>NC_136644.1:23644622-24073239 GCF_949748355.1 Melanostigma gelatinosum | reverse complement strand
GAGGGAAAGAACAAGCTGACGCCCTGGGAGGGGTTCTTGCAGAAGAAGAAAGACAAGAAGAAGCAGAAGAAGTCTCAAAGCAAAGAGGTAAGAGGAACTGTCCTCCAACACAAACAGCACTTCACAGTTAATAACAGCGGCCAGATGCGTAGAACTCTGCTGAACGCACAAAGAATGCATCGGCATTCCTCTCGAATCTCTCTCTTTAACTCTACACACATTGTTAATGTATCGGATCTCTTTATACACACATTGTTAATGTATCGGATCTCTTTATACACACATTGTTAATGTATCGGATCTCTTTATACACACATTGTTAATGTATCGGATCTCTTTATACACACATTGTTAATGTATCGGATCTCTTTATACACACATTGTTAATGTATCGGATCTCTTTATACACACATTGTTAATGTATCGGATCTCTTTATTTAGGTAAAGGAAACATGCTGTCCATGTAGGCGATGGCTCAAATGTAAATACAAAGTGATGAAATTCATCGCTCATAAACAATTCAAATGTTAAAATGATCAAAAAACATCAAAATCTCTCACAATATATTAAATCCCCAATATGTTGTTTCACCAGCAGCTAACTCGTACAATGTGACACGTTCACCACAAACAGCGTTTGTACATCTGGTCCCTGTGAGTTATTTCTGACAGATGTTGTGAGATGTTACCACAAGCACTCTGTTTACTACTCACCGCATCTTAGAGACAAGTGGGTTTTCTAAACAGCTGTGAATATGATCTTAGCCGACATGTCGCACTAACTGAGTCTACTTTAGAAACTTCACTCAACCAACAGACTTGTGATTGTACGGTTTCAATAATCCGCTTTCTATTTTCTTTTGCATCAGGGAGAGGATGAGGAGGAGCTCAGTGACGAAGACCTTCCTCCAGACGTTGATCTCAGCGACCCCTTCTTCGCCGAGGAGCTCGCCGCTACAGGTGACCGATACCGTCGATCTCAGTCTCGTGCTCCAGTTATTGTCCATCACCTCTGTGTGAACGTGGAGAAAAGAACAATATACATTTAACTATAATGTACACACAAGTCGGTGAAAAACTGTGTATTTACATGAAGTAATATAAGAAAGCAACAATGGAAAACAATACACATTTTCTGTAGACAAAGTAACTGTTTCTGTAAATTGTTAAAATGATTAAAAAGTACAGTTTACTTTATATTTACAGTTAATCCTCGTTGTTTTTCCACATGCATTCTAGTCTTATAGAATTAAACAACAAGAAGATGATTTAAATGTTGCAGCAGATCAAATGCCATTTAAACGAGCTATTCAGGTCTGGTGTCAAGTAGTGAGTGTGGAAGTGGAAAGGTGCTCAAGTTGCTTCCCAAATCTAAAGATTTCAACATCATGGACACACTCCTCCACATTTCTCCAACCATGCATTATATTTCATGTCTATGTGGTCAGATACATCTGAGACATTATAACAAGAGCACGCCGACACTGAAACTAAAGCTCTTCTGAAAAACGTAAAAGAAAAGTCATTCTTGATCTTTGCTTGTTATCAGTTGGTACAGTTTTGAGTTTAGATTATTCTTTAGTTCAGCAGCATGTTGATGATCAGTGTTGTCTGATGTGTTTGCAGACATGAAGAAGAAACAGAAATGGGGGAAGAAGAAGAAGCAGAAGGAAGAGCGGACAGCCGAGGAGGCAGAGGAGCTGGAGAAACAAAAGGTCAGAGTTCAGTTCCCAAATCACCAAAGCTGTAGACCCGAGCGCCGACCACCTCTGAACCCGTGTTTGTGTGTGTGCAGGCCGAGATGGCTCTGCTGATGGAGGACGACGGCAACGAAGCCAAACACAAACACTTCAACTACGACAAGATCGTGGAGCAGCAGAACCTGAGCAAGCAGAAGAGGAAGAAGCTGCTGAAGAAGGGCGAGGAGCCGCCGGACGGCGACCAATTCCAGGTCTGTGCAATGAGAAGCATGTTGTTGGGCTGGACCAGAACTTAAAAACATGCTGTGGGGACCACCGGTTCACCCTCATTTATAAACACAAGCAAATATCTTTTCATTTGTGGTGCTTTACCCCGAATAGTAGCACTTTACTGAAGCCCCCCTCCTCTCAGTTTATAAACATGTGTGTATAGTTCAACGCTTCCTTCATAACATCAGACTTTGCATGCTGTGCAGCTTCTTTTTTATAAGTACATTTATAATATATAAGTATAACTCCTCCTGCAGGCACCCTTAGGTGGTGGCTGCTGTGTAAGTCTAATGAATGCCAACAGTGAAACACACAGTGGGGAGTCTGCTCGCTCTGTTGTTAAATGGATGAAACGTACAGAAGTACGGTGATTTAAATGTCTCCTGACCTGTGTCCTTATGTTCTGTGTGTCCAGGTGGACGTGAAAGACACTCGTTTCCAGGCCATGTTCACCTCCCACCTGTTCAACCTGGACCCGTCCCACCCCAACTACAAGAAGACCAACGCCACGCAGAGCATCCTGGCTGAGAAGCAGCGCAGGCGAGGGGAGGAGGAGGAGCGGCGGCAGACGGAGGACGCGCTGAGCACCGAAGCTGGCAAACAGGAAGTGGAAAATAACTCTAGCGCGCCGGCGGAGGAGAGCACCTCCAAGAAATCCATGGACCCCGGTTTGTCTCTGCTCATCAAGTCCATCAAAAGCAAAACGGAGCAGTTTCAGGCTCGGAAGAAGCAGAAGCTCATGTAGGTTTGACTCACTTTCACACGAAAGCGGACCGAGACTCTGGTTCAACACGGCCTCCAGAGGACAAATACCACGAGATGAGGAGTCCAGCACGATGTTGAGTAAAAACTGAGTCCTGCTGCATCGGATCATGTTGAAATGTTTTATTGTTTCACATAGAAAATCAGTTCAGTGAAAACATTCTTCACGGTCACAAAGTTATTTCAAAGTCCTTGTAGAGAACGGATCGATTGAGCCTCATGCAAGAACAAGTAGCACAACAGATTCCTCAATTTCATCTTCAGATTGTGGTTCCGACCCGTCGGACGTCATTAGAGCCTCTTAATACTCGTCTCCTGTAGTTCAGAGTGAGACGTCTTCTCGCTACGCCGCGTCACTTTCACATCAAATCAATAATTTAAAGATAACATTCATGTTTTTGAACCAGGACCTCCAGTATTCGGATCGAGGAGCTAGTTTTAGGAGCTACAATCAGTGTGTCAGATGCACATTTAGGTCAAATGTTGGACTCACATGGACATCCCTATCATCTCAAGAACCCACACGCCCTCATTAACAGCTGGTTGTAATTAATCGGACTGGAACGCTCTTGCATGAGGCCCATTATCTGTAGATTGGTCCTTAGATTTGACAAAACATAATGTATATGTAACATCAGACACACAGAAAATATAACTCTTCACACACAAATTCCTGATTTCTGCAGCTAAATATGAAATGGTGTGTTTTGATGAGTGGGAATATTAAAACCTTGATCGACAGTTCATTCAACCCATTCTGCCATGCTGCTAATTAGTTTCCATATGACGGCAAGAAGGTTGTGTTTTTTACTTTCAGGACAGTTTACAGAAAACACAGTAAACCTATTGTCTGCAGCTTACCTGTTTTTAATTGAAGAATTAAAGGATGACGAGTCAGTGGCTTGATTAGCAACATGAAGTCAAAGGCACTTAATCAGGTGCCGTTTGAAGTGTCTTCTATACAAGTACTAACATCTAAAGTACAGCAGCGCCAGCTCAAAGGATGCTCTCTGCGGATACAGACAGCGGCTTCTCGTGCCTCATTCTGCCTTTAAGCAGCTCCGGTAGCCGGCAAAAACATTTAAAGTGTCAACCTGTTGTAATTGGTCGCCGTGCTGTCTGAACATCTTGATGGTACGTGTCCAATAGAGCCGTACAGAAAACATGAGGTCTTAAGGAGGCCGAATACTTGTCATGTCTGAAAGGGGCTCTTAATCAGTGACGTGGTCTTGATTTGGCTCCTGCGGTCCGGGGTACTCGAACACAGCGGCCGCTCCCATCCCGGTCCCGATGCACATGGACACCACGCCGTACGCCCTGCAGGCACAAGAGGGGAGCGTCAACGCGCTCGCCGGTAAGAAGAATGGCGGTTGTGTTTGCGGGTTGAGACGAACCTCCTGCCTCTGCGTCTGAGCTCGTTGAGCAGCGTCACCACCTGTCGCATGCCGGTGCAGCCCAGAGGGTGACCCAGAGCGATGGCGCCCCCGTTAGGATTCACCTTCTCCAGCGGGATCCCCAGCTTCTCCACGCAGTACACCACCTGAGCCGCAGCAAAGGGTCAACAAAACACTCACACCTGTACTGCAACGCCTGTTCTCTCCTCAGCGTGGTTAGTTTCTTTATCTTTTAGGAGAAAATAGATTCTGAGTAACAGATACTGTTTCAGACAGAGTCTTAAGCTTTGTTGCGCTTGTGTGTTGAGATAAAAACAGAAAGTGACTTATCTCCTGAAACAGAAAGCACATTTCGGTCTGAACTCACCTGACTGGCAAAAGCCTCGTTGATTTCAAACACGTCGACGTCGGCCACAGTTAGTCCTGAGGGAGGAAAGAGTTTCATCAACTCTGACGCATAAACCGCTGATTGACAAGAGTACTTTCAGGATGATTAAATATTAATAACTATATTTACCATTGTTCTGACCAACATCTACTATGAGAACTTCCAGTTTTACACACTAAATATAACAGAGGCAGTGGTGGAAGATCTTTTTGTTAAATAAAAGTATTAATACTACGAGTAAACTTCCTGTGTTAAAAATGTGACTGAAGTAAAAGCATTTATATTTTTAAAACCATTTTATTTGTTGATATTTTGTATTACGGTACTCTCCATTTAATTTAAGTTGAACAAATAAATGTAGTCCCCTAAAAAGTAGAATATTTCCCTCCGACATGTAGAAGTATAAAGTATAACATAAAATTGAAAATACTTGAGTAAATGTCACGCCTTACCAGCCTGCTCCAGAGCTGCGGGGATGGCGAATGCTGGTCCTATACCCATAACATCCGGGGGGACCCCCACCACCGCACTGGCCCTCAGGACCCCCAGGACCGGAAGACCCAGAGCCTCGACCGCAGACCTGCGACCAATCAGCACGGCCGCCGCCCCGTCGCTCAGCTGGCTGGAGTTACCTGCAGACGCAACGCGTGGTTTTGAGAGTCGGCCGCGAGAGGCGAGCGCGAGAGGCGAGCGCGTTCCGCTGCCAGTGAAGCAGACCGACCTGCTGTGGCGCTGCCGCCGGCTTTGAAGACCGGCCGCAGTTTGCGCAGTCCCGCCAGAGTCGTTCCCGCTCTGATCCCGTCGTCCTCGCAGACCACCGCCTCGCGCTCGTTGCCCTGCTCGTCCACACACCTGACGGTGACGGGAACGATCTCCTGCCGGAACAGACCCGTGCTCTGCGCCCGGGCCGCTCTGTGTGAAGCAGGTTAAATGTGTTGGTGTCCTGTCAAACATCACCCATTACATCAACCATTATGATAATAATGAATTAAATATCTATATATTCTGCAGAGGTATCAGTAAGGTCCATCAGTAAGATAATCAATGCATTAATTAGGAAAGGTTTCATGATATAAAATACTGACATTTTTCCTGACGTATAATAATATCATTTTATTCTAATATATTGACTTACTTTACATTTTTTAATGACTTTTATAAAATGCTATATTATGACTTATTTATGAGGTTTTTATAATAGACTATACTAAAACCTGCTTTTACAATAATGCATGGGTATTAATCTAATAAGTCACATTTCTATGCTTTTAATACTTTAAGTACATTTTCCTGATACCCTATTACTGATCATTTTATCCAATTAGACGTTTGAGTGAAACTGTCATAATTAGAATACAAATTCTTGAGTTACGGCCACAAATGTGTTTTGTGAAGACAGAGACCTCTGACCACCAAACTCTAATAAGTTCATCCCGGCACGTTTGTGCCAAAGTCGAAGGCATTGCCCAAAGGTCTTCCTGAGAAATAGCGGTCACGAGAAAGGGACGGATGGACGGACAGCCTGAACAGCACGGAGGCACAACAACTTTGACTCGCTCACTTCTGCTGAGAACTGAGAGCGAAGGCGTCCTGCTTTTCTCTGGAGACCCCGAATCTCTCCGCCACGTTCTCTGAGGTGATGCTGTAAAAACAAAGAACATTAGTTGCCAACATGATTGAGTTGCAATAGACATTCAGTTTGGGATTATAGCTTTCGATTGAAAGTCAGAGGCCTTCAGTTAAAACACAGTATTCTGCAGCATTGTGTGAGCAGCAGAGGTCTCACCCCATCGGGATGATGCAGTCTCTGGCTTTGTCGACGGCCGTCATTCTGGAGCTCAAATCTCCTGGATCTCCTACCTCACGCAGAGACATGCTCTCCACGCTGACACACACACACACAGTGTAAAAAACAGTTGATTTTAACTGTCTTTTTACAGTCTGAATGATGGAGAAACGTACCCACAGGCGAGGCCCAGGTCAATGGATCTGCTCCGGATGGCTCCTGCACAAACAGAGTAAACACACGGTGTAGATTTTATATATATATATATATATATATATATATATATATATAGTGTGTATATATATGAGCGATGATTGAGGAGTTTGTACCTGCGATGTTGAACAGCGCCTGCAGTCCGGAGGAGCACTGTCGGTTGACGGTGTAAGTCGGTACCGTCTCTGGAAAGCCGCTGAAACAAAGACAGAGAGCCGTGAGACCCACTGTGACTGAATGAAGGAAGAAGAGCGTGTGAATCCGTGATGATGACGAGTCTGACCTGAGGAAGTGAGCCACCCTGGCCATCATAGCACCGGCACCGGGCTGCAGCACGTTACCTGCAGACAGCAACACACACAGGTCAACGAAGAGTGCATTTTTAAGTACGTTTATTTACAATTTTTCTGCATTTAAGAAACAAAAATATATATACAGCTGCCTGTTCGTATTCCCATGTCTTAATATATAATATATCTTAATGTGTTTCACAACCAGTGGCTGAAGAAGTACTCGGAGCAACAACACAGTGTAGAAATACTCCGTTAAAAGTCTTGCATTTAAAATCTTACTCCAGCAAAAGTACAGAAGTATTAGCATCAAAATATACTTATACTTAAGTACCACCATAAGAAGTTAAGTACTTGCCAGGCAGCGTGGTCTGTTTCAGAATAATGTGTATTAAACCACTGGATTATAATAGTTGATGCATTCACGTGTTCATGACTTTAATGTTGCAGCTGGTAAAGATGCAGCTCATTTTAACTGGTGGATGTAACGATGGGTGCTTTGTGAATTTCAACAAGAGATCACTAAAGTGTTCTGCAAAGTAACTAAAGTTATGAAATAAATGTAGTAAAGTAAAAAGTACAATATGCATCTGTGAGAAGTAGAAGTAAAAAGTAGCATACAATGAAAACACCACTCAAATGAAGTACAAAGTTGTACTTAAGATCAGTACTTGAGTAAATGGACTTAGTTACTTTCCATTTCACAATGCAGAGCAGTTTTATAGACATCTGAAGAATTAACATTCAATCAAATATTAAATTAGTATTTCAGTCGACGCCCACAGCATGACGTCGGTCAAAGAACGATGTGGAGAAATGAAGTCTCGTCTCACCGACACAAACGTCTCCCAGCTTGTCGGGTGAAAGGCCGACATCTGCGAGCACAGCGGTCATCACAGCACTCAGCAGCTCGTCAGGCGTCGTGACCTGCAGGCGAACGGAAGGGCTTAATTATACCAGTTCTCTCTGCTTCAGTCTGCAGCGCGGTAGTAGTGAAGCTATTCTCAGCTTCATGTAGTACAACTATCAGTAGACAGAAGTATTCTCTGCTTCACGTGGTACAAGTACACAAGTATCATCAGCTTCATGTAGTAAAAGTACTCGTGCAGTGAAGCGTCGCCTGTGACTGACACCTGGTTCTGACATTAGAAAGTCGATGCTGAAGCATCAATGTAGCCGCGTGTGTTGTTATTAAAGCTGCTCAGAGTGGAACTAGTGTGAACTACTTTATAAGCTACTATGGTCCTGTGGTTCCCAACCTAAGGGTCGGGCCCCTCCAAAGTGTCACCAGATACATCTGAGGGGTCGTGAGATGATTTATGTGAAAGAAAGGAAAGAAGAAGAAATAAGTTCACATACACTCATTTGGATTTTCCACTGAACTTTGATTTATTTTAGTAAAATATTGAATAGTTTGACCTCAGCGTCATCATTCGTTTATTTGCAGAAACCAGTGTTCGAATGTAACTTAGTACATTCACTTGAGAATGACTTCATACCACATCTCACAGGTAAATATTGTACTTTTTACATCACCACATTAAGCTTTAGTTGCTTAAAATATTACAACACGGATCTCCAGACGTGTTGATGTTGAATGTTTGTGATAAACTGAAGGATGAAATGTTCCTTTGTGTTCTACTACTTCTTAAGCTACATAAACTCTTTAAAAAGCCTCTTGAAAAAGTACTTTTAAGATAAAATAATCCTTTATTAGTCCCTTAGTGGCAGAAATGTACAGGATTACAACAGCATAGTGCAAACAAGAGACATAGTAAAAAACAAGATCAAAACAATAATAAAGTAATAAAACCGTAAATAATATGAAATAAGTAAAACAAGCAAAAAATCCACAATAACTAAAATATTATATAAACAGAGAGAATAATTGTAGTATTGCACAGTGTATTTATTTTACAAGTAAAGGATCCTACTACTTCTTCCACAGTACAGTTGGTTTTCCTCCCTGAATCAGCTTGATGAACCAGTTAAAGTTACCTTAAACGCTCCTCTCTTCGCTTTAAAGCAGGGGTATTCAACTAAAATTCCAAAAGGTCCAGATCGAGAAAATCTCCTCGGGCAAAGGTCCGAAACATTACAATAATATCTAGCTATATATATATATACATATATATACACATATACACATATATACATATATACATATATACATACATACATACATAACAGAGCAACATTTATCATGTTTTTGCCACTTTGGTGAAACACCACTGTCAGATTGATGTAGGCTACATGTAAAACACAAAAAGAAAACTAAGTTACAGCAATAAATACTGCATAACTTTATGCTTGTATGACAATCGCATGGTCTAGTTACCTGAAACGCTCCTCTCTTAAAGTTACCTGAAACGCTCCTCTCTTAAAGTTACCTTAAACGCTCCTCTCTTAAAGTTACCTTAAACGCTCCTCTCTTAAAGTTACCTGAAACGCTCCTCTCTTAAAGTTACCTTAAACGCTCCTCTCTTAAGTTACCTGAAACGCTCCTCTCTTAAAGTTACCTGAAACGCTCCTCTCTTAAAGTTACCTTAAACGCTCCTCTCTTAAAGTTACCTTAAACGCTCCTCTCTTAAAGTTACCTTAAACGCTCCTCTCTTAAGTTACCTTAAACGCTCCTCTCTTCGCTTTCCCGATAGCCGTCCTGCGTCCGTGCACCACCACCACGTCCTCCGGACTGCTGCTCCCCGCAGATCTGCACTCCGACAAGTGGCCCGAGATGATTTTTATTCTGTGCATGTCGACACTAAAAGAAAACTAGAGTTTAATCTGCGACGTTAACGCGGCTGCAAACGGCCTGTTTAGTTTGTACTTCGCTCTCAGCTGTCAACTGGCAGGATGGAAAGCGCGGAGGGACAAACTGCAGCAACTCGAGTCCGAGCGGTTTTTATCTGCGTTGTGTCCGACTGAAACATTTCCGGTTCCGGTTTACTTCCCTAGATGTATTTGATGCAACATTAGTAATACGACGAAGAAATACGCTGTAGTACTGCAGTGTAGAAATACACGGTTACAAGTCCTGCATTCAACATTTTTACTGAAGTAGACTAAATGTACAAAAAGCATGAGCATCAAAATGTGCTTAAACTATAAAGAGTAAAAGTACTCATTGATGTAACATTAGTAATTGTAGTGACCGTTGCTTCCCAATAAAAAACGTCACTGCGGTTGCTGTCATGCTTGTTCTGACGCGTGCCATAAATAACAAAGTTACATACAGGCATTTTATTTCTCACATAATCAGAGTTCACCACTTTCTCTTCAGTTATCCATTTTCTCCTCACACCAATAAATCATAATATTTGCATTCGTTAAATCTGCACGGCCTAAAAACAGTTTGCTTCCGCCGATGAGCAACAACCTGTGTCCAATAACCCCTCTGATTCTATTACCTGTGCCTGAATCACACCGGCACTACGCCCCCATGTGGTGGGAGGTTGTACATAAACAAAAACAACAACATGGCTCTTACAGTAATACTTCAATAATACCAATAATACCACACTGTAAAAAGACTCTGTTACATGTAAAAGTCCTGCATTGTGTTATTTAAGTAAAAGTATGTAAGTATAATCAGGAAAATGTACTTAAAAATATAAGTATAAAAATGTCCCCTGTGACAGCTATACTATCATATATCATATCATTTGATCATTATCACTCATGCATAAAATTAAAAGCAGGATGTGACTGTTGAGGTGATCATTTGAACTATTACTTCATGATTATTTTCATTGTGGACTTTTTTTTTGTCAAAACAAAGTTATATTTTACAAATCAGTTTCTGTCAAATTGACTCAAGGACTAATGGTTTGAGTTGAGTCGTATAAACTGTATTCTTCATGTTTTGTGTGAGGAAATCTTTATTTGTAAAGTAACTGACGCTGTCAAGACACACGTAGTGGAGTAGAAGTAGAAAGTAGCATGAAAAGAAAATACTAGTAGGAGTACCTCATATTTGTACTTTAGTACTTGAGTGACTGTACGGAGATACATTTTCACCTCTGCTTGGATGCGGGATGAACAGAACAAAACCACGTTTTACATCTCAACCTTTTATTTCCAAATTTGTCACAACAACACATTCATAAGGCCACCAGCTCACTGCACATTCTGGTTGGAATCAGATAACAGGAAACAAAGACATCCAAAAATATGTTTCTTCAATATAGAATCATATAAAACTGTTTTCCCTCAATTTTCAAAGAGAGCAGATGAAGAAGCAGAGGACACGAACACAGAAATATTTACACGACTGCAACATGAATGAAACACTAAGTCAGGATGCAGTACAAACATGTTGTTTTTCAAAATAAAAGCATAGAAGTTGTTGACTATCTGTTGGAATGATGTCTGAGGAATACTGTTTGTTAAATACAACACAAACAAAAAGTGCTGGCAGAGGAAACGGTGTTTTACTGAGAAACCGCAGGTCGGGACGGCGTTATCAGCTGTAACCGGTCAACAAAGCACCGAGACACTCAGATTACGACACAAACAAAGAGAGAGCGAGTCGTTATCTGCTCAGGTAGCCATTACTCCACTATATCTTTACAAAGAACATAGTTGTTTGCTGCTATATTGATGCTCCGAACGTCGTAAAGAGAACCTTTAAGAACCAAAACAACCAGCAGTAAACACCTGCACAGGTTAAAACATCAAAGGAGTGCTTCATTTGTTTAAAAGGCCTTCAGTTCTACAGTAACAGCAGGAATGTTTCCAGATCTTTAAATTTAAATTGAATGAGCTTCATTTAAACATTTTAACATCTCTGTGATTCATGAAACTGAACGCATCATTTTTAAGGCAAGAAACCGAAAACCTGTTTTGTTTTGTGGAGACGATGGCAGAATGTCAACACTTAAAAAACGAACGCTTTAGAGCTGCTGGCTTCAGTATTTGAAGTATTCATTATATTTGTTTGTAAGTGTATCTTTTTGCTGCACATTTAGAAGTCATTGAGTGTAGTTCAAGTAAAATGTGCTGTGGAAGAGGATTGTGCTCAAAAGTTTCGTCGACTGATCCGCGAGACGAACAGTTTAAACTTGTCTCCGAGTTAATAAAGTATCATAAAAAAATGGATTAATCATCAATGAAATTGATAAAGAAAATAGTAATTATTCAGAGATACGTGTACAGATTTTGGGTTTAGCGTTAATGTGTCAGGTTCAGACCCGCCTCCTGACATGACGTTAGATCAACCAATCAGCACAAAGCAATGTTGAGATTAGGTGGTGTGTGTATTTGTGTCGGATTATGACAAAATGTATGTTACTGGTGCTAACATAGTAACTCTCCCTTTAACCCCTCAGGGTGTTTTCGGACATCAGGACTGCTTTCTGTCAATATTAGATGATAAAAACTACGATGAAGTACTTTGATTTGTCAGCTATTTAATTCACTGCAGTAGACTGTCCTGTCCGGGCGTTTTATCCAATTTCTCAGTAAATTCTCCCATCTTTGTTTGTAACTCCTGCGTTACTAAAGTGAAACAGCGATGACCCGAACGCAACAACAGCTGCTGTAAACAAAAACAACCACAACAACAGCGGTGTGAAGGAATGTGAGGTGTCAGTCTTCTTCAATAGCGCCTTCATGTTCCAACCGAACCGTCGTTCCGTCTCCGAGGCTCAGCAGCAAATTCAGGAGCCCCTCCCTCCTCCAACAGCTACCCGAGAACTCGTCTCCGCACTTTCAAAGTAAAAGTCTCCGTCCTCAGGCGTAGAAGATAAGTTCGGGGATCTGGCCCCCTTGCACCCCGGTGCCGTTGGTGCTGTCCGAGGAGCACTGGAACTGGAAGGTCACTTTCCCACACTGCACCTCTGTCATGCCCTCCTGACCGAAGTAGCTGAGCTCGTTGCCGTCCAGCACCACGCTGGCGGTGTAGAAGGTGTCGGGCTCGATCTGCACCGGGTAGTCGAAGGACACGGGGAAAGTGCTGCTGGAGCCGTCAGAGAAGTACTTGATGTGCCTCTGGGCCATCGACACGCCCTGGCGCTTCAGCTCGATCTTGGCGCTGTACTCGGCCGAGCCGCAGCTGGAGCCGTACAGGCCGAAGCCGGCGATGAAGACGCGTTTGTCCACGGCGAACTGGATGCTGTCGCAGCGGCCGCGGTACCGCCACTGGTTGCTCCGGTAGGCGCAGGACTGGAAGCGATGGCAGCGCTGCGGCGCCAGGCCTTTACGAGGTTTGGTGCAGAACAGCAGTTCGGGCTTGTTAGCGGCGGTGTACCACAGGAAAATGTCGTTGGTCTCGTTGAGCGTGAGCACGCCGGACTGCGCCGCCCCGTTGGCGAAGTCCTCCAGGACCATCGTGGGGATGCGGATCAGGTAGATGGCCTTCCCCAGCATCAGGCGCTTGTTCTCGATAGTCGGCGTCAGGTCCTGCCGTTGACACTCGGCCTCGGCCCAGTTCAGCGCCGCCTCGAACACCACCATCTCTTTGGCGTTGAGGGTCTCCCGCCGCAGGATGCTCTCCAGCGTCTGGGTGTCGATGTCGCAGAAGCCTTCGGAGCGCAGGGCGAGCTCGGCCTGGGCGTCGATCACCTCCCAGCAGCGCTGCGTCAGGTCGGGCTCCTCGAACAGGCAGCTCTGAGACAGCAGCACGCAGGCGTTCTTGGCGCTCAGGCTGGTCTCCAGGAAGTTGACACAGGCCCGGGCCAGGTGAGGTACAATGTACTTTTTGGCGGCGTAGAGGGTGGCGAGCACGGTGTCAGCACACAGGTCGATCTCATCACAGTAGATGTACCTGAGAAGGTGGCGGAAGGGATCAACTCGACGTCACAAACATACATTTTGCTCATTTCATGGCGCAGTACAATTAGGTCCAAACACCTTTAGTCGGTACTTTTTATATTGAGAAGTATAATGAGTATTTGTTTTGTGTGTCTTGTGTCAAAGACACGCCCACACAGCACCATCACTGTCCATGAACACTGAATCAGAGGTTGACATACTTCAGCATGGCCAGGAACGAAGGAGGCTCCACGTCGGGGATCCGGATCTCTTCCTGGTCCTCCGCCAGCTCTCCATAAAACATGGCGTGGAACACGGAGCTGCCGACGGCCAGGACGTACTGACGGAGCAGAGGGACGACATGGACGACATAAGAGACACGATCACCTCTAATAACGGACACAAATCTGACTCACTCACTCAGGCCTTTAACGTTGGACTACTACTTGTAAAATTCACATTTCTGTCAGATATTTGGTCCTCGGCCTGATTTTTATGCCTGAACTTGTGAATTTTTAACAATTTGTTGTTATAAAATGATACGGTAAACAAGTTGTAACCATCCAAAGTTTGGATGTTGTCCAGCTTTCAGCCTCTTGGCCTGGTCTGAGTCAAACTTCTTTGGTTGAAACGGTTGGAGAGTGTCGTGCGGCGGGTTCTACCTTATGTCCCGGGACTCGCTGCGTCCCGCCAGGCGGCCCCACCACAAAGTGAACGTCTGCCATTATCTCATTGTTGAACATGACTGAATTCCTACAAGGACACAAAACATTTTATCTTACAATATGAAAATAAAAGACTCTTTGTATCCACACACTAGAACATCTAAACTTCTGGGACATGTTGCTCAAGGTCTTGTTAAATAAAGTTAAAAGAAATATTTTGGGGAACAAACAAAGGCCTCCTCACTCAGGATCTATTGTTTAAAATCAAGTCCTCTAATGTTCACATGTAGCTGTAAAGCTTAGACTTGGTTAAAAGGTCCTCTGAGACAAACACATAAAGAAATCTGACTTGACTCATTACTTTTACTTTGGTGGAGCAAAGCAAAGAATGTTTCCTTATTTAAAAAGAACAAAAAAGGAAATGAAGTATCACTTCCAATCATCTGAATGATTCTTAGTGACTGTTCATGTAGTTTCTTCTTCTCTTCTTTTTTAAAATACCAAACAATGACGTCACCATTAGAGCTCTGTGGTGTTTTCTTCAGCTTACTTTTGATTTAAAGTCGAAATACCATCGTCTAAAAATACGCCATGACAAGCAAAAGTCCTGATCTCAAACTTTTGATTATCAGAAAAATGTACTGAAATTATCACAAGTAAAAGTGACATTATTGTGTTTTATCACTCACAAATACATGAAGTTTGTCAATGTGGAGCCAGTTTGAGATACTTTGTATTCTGCTGGGTAGATTAGTAGTATAATTCTGCATCATATGAACATTTTGTTACTTTTTAGATAAAATAAATGTGTCTAATAAATGTAGTAAAAAGTATACTTCTCAAGTAATATTTCTCTCTGAAATATAGAGGAGAAGTTAAAATATATAGTAGCATAAAATGGAAATACTCCCGTAAAGTACAAGTTTGTATACATGTACTGGGTACTTCCATCACAGCTGAGGTGTTTTTTAGTGAGAGATGAGTGGAACTCAAGAGAACCAGTTTCTGTACAGTCCTGGACCAGGTGAGAACATGGCCTCTCCTCTCCTGGTGACCTGTCAGCCTCCATCACTATTTGGAGCAGAGCGGGTTCAGACCGACCTCTCTCGGATGGTCGGGAACAGGCCCTGCCAGCTGCAGCAGCCCTGTGCGGTGGTGGTCCTGTTGTTGTTGTTAGTGAGGTTCTGCTGCTGGATGGAGGAGGGGGTGGTGCTGCTCGCTGAGGCGGAGGGGACCAGCTTCTTGGTGGGAAACAGCTCTGCAGCCATTATCTTCCAGTCAGACTGCAGGCCGGGTCATGGCAGCTCCGGGGCCCGGCAGTCTGGAGAGCACTGCCGAGACAAGTGATTTAAATTCAGACACTGAAAAGAGCCACAAAACTTGGCTTAAAAGTCTGGATTTTACGATGTTGTTGAGCTAACTCAACGTTAACCAAGCTAGCCATACACCCACGTCCTTTAGACCAGCTGTTTAACGTTACACCAATCAATCCTGACTATATATATAATGTAGTCAAAATAATTTAGTATAAAACACATAGTTAGCTTGTCAACGTCCAAACCCCCGGATGTGTCTTTTTAGTCTTAACTTTAGCATGTTCATGCTAGTTAGTTAGCTGACTAACTAAAAGGCCATTTATTCGAGTTAATTTCTCCGTCAGCGTTCAACTATTTGATGAATAACTCAGTATCCACTTACTTTACTGTTATGTGGATGTTTTTATGTTATCTTCTCTTCACATTACGCAGGTTTTGAGTTGTTTGACAGACTAGCGGCTCAGCTTTGTTTACAGTAGCTAGCTTCTTCTGTTACTGTTTACGGCAGAGTCGACTCATTAACGGCACGGCGCTGCCACCTGGTGGCCGGAAGTTACAAAGACACTTGGCTGTTACTGAAAGTAACTGGTGCGTGTCCCCGTTTATACTAGGATACTTATTAAGTCATTCAAAGATATTCTGCATTTCATTTTCTTTATGTACCGTTTTTGTGCTCTTACATATTCTTTTACACCTTTACAGCATAATTTGCATTTCATTTTGCACTATTGGCATGATGTCCTCCTCACACATAGATGTAGAGTAAAGTGTTATTGATGAAGTTATATGCATCCTTGATGAAGTTATATGCATCCTTGATGTAGTTATATGCATCCTTGATGTAAAAATGACTCGTAGCTGTCTTTCTGTCAGATTTGTTCATACTGTACATGTTGCACATACAACTAAAATAATAAGAAATTATAATACAAACTGTTGATCAGTATGATTCCATTCATTTCAGACTTTGAATTTAGGTTTAAATTTGATGAGTAAAAATACTTTAGTTTTATGTATTTTTACCTTTTCTTCTCACGTTTGTCTGAGGTTTATTTTATTGTCAGTACATTTAATTATTGTAGGTTTACTTTCTACTTTTGTCTCTGTTGTTCAAATGTCTTCCACAATTAATTTCAATGTTTTTTCGGTGAGAAGCCTTAATGCGAAAATTGCTCAACTTAAATTAAAGACAAATTCGTTGTGAGCAGCTTCCAGTGAGTGTGTGTTGCTGTAGTTTCAACATCAGGCTGTAAAAAAACAAAAAACTAAACAAACATGATATACAAGATATTTCTTTATTGTTGTTACTGATAAATCACTCCCATTTTGAAAAACAACCCAACAACAATGGAAAAAAAGGAAACCTGTATGTACAGCCAGATTAGCATCTATAATCTCTCTTTAATAGTTTCACTGTACACATTGAAGGACAACAATCATTTACAGGCAAACTGAACAGGTTTTATTCAGTCCGAAGGTTCAGCTCTGAAAACAACAAAATATAAATCTGACAAGAGTTCAGCTGCCTACATCACGACTGACTAGTGTTACTGCTTATGTAGTGTGGGTGACCATAGTCAGTGTAAAATGGTAAATTAGATTAAATTAATGGAAAACACGCCAATTCTACTGCTCTGAAAGTGAAATAAAGTAGACGGATGTGAATGGAGTCTGGCATTATTGAGGTTTATTCCGATTCAGTTGTTGTCGGATTATTCGAGTACGGAAATAAACCAAACGATGGAGCAAAAAACACCTTTATTATATTTAGGCTTTACTTTCATTCACTTGCAGACAGGAGTGTTACAACGGTCACTTTTCTGCAATTAACAAACAAAACAACCAGACTCCATTCAAAATCATCACAAATCTGTTTCTGTCACTTGCAGCACAGTCCCAATGTGATTCTGCTTATTTCCTGCATCCACTTAATGTTTCCTCTCACTTTAAATTAAATCAGCGGTTCCCAAACTTTACTTTTGGCTCATGGCCCTTTAAAAAAGGGCCACACAAACCCTTTCGTCACAAGTGATGTTCAACTCTCGCTCAAATCATTCCAGTTGTTTTGTTTTTTTGAGGTCTGCAGAGATCCAGACTGCAGCCGAGTCTACAAATGTTCTGGATCTAGTGTAAAGGACATTTGCTGTTGGTTGAAAGCTTTAGCACGTCCACAAGAAGCCAGCTTGATCTTTTTCTCTCCGTTTTGTTCCTCTGTACATCTTCAAATATCATAAATATTATTGTAAGCAGAGAAGAGTGTTATGGGTAATTGCGGCGAGTGCATCATGTGCCCCTGTGAGTCTCTCCGATTGGTTGATGCAACTTTTCCAAATTTTTCGGACTGGACAAACATGAAAAACAGCGCTCTCGTGTGTGTTTTATTGTGCGGAGATTCTTTAGTTGTTGTCGTCTGGATTTGAAGCAAACGTTTTGAATGCAGACATTTCAAAAAGTGCCAGAATCAAAGTGTAACGTGTCGTATGGTCACATTTAAACAGCTGTTTTAAAGGAACAGTTCACACCAAAAGGACATTTCTGTCCCTGAGCTCAGACTGAGATGAGGTGAAGCACCAAAACAACCAGACTCCACACATTTCACAGGAAAGCCGCGCGTTTATACGCGTCGCATAAATAAAGTTTGATCTTTCGGCTCAACTAGAAGTCGTGAATGATTCGCTGACTTGCTCTTTGCGGTTAAAATGTCCCTTAAATTACACCAAATTTATAAATAGATCTGCTGTAATACTTAAAAACTGTACACATATCCGTTTACCCTTTTTACACCGTAGCATTTTACGTTAAGAAGAGCAACACAAACTCCCCAAAAGTTCCCCCCCGTCCCACGAACACGGCTGCGTTTTTGAGATGATAATTTGGTAAAAAGCAAAAACAAAGTGTTATGCAGTGCTAAGAGGTAAAGTCATGTATAAGTACTTCTTACAACACCAGCAGGAACCCCAAAGGAATAAACATCACTTTTCAAGTAAAACAGAAAACACGTCTTTGAAAAAAAAAAAAAAAAAAGGTCTGCTTGTATCTTTACAAGTCTGTCACCAAACACAGAGAGTCGTTTAAAAAACTAGTAACCGCTCCAAATAATGTAGTAATAATAATGATAATAATAATAATTACACAAAATACAATATCTTCAGGCAGTCAGCATATAAAGCGTTGAGGGGAACTAAACAGCGGTTTCTAAAAGTGTTGCACTACCGTTATTTCACAACAAAATGAGCTAATTAGCGTTAGCAACAACAACTGTCAGGTTTAGTAGGAAGTGTCTCGTTGTCTCGGTTCAATCTTTTGGCTTTAAATTTGGCGTCATTAAGTAATTAATAAATACTTTACGTGATCAAAAGTAAAACAGAAAAATGAGAAAAGCTTCACTGCAGGTGTTTTTTCTCTCTCGCTATAAATACACAGTAAAAAAGCAGCAGGTTTTCAAACGGAGCCTCGCCACCACAACGTCGATCAAAACTAACGAATCTGAATATTTGGCCAAGAATTAAAACCTGAAATATTTCTGTTCATTATTTCAGATTCATTTGTTGTTGTTTTTTTCCACCTATTTCCCTTCGGAGAGAAGCTCTTGATTTGATCTAGAACCATCAAAGTGTCACATGACAGCAGCTGTGGAGGCTCGGTACAGTATATTAGTTATTATAATCAACAACACGTCGCAGCTCTGCAGCCGTTTAAACACTCTGAAGGGTTTCACTTCAAAGTGACAGGCTGTGTTCTCTGTCATGTTCACCGTGTGTCTGTGCATGCTTGTAGAGGACACAAATGACCCCGTGTCGACTTTAAACGCTGCACCAAAGAGCGGCAGCACAGTGTCGTCGAATTATTCAGACAGGAAGTTTGACAAACCATCCAATTCCTGATTCCCTCAGCAGCTCTCCTGCTCTTAAAGGGCCAGTGTGCAGGATTTAAAGGGTTCCATTGGCAGAATCATTGTGTTTCTGTCAGCTGAGAATGAGCTCTTCATATCTACCAGCGCCATGTTTCTACAGAAGCTCAGAACGGACAAACCAAACACCGGCTCTAGAGAGAACCTTTCGCGTTTTTACCTGAAGGCCACCGTAGTTCCCCGACACACTTGTGAGCGGTCGGGTATTCAGTTGATTGCAATCTGCAACCTCACCACTAGAGGCCTCTATATCCTACACACTGCTCCTTTAAACTCACAACTCAAGGCATTTAAAACAAATTCTCACTGCTGCTGCCAAAATCCATTGATTTGCCATCACAAGCACGACACCGATTTCTCTTTTTCTATGGCGAACCACAGCTGACTGCAGAAAATAGAAGCACAAGCGTCACTGATTCCAGACCAGTGACCAGACCTCCAGACCTTTACAGGATCTCCAAAATCAGACTGAATCAACGACTTAAACGGGAGAAAATTTAAATTACACCAAATTAAGCAAAACTTCTTGTGCCGAGTGGGATCTCATCTAGAGCGAAATGACGGGATTTAGTCTTCACTTGTTAGAAAATGAAACATTTTGAAGACAGAATTGTATTTTTTTTTTAATTGGGTCGTTACTTTTCAAAAAAGTCTATCTTCTCGTGAACAAAATAAATTTTCCTCAACACCTAAAATAATTCATGTTGTGAAGAAAAAAGGCACGTTAATCATGAACAATGAACACGCTGGCTGTTGTTACTCGAGTGTTTGGGGTCAGTGATGGCGGAGAGCTTTTATGTTAAAGAGAAAAGAATTCCAGCTTCACTAAAATGTGCCGAGACTTCCTGTTTATTCATATTTTTTTTGCCACTTCCTGTTTTCATTCATCGTCTCATCCAGAGGTTTGTTTGTTTCGGGACCCGGGCCAGCCTAAGTCCGAAGAGAAGGGGGGGGGGGGGGAATATTTGACAAATCTTAAAGGAGCAGTCCACGTAAACAGTCACCTTCAGTTTTCTGCTTCCTCGTCCAGACTCGGAGGTGGAGACGAACTCCACCCTCTCACGTCTCGTTGCCGCTCCGCCCACTGTTGTTTCAGGTCATACGAAGACCTTGGCGAGCGCGTCGGCCCCGGCGCTGCCGAGGTAGCACTTGGTGGGGTGGAACGCCACGTCGTGGATCGACTCCTCGGACTTCTTGCGGTGAGCGGTGAACTCCTGGATGCACGTCTTGCTCTCCATGTTCCACAGACGGATCGAGCAGTCGTGACCTGGGAGGAAGAGAGAGAGAGAGCCAATGAGGAGGGAGGACTAACTACCCGGAGAGAGGCGGGACTTAAGTTCGTATGTTGTTGTGGTGTCGATTTTTGTAGACGTTTTGCACACACACACACACACACACACATATTTGTTTAGGTTGTACTCACTTCCAGACATGAGGTAAAGTCCGTTTGGATCCACAGCGAGACACGTGACCGAGTCCAGGTGAGCAACCATCGAGTGGATCAGTTTACCTTCAATTCAAAACAGAAGGAGAAGAATGTCACTTTGATACGGATTTATACGAAGAGAAAATCACAATGAGTCACTTTTTATTGAGGCGTATCAAAACGATAAAAGGACTTCATCTCTTGTAATCAACGTTGTACGTGTGAGGCAACGCACACAGTACATCGCTGAATATGTTACTTGTGATTTTGTTGTTATTAGGTTACGGTGGTCTGCAAACTCAAGCTGCGATGACCCTGATGATGTCATGGCGATGTCATCAGACTTGACATACTGTGCCTCCCGCTGAGCCTCCAGACGATTATACAACAGCGTTCTCGAGCTGAGTGGGATTATTCACCACAAAGTAAACCGGATTCGACATGTAAAATTGTTGGCGAGTTGCTTTCAATGTAACAGAAAAGCCTCCTCTGCAGCAGCAGCTGGTGATGATGATGATGATGATATGTTACCTGTGTTATTATCGAAGAACTGGATGTGCCGGTCCTCCTGAGCTGTGATGGTGATTGGCAGCGTGGGGTGACTCAGCACTTTATTGATCTTGCACGGAGCTTCTGTGTGGAGGCGGACGTGAGAAGGACAACATTAGCATTTCAATACAATCTTCAGTCCATCGGGACTGAGAGCACTTCGGAAGAGATGCTTTCCTCTCATGGCCACTGCATATACATAATAAGATGAACAAAAGCATTTTAAACAGAGTTCAGACCCTGTTGTTACGTCAAAGATCAGTATTCTGTTATTCAGCTGTTGTTTGTGCAACCTAATGATCTGACTCCTCAGCCACAGCTGGATCAGTACTGATCCATCGCCTCGTTTGGACTCGTGTGATTGGTCGGTTTGTTTTACCTGGCGGTCCGGCAGACTCCAGCTTCAGGACGAGCTGCTGCGTCTCCATGTTGAAGAGTCCGATGTGGCCGGTGGTGAAGGACGTCACCATGTGAGCCGACTCGCTGCTCACCAGGTCCACCGACGTCGGCACGCCGAGCTCTGACACAAACACGGGCAGCGGAAGTTAACCGCGAGAAAGAGACACCGATGAATCAAGTCAACGCAACTCTTCAAATGTGGAGACACCAATGTATACACTGGCTGAGTGCTTCGTGATGAGGATTCTTTGGGATTTCTGTAACATTGTCGCATGTTACGAGTTACGAGTTTTCGAGTTCACATCGAGGACACAAAGCTCAAATGCATATTTTACCATTACACTACTTACAAACTGAGAAAAAGTAAACTTCAGTTCATTTTAAATGCAGACCTTGTACTTGTAGTGGAGTACTTTCACAGTGTGGTATTAGTACTTTTAAAAAGGATCTGAAAACTTCTTCCAGCATTGTTCAAATCAGAAAAATCAAATGTATATATAGAAAAGGAAAATCTTCATTTGGTAAAGTCAGTATTTTCACCACAGGAAGTCATCATGATTCATCCACTGGGGGCCGTGAATGTGCCCTCCCTCTGATCGTGTTGACACTGATCTCTTTGCCGGCGAACAGTAACACACCCACTGCGTTTCTCACCTCCTCTCTCGTTGAAAACAGCGAGAGACGGCGAGGTGTCGGCGGCGTTCCACAGCCGGACCGTCCCATCAGCCGAGCAGGAGAGGAGGCGCTGGTGGGCCGAGCTGTAGACCACACCCCACACCGAGTCTGTGTGGCCGCACAGCGCCCCCCGCAGGACGGAGGGCTCTGCGGGAACAAAAAACAACAATCGCACGTGAGGTGTCAAGAATACACTTCCTGCAACAGCCGTCCTCAATGGTTGCTGGGACGTACCGTACGAGTCGTAGGGGTCGATGTTGGGGTTGGGGGTGTTCCAGCTCTGGACGGTACCGTCCACCCCCCCGCTGAAGCACTGCTCACCACTCGAGCTCATGGTGACGCACAGCACAGCACCACTACGCGGGGGGGGGGGGGGGGGGGAACAACGTTTCATACCAGTACCCAGACATTTCTGTATCAAAATTAAATCATATGTACGAGTGCTGTTTGCACAAAAAACATTTTTAAGACTTTTAAGGAATGAAAGTGAAAATCATGACTTGACTTTTAGGATTACTCATGGATTTATTCTGGTGGTAAATCTGAATTCTATGTTATTTGGTAATTTTCTCATATTTTATTTAACTTTCTTTCATGGAATTAACCCAAAATGTACTCGAATGTTACGTGAATGTTCTGGTGCTGAGCTCAACCTCTGGCCTGTAAATTGAGCTGTTTTCTATAAAGTAAGAGTATCAGAAAATGTTTAATACTCAAACAAAGACGTGCAATAAGGAGTGTGACTAGTGTAACGTACAGTTTTGGGAACCTTTACAAACAGGTAGAGGATCTCACCTGTGAGCTCTGAATGTATAGATGGGCTCCACGTCTAAAGCAGCACATCTGGAGGATTATAAACGCAGAACAGAGTTTGTATTAAGAGAAAACACGGAAACATGATCAGATATATACGATTAGAGAAACAGAAACAAAGGCCGTCTCTGGTGTCAGACTGCTTCAGATCACTGCAGTTGCGGTAAATGAAGTATTTACAGCGTACGAATGAATTAAATACATTTTACACTCACTTCTTGGCGGGCGCCGTCTTCTGGAGGTTCCACAGTTTGAGGGTGTGATCCTCGGAGGCGGTGACCAGGACGGGCTCCACCGGGTGGAAGGCCAGACTCCGGACCGAATCAAAGTGGCTCCGCAGGGTGAACTTCGGGTTCCAGGTTTTCCTCAGAGCGTCTGTGTTGTTGGTGATCTGAGGGGCAGAATCCACGTGATGATGGTGGTTTGTAGCCTTTAAAGCAGAATGACACAACTCTACATAATCAGAGATCTCTAAAGCAGTGAGAGGAGATCAGGAACGTCAACAAACATTCCTGATCTCAGCTATGTTTGCCAACACAACTGGAATGTAGAGGAGACCTCACTTGTTGCTGTTTGGGAGAAAGTTAGGCTGTCATTTCATGCTTTTTCTGCTAAAAAACTAAAATGGATATCACAAAATAAAAAGGTAAATAAAATTGAAAGTCCTTACAAAGTGAATTAAAAAGATTCAAATGAAAAACTGTTGAAAGCTTAAAGGACGAGTTCAACATTTTAGGAACCACACTTTGGTTCAGAGCGTTAGACGTTGCTGAACGCGTCCGTAGATAAATGAGGCTCCGGCCAGCAGCTGGTTAACGTAGCTTAGCATAACGACTGGAAACAGGGGGTAACAGGTCGCCTGGTTCTGGTCCTGGTCCGAAGGTAACAAAGTCCACCAACCAGCGTTTCTAAAGCTCACTGATGATCAGGTTAGAATTTCTTTTATTAAATTAGGACGACAAGACTCGAGGAAGTCTCTTTAAACTGACAAAGAGTGTTTTTCCAAGTATTTCTTAAAATGGGAATAATAACAAAATGATGAAAATAATAATTTTAAAACTTTTTCTTTTTGCATGTAGCTTTTTAGTGTGATTTACCATTTTTCATTCGTGTTTTTGAGGAGGAGGCCTGACGGCTGGAGTTCGGTTCTGAAGCCGTCTGGCTGCTAAAGAGTTCTTTGTTTTCTTCACTTCTAATCCTCCGTAAACAGTCAGACTGCCGCTTTGTTTCACTCACGTCGTACGCCAGGCTGTCGGCCTCGTTGGCGACCGTCAGTCCGGCCAGCTCTCCCAGTCCCAGCTCGTTAGAAACCGCCTCGTCCACTCTGCCCATTATGAACGACTTCCCAGACGACGGCAGGAACGTCATCGCCTCTACGGAGACAAAACAGGCAGCGGGGATAAGAACGACCTTCATGAATGACATCATTAATAACTAACTAATAACGATAAGTCGGTGAAGAAAACACAGGACCAGACGTGAATGCAGAAGGAGGGCAGGTTACCGTCCTCAGGGCGCCCCACTTCTTGCTCATTGAGTCTGGGTACACTGGGGCGGGAGGGGGGCGTTACTGGCGTCTGCATGGGGGGCTCCTCATTTTCCCGCAGGTTAGCCAGCATGTCTTGGAGCCGAGACCGGTTTGGTCCTGGAGGAGGAGGAGGAGGAGGAGGAGGAGGAGGAGGCAAGAATCAGAAGAGGAAAACAGCCAAGTCAGGAAAAAGGCAGAGGAACAATGTAAAGAAAAGGAGAGAGATGGAAAAAAGGAGGCAAAATCATTTTTATGAATTCATATTGTCACAAAAGAGAATAAAATCAACATGAAGAATGTAAATAAAGCAGAAGATGCTGCAGCAGCAGCAGCAGCTCTGTGCAGGACCGAACACAGGAGATGAAGGCAAATAAAACCAGAGAAACAACGTGACAGTAAACACAGAAATAAGAAGAAGAAGAAGAAGAAACGTAGAGGAAATGTACCGGCTGCTGTTTGGTGAACTGCAGACAGTGAAGAAACACACAGGAATGTTTAGAGATGCACTCATATCGCATATAGCCAAATATCATCACAATTCATCAATATCAGAAAACTGCACGACTGTGCCATTATGTCAACAGCGTAATCCAATTAGAGAAAAGCCAATTAAAGGATGACGGATCTCTCTCTGGTGCTGATGAATGGATTTAAACTCCAACGCTTCACTAAGAATCAGAGGAAGAGATCAGACTGAATGTGAAGGTGTAAAGTCGGTGCATTCTACGATCTACAAAATAAAAAGAAACGCGAGGATATTAAAAGAGGAACACAAGCGTAAGCAAGACCAGAGCTTTTCTCAAAGGAGACAAAACAAAGGAGGCGGAGGACACGGGGAGGACAGAGGGACGTCCACATTAGTTCACTAAACACCTTTAAACCTCCGAGAAAAAGCAGAGCGAGATCAGAGACCGATGTACAGCTATGAACAGGTGGTTAAAGTCAGACTTTGAGGGTTGTAGTGTTGGTGAGGTAGAATAAATGTGCTGGTATGTTTAAATGTTGATGAATAAGCCAAACCGATCAGCAGTGAAGCGACTGCACAACCCTGAACACAAGCTATCTGAGTTTATTATGACGAAATGTGAACCAACTGGTTTGGCTTTCGAGATACTGATAAACATCTGAAAGTGCTGAATCACATGTGTGTCAGACTGAGAGGAGAGAAAACAGAAAAAACAAAGTGATTCAAAGGAACACAAATGAAAACGCAGGATGAGGAGAGAGGATGAGCTGCAGGCCTGGTACAGCACTTACTCTTCACCCCCTTCTTGCCCTTGCGCTCCTTCCTGTACCGCTCCTTGAGCTGGGCTATCAGTTCCTGGTCCACGTCCCAGGCCACTTCACCCACAGGAGACTCTTCCTTCTCTACAGGCCAGCAGGGGGGGGAGGAGGAGGAGGAGGAAGGTGGGGTAGAAACCTGTTATAAGTGTCTGTATGCACTGCGACATATCCAACTTGACTTTGACAAACCTACTGAGGCAGATGGGATGAGGAGGAAGGGTTTTCATTTTCACAACCTGTTTCTGGGTCTTTTGTATTTTTGGCCAACAATTCTTTCAGTTGTGATGTAAATGAATACTCAAAGCTAGGGTTGGTAATGTTGAGAAACTAGTGAGCGTATGCAAACTAAAAACCCAGCAAGAAGCAGCAACTTGCTCCAAAAGTCACTAAATCTAGCAAGAAAGTGGCGAAGTCTTCAACACGCACAGTCCGTCCCTTCAGGCCTCCCTCTAAAGCCCCTCCCTCTAAAGCCCCTCCCTCTAAAGCCCCTCCCTCTAAAGCCCCTCCCTCTAAAGCCCCTCCCTCTAAAGCCCCTCCCTCTAAAGCCCCTCCCTCTAAAGCCCCTCCCTCTAAAGCCCCTCCCCCAAAGTTATCATCATGGACGTACACAAAGAACATTGTCAGAACACTTGCTGCTGCTGCTGGAATGTGATGAGGATTTCAACAATAACAACATAAAATGTTTTTGAAGAATATTGCAAACCATAGCTGTAAAAAAAAAGCTGATTCATTTTCTTTCCTGGGAGCCAGAAGAAAAGATGAATCTTTTAATCACCTCCGCGGTGAAAACCTCCTGAACGATGAACACTGCAGGACTCTTAACTGGGAGAAGATGACTGGAATGACAGCAGTGGCGGTGAGTCCATGATCCCACGCTACTTCAGACTCAGATCATCAGGGTGGCTGTGTCTAAATGTCCTCTGGATTTCATTTCACAGAAACCTTCGGTCGTTCGGTTTCAACACCGTCACACATACGATTGAAAACCCCTTCATCCAAACGTGTCCCCTTGTCTCACCCCACTCTCCGCTGTCCTCCCCACTCCTGGACTCCGGTGACCCGTCCAGCTCGTCTGGACTCGCCAAGAAATCGAAACCCTTCAGAGCCTCCTCCGTGTCGGGGTCGTCGCTGAGGTCAGAGGTCGTGGAGGAAGGGGTGGACGACTGTTTCTTCCTCACCATCTGGTAAACGTTTAGGAAATGAGGAAGACTATTGAAAGTCTGGCTCCTATTGTGGACATCAGACGGGAAATGAAATGCTGACGTTGAATGTTTGTGATGAACTGAAGGATGAAATGTTCCTTTATGTGTTGATGAGACTCTTGGATCAGCTGGAAGATGCATCGTCACAAAGCTGAAAACCTGATTTTTAAACATCACTGTGAGGTTTCCCAGCATTAGTTTGCCAAAGAGTGTGTTAAAGTCTTACTGTAGCCAGGTCTAAGACGGCCTTGTCCCTTCCGTCGCTGTCCTCCTCCTCGTCCTCGTCGCTGAATTCTGCTGCAGCGCTCTCTATGAACTTAAAGGCCTCCAACACGGTGGCCGAGTCCGACATGTCGGGTTTACTGGGAGGAGAGAGCGAAGAGAGGCGGTGAGTCTGGTGGTTAAAAAAAAGCAACGAGACAACAAAACAGTGTCTCATCTCATACCCGAGCATGCCGCTGTCCTTCAGGGAGGACGGTTCGGTGCCGTTGACCATCGGCTCGGCGTTCCTCTCTGAAGGTTTCTCCCCCGAGTCTCCGGTGAGACCGAGCAGCGCTCTCACTCTCTGAGACTTCACATCCAGGATGGTGTCTGTGTATCCGACCTCCTGCAGGTATCTGAGAGTGGAGACAAGAGACAAGAGACAAGAGAGACAGATCAGAGGAGGCTCAGGGGGAAGAAAAGGAACGATCAGTATCCACATACGATAAGTCACAGAATACATTGGCGTTGTTAAACGTTCCCGTGTTCCCCGAGCGCTCCTCTTCATTCTGTTCTTCAGTCTCTTCCTCCTGCAGCGTCGGTGCCTTGCTGTACCGGCTGAGCTACACAACACCACAGTTCTATCAATGGAGCCCTTAAAGGGCAATGCCACCGCGTCGAGGAACCAAGACACACCGACTGTCCTCCCTGTGATCGGTCCAACATGCACACAGAGGAAGAAAACGCACAATGTTTGCCAAAAAGTTGGCATTCAAATGGCGGTTTCGTTCAACGGACAGTAAGTGAGTGATTAGTAACTCATTTGAGTGCAAGAAACTAACATCATCACACATGTTAGAAATGTTAGCACTTTAGTTCATGAGACGAATCAAAGACAAAATGCTAAAGTTTACCCTTTAAGGTGGGCGATGTCCAATAAGAATCCAGATGTCCAAACAGATGTTTAAACTAATCTCTGTGCTGTAACTTCACCCTGAGACACCAAGAGAAGCAGGACCCGGCTGACCTGAGAGCAGCGGAGGTTTAATTCTAAATAGCATCTAGTGTGTTTGTTAACAGAGAGAGAGAGAGAGAGAGAGAGAGAGAGAGAGAGAGAGAGAGAGAGAGAGAGAGAGAGAGAGAGACAAAGAGAGAGAGAGAGGAGAGAGAGAGAGAGAGAGAGAGAGAGACAAAGAGAGAGAGAGAGAGAGAGAGACAAAGAGAGAGAGAGAGAGAGAGACAGAGAGACAAAGAGAGAGAGAGAGAGAGAGACAAAGAGAGAGAGAGAGAGCGAGGAGAGACAAAGAGAGAGAGAGAGAGAGAGAGACAGAGCGAGAGAGAGACAAAGAGAGA
This sequence comes from Melanostigma gelatinosum, assembly GCF_949748355.1. NCBI lineage: Eukaryota > Metazoa > Chordata > Actinopteri > Perciformes > Zoarcidae > Melanostigma > Melanostigma gelatinosum. The sequence continues at coordinate 24,044,366 of NC_136644.1, read as the reverse complement.
GGAGAGAGAGAGAGGAGAGAGAGAGAGAGAGAGAGAGAGAGAGGTCGGCCTCCCTCGCTCTGTACCAGCCTCTCCGATCGCAGGAGGCTTCAACACTTCCACACAATCCTCCATTCACTATCTCCCCACACACACACACACACACACACACACACACACACACACACACACACTACCTAAACTGTGGTGGCTCACCAGAGTCTATTTAGTCCCACCAGACAAATTAATTCTGGGTTCATTGGGTTCACAATGAACCCAATGAACCCAGAATATTTGTACAAAGACATAAAGATAACAAATCACTTTAAAAAAAAAGAAATAGAAGACCGAGAGCTTCAGTCATAACCGGTGCACGACCGATCAGCTGAAGAACGGCGAGTTTTGATTGGCAGACGATCGATTGATGCGTCTCTGGTTTGTTTACAAAGGTTCTGATACTGAAGTGATGGCTGCTTCAACAGATCTGGCTGCCGGTTCCCTTAAAGGGCTGTCTGGTGGCAAGAAAATACTCTAAATGTATCATCCACTTTAACGGATATTGATTTATTTTAGGTGCTGCTGCCCCCATCCACAGCAGTTCACTGCTCTGCTCCCGTCTGCTCCTCCAGACTGGGGCTGAGTTGACCGCCATCTACTATTTTTCAATTGAATTCAATTTTATTCGTAAAGGCCAAAATCCAAAATTTGCCTCCGAGGGCTTTACAATCTGTACGACATATGATGTCCTGGTCCTTGGACCCTCGCATTGGAAAAGGAAAAACTCACCAAAAAACCAGGAAAAAAAAGAGGAAACTGTTGCGAACACACGACTGTTGAAGAGCATCTCGTAGAACCACGTCATGACAAAATGATCCCGTCAGCTGCTTTCTACTTCTACTATTCATCAGCTGGAGTTACCGTGCAGATTACGATTTGTATTTACACAGTGAACGTGTGACCAGTGCACGAAATACTACGGATTGTTATCAGTTAAACTACTGAACAGCAGTGGCGAACAGTAACTAAGTACATGAACTCAAGTACTACATCTAAATACAATTTCAAGGTACTCAGAGGTAATTATTGTACTTTTTACTCAAACACATTTATCTGATACCTTAAGTTACTGTGAAGATTCAGAATCAGATTAATAATTCAAAATATAACCAACAAATATCATGTGTTATTATTATTATTATTATTATGAATTAAGATAAAACAATTCACAAGCTACACAGAGTGAAACAATTAGCTCCAACTTCACCAGCTGCAACATTAAATACATTAACGCATTTATATTTACAGGTAAATAATATATTTTTCATCATGGGCCGTTGTGCAGAATGAGTACTTTAAGTACATTTCGATGCCAATACTTTTGCCATTTTACTTAAATACATTTTTCAATGCAGGACAGAGTATTTCTACACTGCGGGATTACTACTTTTATTGAAGTAAAACTATCTGAGTAAACTAAAGTAAAACTAAAACATTACATGTACAGTCTTCTAAAGTAAAACTTTAGAAGTTTAGTATAATAATAATCCAAACACTATGAGCACTTTCACTTTTCATGCTTTGCGTACATTATACACATTTTACTCAACCCGTCGGCTCCAACTGGTCACAGTGGATTAGTGGGTTTTATTCCCATTAAAAGTGTTAATCTCCATTAAGAAGATTGACTCTGCTGCTTTCAGCTTCTGGTTATGACACACACACACATACACACACACACACACAGAGTCAGCTGTCCCATGACACAGTGGAAGTCTAAATTAGTGTGTTTGTGTGTGTGTGTGTTCATGTGTGTGTAAACTCACTGTCTGAGCAGCTGGCGTCCTTGTTTCCAGCTGAGCTGATGGCTGCTGTTTGGAGGACTGGGAGCCTCACTGTCATTCCCCTCATCTGTGTGAGTGAGAGAGAATTACCAACATGTCTCTATGCATTCATTCAGCCAGACGTCCTTCTCCCCAGCCACAGCTCCTCCTGCCGGCTCCCCAGATGGGATGAATAACGTCCCCAGAGTGTGTTTTTATTCTTCCCATTAGACGTGACCAGAATGAATCCACAGGGAGGCGTCCAAGAGGCATCCTGATCTGAACCCCCTCAACTGGCTTCTTCCACACAAAGCTTTTGGCCTAAACGTTGTTCATTCTTGAAGTTTTAAGACCATGTGATACAGTTGAAAGCTCCACAATAAGCTGGACCTTGAGTTAAGATTGTTTTGTCAAACAGTGCGATAGCAAAAGAACGTTACCTTTTTTCTAGCGCTTTTTAACCCTTTGATACACAAGCTATGCAAACCCCTTCTAAGGCACAACATGGGCCAAAAATGACCCGTATTGACCTACAATGTTATTTCGTGCACGGCAGGGTTTCTTTGCTATATTTTTAGAAATCAACATATTTCATCATTTAATATTCATTAAATATCTTGTTTTTGATTACCACAAATCCTTATTCACACTCACACATAACATACAACCAATAACACTGATAATGAACTTAGACCACAAGTACACATAGGCCCCCGTAAAACACACACATAGGCCCCGCCCCCCTAACACACACATAGGCCCCGCCCCCCTAACCCACACATAGGCCCCGCCCCTAACCCACACATAGGCCCCGCCCCCTAACACACATATATGCCCCGCCCCTAACACACACATAGGCCCCGCCCCCCATAACACACACACATAGGCCCCGCCCACCTAACACACATATAGGCCCCGCCCCCTAACACACACATAGGCCCCGCCCCCAGCACACACATAGGTCCCGCCCCTAACACACGCATAGGCCCCGCCCCTAGCACACACACGCATAGGCCCCGCCCCCTAGCACACACATAGGCCCCGCCCCCGAACACACACATAGGCCCCGCCCCTAGCACACACACATAGGCCCCGCCCCTAGCATACCCATAGGCCCCGCCCCCTAACACACACATATGCCCCGCCACCTAACACACACATATGCCCCGCCACCTAACACACACATAGGCCCCGCCCCCTAACGCACACATAGGCCCCGCCCCCTAACGCACACACAGGCCCCGCCCCCAACACACATAGGTCCCGCCCCCGTAACACACAGGCCCCGCCCCCTAACACCCACACACATAGGCCCCGCCCCCGCAACACACATAGGCCCCGTCCCCTAACGCCCACACACATAGGCCCGCCCCCCAACACCCATATAGGCCCCGTAACACATATAGGCCCCGCCCCCAACAAACATAGGCCCCGCCCCCTAACACACACATAGGCCCCGCCCCTAACACACATATAGGCCCCGCCCCTAACACACGTATAGGCCCCGCCCCCTAACACGCATATAGGCCCCGCCCCCTAACACACATATGCCCCGCCCCCTAACACACACATAGGCCCCGCCCCCGCCCCCCCAACACACATATAGGCCCCGCCCCCCAAACACACACATAGGCCCCGCCCCCTAACACACATATAGGCCCCGCCCCCTAACACACACATAGGCCCCGCACCCCTAACACACACATAGGCACACATATCACAATGAATTAAAACTCTGTTGGGTCACTTTTGACCCATGGTGTGTATCAAAGGGTTAAATGGGCAAAAAAAGCAGGAATATTCAAAAATTTTCAGTCAGTCACACCGCTCGTCAATGTCACACTTGGCCCTGGCAGCCAATCAAATCAAGCAAAAGGTGCGCTGTACTACGTTATACGTGATGATATGAGCGGTTTATAATTGTGATAAACTATGTTGTTTCTTTCCTCCTAATACAACAGCAGAGCAACAGCAAAGCGGGTCGGACAAAACAGACAATGAGCTAATGTGCGCAACCAGGCGGGGAAACGGGGGGAAAATGGATTCAAGCCGACGTTGAGCTAAACACCACTTGAAAAAAATCAATGAGCAGGGCCTGAGAGGAGCACACGCCAGGCCAGCCACACCACAATAAACTAAAGGTTTAGTGGGCGACGCATCTCGGTCTGATCGGGGCCTTACCCTGCAGGTTGGGTGAGCTGTCACCTGAATGCTCAGGACATGTCAGCAGGCCCCGCCCCCGTAACACACATAGGCCCCGCCCCCTAACACACACACACATAGGCCCCGCCCCTAACACCCATATAGGCCCCGCCCCCGCAACACACATAGGCCCCGCCCCTAGCACACACATAGGCCCCGCCCCCTAACACACACATATGGTCCGCCCCCAAACACACGCACACATAGGCCCCGCCCCTAACACACATATAGGCCCCGCCCCCGTAACACATATAGGCCCGCCCCCGTAACACACACAGGCCCCGCCCCCAACACACACATAGGCCCCGCCCCCCTAACACACATAGACACCACCCCCTAACACACATATAGGCCCCGCCCCTAACACACATATAGGCCCGCCCCCTAACACACATATAGGCCCGCCCCCTAACACACACATGCCCCGCCCCCTAACACACACATAGGCCCCGCCCCCTAACACACATATGCCCCGCCCCCTAACACACACATATGCCCCGCCCCCGTAACACATATAGGCCCCGCCCCCTAACACACACATAGGCCCCGCCCCCCTAACACACACATAGGCACACATATCACAATGAATTAAAACTCTGTTGGGTCACTTTTGACCCATGGTGTGTATCAAAGGGTTAAATGGGCAAAAAAAGCAGGAATATTCAAAAATTTTCAGTCAGTCACACCGCTCGTCAATGTCACACTTGGCCCTGGCAGCCAATCAAATCAAGCAAAAGGTGCGCTGTACTACGTTATACGTGATGATATGAGCGGTTTATAATTGTGATAAACTATGTCGTTTCTTTCCTCCTAATACAACAGCAGAGCAACAGCAAAGCGGGTCGGACAAAACAGACAATGAGCTAATGTGCGCAACCAGGCAGGGAAACGGGGGGAAAATGGATTCAAGCCGACGTTGAGCTAAACACCACTTGAAAAAAATCAATGAGCAGGGCCTGAGAGGAGCACACGCCAGGCCAGCCACACCACAATAAACTAAAGGTTTAGTGGGCGACGCATCTCGGTCTGATCGGGGCCTTACCCTGCAGGTTGGGTGAGCTGTCACCTGAATGCTCAGGACATGTCAGCAGACGATCATTAACAGAGAGAGGAGAGATGTTTGTCTTACCTGAATCATAACTTGGAGGTATGATTTCTCCCTGGTTCAGCTCTGTCCCATATTTTGTCTTATGGTATTTGGCCCTGAGGGAGACAGATTGGTTATCACAATGTCTGAGCAGGCCTCACTGGCTTTATTTAGATATTAGAACATTGTTGTTCTTTATTTCCACAATAAACGTATTGGATTAAAGTGCTGCTAACACGAAACCAAGAGAGTTGCAGTGTCCCGTCACGTCCTTAATGGAGTCCGTTAATAGTTTTCCCACAACGCCCCTCTTCCAAACGCTTCAGTGAACAGCATCCAGACCTGCCAATCAAACGCTGCCAAACTGTGTGAAAATCCGTCGCCAGATTATGTGATTTATGACTAATAATCCCATAAGAGGATAAACCACTCTTTGAGGTGCAGGGATCAATTTTCACACTGATAGTATTTGTAAATCAGAGTCACTCGAATTCCTTTGAACTCCTCGTCACACTTTAGATTATTGAAGTTGGTCTTCAGCGACTATATACGTTTTTATTATTGTCAACAAAACAATGAAGTTCTTTGATATGTAGGCGAAGTTATACAAGTGTGTTGTCAATATTATTATACTGTATATTATTCAATTCATTAAAAATAATTATTTTCCTTTATTTATTTGTAATATAAATATGTTTCTTTTATTTATTTATTACTCCTTTTTTGAATCGCATTTTTGTGTCTTTTGACACAATGGAGCACATTTGAAACACAACACATGAAGTGATCTTACGAACACGTTTCAGTTAAAAAGCAACTTTGAATCTGAAAGAAAAGATTTTTCAGAATTTTGCAAAAAAATAAAAAAATTAAAAATTAAAAAAAGATTAAAAATGTGATTTGCCCAAAACAAAAAAGCAAGTGTATATTAAGGTTTTGATTTAGGATTTATAGTTGCATGAGCATATGTGTGTGTACACACTCACCTCTCCTGTTTGAGGGCGTACTCCAGCATCTTGATCCGTCTCACCAGGTCTTTCTTCAGGTTCTCCTGACCTCTCCTCTCCCCCTGCAGGAAGGCGATCTGAGCCTGGAGGGAACAGAGGAAACACCGACTGATGACGGAGGACAGACAGAACAGTCGACACCACGTTTCGTCTTCTTTATCACTTCAGTCCATAAGATGGGATCCCTGCTGCGTGTTTTCTATCAAACACCAAAGTGCAGTTAATTGCGTGAGGCTAAGAAGCAGCGAAAGCCACAAAACCTCAGAGGGGGTTCGATAAAAACATCTAAAGTCCATTAAACATGAGGATGAGGGTGAGAGACCAAAATAAAATCATTCAATCAACAAAACAGAGAATCATTTAGTGAACGGTGTGTGACTAAAACAACTCACAAATTCTAACTTCATCCAAACACTCCCCTTATTCATCTGCAACATCACAGAGTCGCTTTCTCCTCTCAGACGCGGGTCGGACGTGAGTCAGGAAGCAGCGTGGGAACAGACGACATGTGACCGTCTCGAACCATTTCTGTGTCTACGTCTTAGTTCAGTTCAGTCAGAGTCATACATCCGAAGCAGCTTCAAGGTTGTGTGGTCTTAAATAATGAAATGGGTTCGTCCATGACCGTGAGTTCACTGTGTGTTGGGGCGCTGCAGGCTCTGTGTGCAGCTGTTACCCAGCTGTGTTCATGGCATCAGTGCTGACGTCACACCCTGAAACCCTTCTTTACCCCAGAGGTTCAACCCAGCTGTGCTCCTGCTCCTCCATACGACCGCTGTTTGTGTGCGCCGTCGCTTTAAAAACCAGGTCAGCGACATTTATGTAGCGCCGTCATCAGATCAACCTTTTTCAACGTGTCCAATACTTCTGTTTATGATCAAACACACGCAGAACTAATGACAATACAATGCGTCTTTGTGTTTACTGCCAGTCAGCAAACATTAGCATTGACCAGGCTGGTCTCAGTCTGCATTTGTAGCTAAACCTACGGAAGATAGTCCTGAAGGAGGATGTAAATACAGCGCAAACGATGATGACGGATGATGAAGGATGAGAAGTCAATGTTGATGTGTTTGAAAGGCATTCTGCATCCTTCAGTAACAGCACTTCTGTAGTTATTTCAAGTAGCTTTGTTGCCTAACGCCGGCCCTCAAGTGACCGTTTGAGGACCTGCAGCTTTTGGCACTTCCGACATGTCAGAAAATAAGGAACATTTTGAGACTTTTCCTGCTCACTCGAACCTGTAAAACAACAAAACCTAAACAATCAATCAATGGTGAAAATAGCTGCTGATTAATCTTCTGTTGAGTATCTAAATCGAATAAATCTGAAAATAGTTTGAACTCTAGTTTCAACGCTCACAATATTGCAGTGAAAGGAGGACCAGTTAGTGACCACATGAAAGTGTGAGTCATCGTTCCCCCCCCCCCCCCCACACACACACACACACACACACACAGACAGACAGAGGAGGAAGTAGGACACTCAGCCCTTCATTCATCTCAAACACACATTACAATTGCGTCGCGCCGCACTCGAGGCGACTGCCTCTGAATTTCACAGAGACGATGAACTTCATTCAGAGGAGACGAGCTCTCTGTTTGATCACGCAGAGCTGAACATGAAGATGACTCGCCGCAATCACAGAGATCAAACCTTTTTTTGGGGAAGGTAACGCTCAAACACAAGCATCTGGTGACTGCGCTCTGGTCGTTTTCTCGCTGCCGTTCTTGTGACTCTGTGATGGATTTCTGCTCGTGTGATTGATGCCGTTTGACCACATCATCAATAGAGGTTTTAGCTGGTGTGTTCAAGAGCAATCCGACAACTGAGATTTAAGAGTCAATTGTTGGTTAACATGCCAATTATTTTCTCAATTAATTGAATCATAAAAAAAACTAAATTATATGTTATAATGCCTCTATGTTTATGTTCTGTTCAGTCAGCGCTTGTTCTGAAAACAGGCGACACACGAGGCTTCACAATGAGAGTATCGCGCTCGCATTAGCTGCTGACAAACGAGTGCGTATTCAAGCATCATTTGGGCTCATCGGTGCATGCGACTTGTGAGTTCTGATAGAAAGCCACATGATATTTTCTGTTCTAGTTTCTTCGACTCTCTGTTTCCTACATTGTTTAAATAAGAAGAAGTGTATTCCCTTTAAACCACACCTTTCTTTTCCCTCATTGACGTTTTCTTTCCTGGATACGAGACATTCAGCCTCGAATATCTCACCCGAGCAACAGTCCAGACGCAGAACAACTACAATCATTTACAACAGAGAAGAGCAGCTTCAAGCTCAGAGGCTCCCAGAGAGGAAGTCTGGGTTTAACTTCTTCTCCTTGAAACCTGGAGTCAGTTAAAAACACACACACACACACACACACACGAGGAATTCACTGTGCGTGTTTAAGTTTCTGCACTCACCCCAGATACCACCTACACTTGACGTAAACGCCGTGCGTGTGTGTGTGTGTGTGTCTGCTATCAACACGTCATGGTTATTCTCAGCCCTCCCACTTTTGCCTCCAACTCGGAGCTGTCAACACTGGGAGGTCAAAGGTCACCAAAGCCAAAAATGTTATTCTGTCGACTGGGTTTTTCCCCCGGCTCAGCGTTTCCTCGCAGAGAGAAACGTGAAGTGAAGTTACCGACGTTAACGTCTTACAGAACGGCCCTCAGGTCACAAACACACTTCCTCTCTCTCTCTCTCTGACCTGCGGTGGATCAGCAGTGGGTTTTATCTGTTCCGATGAGGTCAAACTGGAATGAGGTCACCGGTCTTGCTGAGTCAGTCATCAGAGCTTCACAGCGGTCTGGAGAGTCTGGTCACGGCGCTGCCTTGAAATGTATCCGACGAACTCGCTCTGAACGCCAAGTCGGATCCACGAGCTTCCAGACGAACCCGCCGGCAACGCAGCCAGGAAGTGATTCACAGCTACAGACACTCTGTACAGTGAGCGGCTAAAACGCTATAAAACCTAAATAAAGCCACCAAGAATTAATGGGTTAAATATTGTGATGTTTGTAGAAAGGTGAAAAAGCAAGAAAGACTTTTGAAAACATATTGATTTTTCATTGTGATGAAGTGTCGTCGTATGGAAACCCCAGGAAGAGCAGTTTCTACTTGCTGAAGGGGCTTCTAGGTAAATAAATGACTTCCCTGACCTGCTTTAATTCTGTTATCTTCTCCTTCTGAACCTCAGCACTGGGCTGGGTGGTAGCGCTACTCTCACTGTGTGCCGTGAGCAGCGGCGCCGGCTGCGTTCACGTCGGGCTGAGGGGAGAGCGCGCTCATGTCATGGCGACTCTTGGCTGAAGGCCTGGTAAAACAAAGCCTGGTTACAGCACTGAGGCGTGGCAAGGGGTGGCATTCCCCGTCTGAAAAACAAGCAGGTGTGCATGCCATTCCTTATACGGCGGCTCGAGGGAGGAACGAGGTCGTCCGGCCGGGTTTCAGGAACCCGGGCCGGGCCCCGTTTGTGTTGCTGCACAAAGAGAAGGAGGCCGTCTTGTTGTCACGGCTCGTCGGGGCTGAAGGCAGAGGATCAGGTTCAGCGGTTACATAAGACACTTTTCCTTCCTCCTCATGCGTGTAACTACAAAAGATGCATTATTTAGATACACAGCACTGCAGCGGTGCAGCGCTGAGCGAGAATAGCGACGCTCGGGACCGGGGAGGTTTCTGCGCCGTGGGAAGAGTGAAACTGGGGTTCGGTACCATTTCGAACACAGTTGTGAATCCAGAATTGAGTCTGCTCACCAAAGCAGCTAAAGCCAGTACAGAGTCAGCTCAGCTGAAGTAGGCCGGGCAGGGTTGGTTGAATTAGCTGAACACTTGAGTCAAACGTCAACGACTATTAAATGCAACAAATATTCAGGGTGTTTTTGCCCTTACTCCGAAAAAAGACAATATTCTTAATAAGCCGTTTACATAATAGGAATAATCGTGGAACCTTGTGTCACACTGTCTGCACACAAACCCATAAATCCGCCGCACACAAACAAAGAGCACATCTGTCTTTCTGCGTGGGCAAATATCATTTAATTAGCGAAGGAAACGGGCTGCAGAAACAAGGCAGCGGAAAAGAGAAGAGCGGGAGAATTACTCATCGCTCCAGCAGTGATGGTGCACATGCCCCCAATAACACTTCCACGCCGATGGTGCGCTGTATGCACATGTGCAAGCTCGTGGTCTACGAGCAAAATAACCGGGATTGTGTTTTTGGACATAATGGTGCGGCAGAGGGGAAATACTCCAGTGGTGGAAAGTAACGAAGTACGTTTACTCACGTATTACACAATTTCCAGGTACTTCTTCCATTTTCTGCTCCTCGATATAAATACTGGAACCACTACATTTACTTGCCAACATCAGTTACAAGTTCTTTGCAGAGTAAATAAATATAAATGCAAAATGTAAATGATCAGTAATAGATTATGATGTATGTTTTATGGATTAAGCCACCTGTTCGTATAAAAAGTAGTTGAAATTGGCCAATGCCATGTAATAATATGAACCTGAAATGGGAATAATACTTTTGTTCAATTAGGGTTTTGAATGCAGGACTTTTACTTGTAACAGAGTATTTCCACGCTGTGGTACAAGTACTTTTACATAAGTTAAAGATTTGAGAACGCCAACGACCGTTTGGAGGCTCGTCGGCTGGATAACTTTGCATCAGCAGAATTATGGATGCACTCATTACTCCACGCTCCGCCGGCCACATCTTGATTCATCACGAACCAAAAGTAATAATGTAACGTGACGTCGTTAACGAGATGCTTTTGTGGAGAGGCTTTTTGAACCCGTCGGGTGAGCCCAGCACGCTCATGTCAGACGCCATAATGCTCCATCGCTCCATCCTTCCTCTGGTTGGTGCGTCTGTGTGATGGCCGGCCGTCGTCCTCTCGGCGGTGTATTTATAGCGGAGGCCGGAGAGGAAGGAAGCCGAGCGTCCAAACATCCTGCGCGTAACTCGCTCTCAAAGCTCACGCATGACTTCACCTCAGTGAAGCCCCCGGCAGCCCCCCCCCCCCCACACACACACACACACCTCCAGGGCCAAAAACTGATTTTTATTTTGGAGTGTAATCGACCGCTGGTGATGTAAATAAAAAAGGTGGCTGTTTGGAGATTTACCCAGAGTTCCTCTGCTCTGGGAGAGGCGGTCGTCTGTCCTGATACAAGACAACATCTTTACTTACAGGTTTGATGCAAAACGAGCGCATATTAAATTAATATTCCAATATGAATACGATTCAGACGGCAATGTATTTCACAATATGGCCGACGTAAGTCAAATCACGTATGAAATGATTACACCGACGCTCTCTGTTCCACTGTTCCATCAGACGAAAGCTCCTCGTGTTTATCGATATGATGTATCAGATATATAGATATGCTACATTATACTTCTATATCAATACAGAGAAGTACTGAATCATATTATATATTTTTAGTTGGTATCATATTACTTCACACATATTGCACTTTGCTGACATTGCAGTACTTCATAGTTTCTATTTTTGTTGTATTCTTAAATTAATGATTTGCTTTTTTCTTTTCATCTGTACGCATTGTGCTACTGCAACACCTACTGAGGATTAATAAAGGTTATCACAGTCATATTGGTGTTATTTTATTATGTTGGCCTATAATACATTTCTAAGTCTTCTTTTTAACTGTAAAACGTACAAGTTGTTTGATGATGTACTTACTTTTCAATATCGAAATCAGCTTTAAAAATTCCGGATTGGTTGAAATGATGTCAACTATGATTTAAATTACAGGAACAACAGGTGAGAGGTGATGAATGTTAAAGGTCTCACACTGTCGGACCAAGTCGTGATGATTAAACCACAGAGTCTCCTCAGCAAACTTCCTTCACAATCAACCTTTTCTGAGGGTTTTTTTTTGATAATAAACTCGGAGTAATCGTTCCCATCTTGTGTGCCAGCTTCCCCGGTTTCCTCTTCCTCTTCCTCCTGCAGAGGATGACCTCAGAGGAAGCGGCACTCTCTCTCAGTCTCAGCTTCAGACACTTGATGACGACACGCAGTCCGTCTGCAGCAGCACATTCAGTCAACACGGCAACGGAGCGAATGGATTTACAGCTGAAATTGGTTTTTACAGCTCCATCGCAGCTCTTGATCGACTCAATGGGAAGGAAAATTTTAAATCAAACGATGCCGCAGAGTGGAGGTTTTGGCACAAGTCTCTGCTCTGTGGAGCAAAACGCCAGTTTCCTTTCAGTACAAAAGCCCTCAAAACAGCCAGGACACAGAGGACGCTGCGGTGTGATTGGCCGGGAGGTTGTAGTAACAGTTAACGGTGCACAAACGCCACATAGAGCCACCTCTCAACAGCTCATCATCACAGGAAGTGACTTCCCTTCTGGATGATGTCGCACCGCAGGTCGGCTGATGACTCTTACTTATGTAATATAACAGAGGGAGCGCTCGTTTTGGAAGAGCGCACTGAGTGTGAACACGCAGCGGAGCAACAGTTTGGTCGTCGGTGCAGAGAAGACAAACACTCCTACGCACTCTGTCATAACCTGCAGGCTCATTGCACTGAATGCGTCAATGCCAGACGGGTCCAGTGGAGTCTGAACAAAGTCAGTTTTGAGGAATGTCAGATTTTGCAGGAAATGTCTGGCGAGTCACGGCACTTAAATATGAGTGAAACCAGACAGCAACCTCCAGTTCTACCGAGTGAAACCAACGCTGAAGTGTCTTAAAGCTGCATTCTCTCTACTGTCCACCAGGGGGCGACTCCTCAGATTGCATAGAAGTCTATGAGAAGATGACTCTACTTCTCTCTTGATTTATTACCTCAGTAAACATTGTAAACATGAGTTTATGTCTCAATCTCTAGTTTCAAGTCTTCTTCAACACAGCATGATGTACATTTAGTACATTATGGTCCATTTAGAGTCAAATAGACCATAAAGCAATGGATGAATTAGGGCGGGGCTTACTGTGATTGACAGGTTGCTGCTGCTACCAGAGACGTATACGGTGTCTCTACGTCGCTCCCCGCATTCCAAATATGGTGACTTCTGTTCATTGGCTGCAAAAAAAAACATGGCGACGGCCGTAATCGCCGAACTCGAGGCTTCAAAACAACGGTCCACAACCAACGGGTGACCTCACGATGACTACGTCCACTTCTTATATACGGTCCGTGAGTGGGACAGAGTCTCTGTTGTCCACAGACGATTTACAAATTATAAACACTGTCTGAGATTGGCTGCATTTCGATTTCCATGAACTATCAGATCACAGAATAAGTAAAGTAACGTCCCCATGCCAGCTTTGGATTGGACCTCAAAAACGCCGCCGTTTCTATACTTTGTTTTTGCTAAACTCTTGTAGAGCAGCTCGCGCTTCAATTGAATTAAAAGCTGCTGGGTTGACACATTTGGCTTGTGTTTATAATGACACACAAAAAGGTTTAGCAAGAAAAAAAAAGCATGATTTTTATAGATCAGTGCCCAAACTACTGCTGCCGCCAAAAGGGTTTCATACACTTCCTGGTCCCAGTTTGTTTATTTTTTATGCCAGTGCACGATGTAACTATATTAGTGGCGTCTTATCGCACGCTCTTGTTGTCCAGCAAAGGATCATGAAGATATTCACATAATGTGTCTGCACACATGTTGAATATCATCAATATCACAACCCTCTTTCCAAGAATGAATCTGATTTTAAACATGTTCCTCCTGGATGTGCTAATTCTTCAGCTATATATTACATTATAAATATCTCGCAGGCCTGAACCACAATACATCTCGACCTCATACACAATCTCTGTGGCTCCACAAATAAACTTGGTTCGTGACTCAACCTCATCGCGCACTGCATGGAAATACAACGTGGAACCAGCTGCAGACACGAGGTTGTTGTTTTCTCTGCGCTGCAGGTAATCGAGCATTTAAGCAAATGAAACAACGTAGGTTTGCTCAGATGAATCAATTATGAATAGAAACTCACACTCGACACCAATGGGGGAAGCCTGAAATCCCAGCGCAGATACAGCCTCAGTGAACGCAACATTGACGGAGAACTCCATTTACATAAAAAGCAATTATATCTGGTCTTGCTCGACATTGGCAATCAAACATCGCCGACAGTATTCAGTGCATGTACTGGGTTTATATGGGTCTGTGCTTTAATTCGGCATCACAATGCTCTGTGAAGCAGTCTGCATATCAACAAAACTTTACATGTCAGGAGGAATGTGCGTCACTCCTTGTGCAGACCAACGCACACCGCTAAAGGACGAGGCAAGTAGCGAGGCATCCATCAAAGTGCAATTAGTATACATACAATGAGCTGCTCACTGGAGAACACTGACGCCGAATCAAAGAGAGGATCGTTTCCACTCAAACCAAGTTGTGTTTGATACTTTACCTTGGAATTGTATTCCCAGATTTGCGATGAAACAATAAATTCCATAATTTGTCAATGCGGTTTGGTGCGATTTTCTGATCGTTGCGGAGACCACGCTTAGCTTAGCACACAAAACAATGGACACACCTGAGAGACACGAGGGTTGCTTTACCTGCAGCTCGGCCCGCTCGACCTCCCAGTGCGACTGGTCCACCTCGTAGCGGGCCCACTCGTGCTGGAGAAAGTGTAAAATCCCCGGGATGTTGTACTGAGCCCTGGCCGCCTCTGCGCACTCGACGTCGCCAGTCTGCGGAGCTTTGATATTCCCACCGCCCGGCAAGCCCGAGTTGTTGTTGTTGTTATTGAAGAAGACACCGGGGCCCGCCTGCTCGTCCATGGCCGGACCGGGGCAGTGCGGTTCTTCTGGTTCGGTCCCGGAACACTCAACCGCTTCGGTATAATATCCTCCTGAAGGAAACCTGATCCATCAACAGACCTCTACTCTGCTGGCCACCACAACTCCTGTCTGAACCAGCTGTCAGATGATGAGAGGACCGTGAAGCTACCGGAATCAACACGAACACGAGACTTCCGGTTTGGAATTTCAACATACAACCGATGTTAATGCACATGTGCAACAGATAAAATAATACATAACAACACGTGCCAATGTAGAAAGAATAATTATGTGTGCCATGTCTAATTTATTATAAAATGTCACACACACACACACACACAAAACTTGACTGCCAAATTCCAAAAACAGACAAAAAACAAATCTCACAGCACACTTGAAATTAAGCAGGTCTCGAACTTGTTTTAATGATTTATTAATTGTATTGCCATTTTACAATGAATCATTCATTCATAATGATGTCATTATTTCAGTATTGAACATGTCTATTTTATGATAAGCCATGTTAAACATTTACATGCACACATTTATCTCTGGTTAAGCCTTCGACCGTGTTGGCAAACTTTTACTTTGAAGGCACAATCCTTTCATTACCGGTATCCCGGTGGCGAACTGGAAATCACTTGACACACCTGAGCGGTGACATCAACTCCTCTTAGCCCCGCCCACTGTCGTACATATTGTCATATGATTGGCTGATCGGATAAATGGCACGAAAATGATCCAATTGGAGAAGTGTGCGAGGTGCGCCTCCAAACTAGCGTTACCACGGTTTGTGTGAAGCTAATTCAAGTTTATGTAACTCATTACAAATGTAATTTGATCAGCATTCATTTATGTATTAGCTTAGTTAGATCTTCAGAGTTTACATGAATAAAAAATAAATTCACTTCAATAGAATTGCCACCAATGCAACATTATAATGTATCAGTACTGACCCTTGCTTCTTTTATTTTTGTTGTATTATTCTTTTTTTCAAAGATATTTTTGTTCACTTCCTTCTTTTAATGGCTCATTGTATGCTACAATAAGAAACATTGCAAAAAGGAAATACAAAGAGGCCCATTTATAATGTTTATTCTGTCATGTTTGGAAAAAGGGGGTCTATATTTAGGCCTCCATGCTTTTACTTGGAGGCTAAGTAAACATTTTCAATGCAGAGTCTTTTCACAGGCTGGTAATACTTTTGAAGAGGCCACTTCTTCCACTATGGCGTATGGGACAGTGAGTGGTGCTCAGCCCAGCGGCCACCGTCTGTGTGTGTGTGTTTGTGTGTGTGTGTGTGTGCGCGCGTCTCTAAACTCGATTAAACCTCGCGGGTGATTCCTCCTGCGGCCATGTGCTCATCAGCTGACGCGCCACAGCCGCCTCTCCTCTCCTCCCTATTTAACTCCTGCTCAGCTCACGCGGTAAGTTCAACCAGCTCTGTCGCTCTCTGCTGCCGCTTCCTCCGTCACACACGCGCACTCACAACACACGGGTTCGAACACACATAGCATGCCTCCGTTTGACAAAACCCAGGTGCAGAACAAACCGTTCAAACAGAGGAAGAGCTTCGGTAAATGCCTCAAACACGAGAGTAATGTGACTGGAAACTTGAAAAAAACAAATCTGATGTGTTCTTTTTTTTTTTCTTCCTGTGCAGCTATAAGGAAACAAGAAGTGGCGGGGATCAGGTCGAAGTTCCCCAACAAAATCCCGGTGAGTTTGCAGTGGAACTCTCATAATTAAGTTGACTTAAATTCTCATTTTAAAGTGTCGTTAACAGTTTCACTAACTGATGATGCTCGCAGGTTATAATTGAACGGTTCGAGAGGGAGAAGTATCTTCCTCCGCTGGATAAAACCAAGTTTCTGGTGCCCCACGAACTCACCATGACTCAGTTTGTCACCATCATCAGGTAAAGTTCACCTCGTGTGTTTACAAGTATAAACGATTATTATAAGAGATCACTTATGGCACACTTTAAATGTGTTAAAGGATCGAGATTATTGGGAGTCTGACTATTTGCCTGAGCTGAGCTGCGATAGAAAACAGGGTGATGTGAAGTTTATATATGTCAGTGGCGTGGTGGAAAGAAGTGTTGCTGGTGAAATGGTGGAAATGCCTGAAAATGATTTCATAGAAACTCTTTGTTCAACCAAAAGCTCCGAAACTCAAAAGATATTTAGTTTATTATCATAACACCAAAAAAACCCAGAAAGCTGTACTCTGAACCCTTTTAAATTTTATTTTGTTTTGAAATGGCTAAAAATGAATATTAAATTAGGCCAATTGTATTATCTCCAGAATGTATTGTCTGGAAAATGTATCTTCTAAAGTCTTAAACAATTATTTTCAAGAACAGAAGAAGAAGTTATTTGCTGTAAAAACTCAAGGCTGCAAATTCACACTTTTACTGCGTGAAAAAAAATGACTAAAAGATCTGTTTGAGAGTTCTGCAGGGACGGGTCTATTTTCTAATATAAAAACGTCACCAAACGTCATTATGGAAGTCTCCAGTTCCTGAGAAGCTTCTTGTTGGTCATGATTACGCAGCAGAGACGGAGTCGGTCCGTTTGTCTCCACACAAACTGACTCGTTTAAAAGATTTTAGGACTCAAAGTGACAAACAGCCGGTGAGACGCAGAATATTTGAACGCGCTCTGTAACTGAAGCCTTCATGGGTCGACATCATGCATTTTTTGCATGAAGTGATCATTCAAAGAACCGCTGTCTACTCGAGAGACCTTAACCTGTTTCAGTTTGGCGGATCGGATTCAGATTCTTGTTTTTAATGAGTTTATTTGATTCCCTTCCATAGCACATTTTAGTGCTGAGCCAGCGTCCCACGTGGGAGCTGCAAGTATGCGACGCCGCTAACCGTCTGCAGGACGTCCCCCATTAAAGGCGCTCTTTGTCTTCTGTCCCTCAGGAACAGGATGGCGCTGCTGCCGTCTCAGGCCTTCTACCTGCTCATCAACAACAGCGGGCTGGCCAGCATGTCTCTCACCATGGCGCAGGTGTACAAAGACCACCAGGACGAGGACGGCTTCCTCTACATGACCTACGCCTCGCAGGAGATGTTCGGCCACTGATGCCGCCTTCAGATTTTATCAAGTATTAAAATGCTGCAGGCCTCCGGATCTGCTGTAAATATAAAAATATTGTGTAGATATTGTAATTGTTGACATGTTCATTGTGAAGGATGGATTTTAATTAAAGTATGTGGATCCAATAAATCATATGAATAGTGAATTGGTGCAGTCTGATTTATTTCTTTTAAATAAATGGTCAAGGCCCCAACTTCTCCAGTTGATTACGTCCATCAAGGCATTGCACATTTTCTGGAATTCAGTTTATCTGTGAAAATAGTGCGTTGTCTTATAAAGTATGCGCTAATTTGCAGATGTTCCCAGAACAGAACTCAACCTTGACTAAGGTCTGCTTCACAATTCTTGTTTCATGTTGAGTAAAGGCTCAAGGGCTTCTAAAGAGGCCACTTTGAAGATCTCTTTAAATTAAACTGTAAACCATAAAATAATTTTCTAGAGATAAAACTCTGTAATGTATGACTAAAACCTGCAGAAAGATGAGACTGAAACTAGAAAGTTAGGTGGATGATACTGAAGTGGAGATTTCTGACTCAGTCAGAGGAAAAAACTAATTCAGAGAACTACCTTTGAAGGTGTTCTACAATTAAAACTACAGAGTAAAAGACTCGACATTACCATGAAACTTTACCATTTGATTACTTTACGACTTTTTTTTGTATTACAAGTTTTCTAAAATGAGGTGGCGACTAACATTTGAATTATGGAGAAATCTACCGGCGCAAAGTAGTAAAATAAACCCCTAAATGTTTTTTTCCATTAGTCTAAAGGATGTTATGGAGGCAAAAAGCTAAAAATGTACCAGTGCATGAAAAAATGTTTTTGCCTGAAGTGTCTTATCTTTACAGCTGTTTTAGCAGATGTTTTCAGCAAACCAGAGAATGATTAAATAATGAATGTGCAATTCAAACCAGACAAGCCACAAAGAACTTGTGACCTCAATAATTGTTAAATCAAAGGGTTAGAATGAGTTCACGCCTTCTCTTACTTACTGTATTTGATGGGGGAAAAAAAGCAAAAAGTCGCAATGGTTAGTTTAGCTGTACTAATGGAAGAAGTTCTGCAGTGCATTGTGGGACAATGAGTGAAGTGGTGATGCTGCACAAGGAGGAAGTTTCCCCTCAAGACTTTCTGCCGGAAAGAAAGCAGCATCGCTTTAAAGTTCACACAAACTAAGTGGTTACACTACATGCGACAGGAGTTTTTTGGATGACAGCTGATTTCGTTTATTTTTCACGTTTTTCACTGAAGCAAACAGGAAATGAATGAATTCAATCTTCCCATGAAGTGATTCTTGTATTCTGTCTCTGCACTAGATGGCAGCAGCGATCAACTGACTCCTTCAGTTGAGCCTCCATTCAGACCTCTGATGAAATAAACAAACTATGATGGTCTGTTGGAGAACATGATTGATAACGAGCTTTATCTGAGCTGCATCAGCTCTCATAAGATGATGCTAAACATCAAATCTCTCTCTCCATTATCTCCATTATCTTTATTTTGGTGAACATGTTTCAGGGGAAGATGAACAAAAAAAATGTTTCTAATTATAAAACCAGACATTAAAAAAAATGCAACAACAGATATTTGTATTTGATTTGAAAGTAAATCAGATCACACAACGTCCACACGGAGGTGCTCTCTTCTTCATGTGTTCGTGCAGTGATGAAGTCGTTACTTCCTTCTTCACTAGATTTCATTACAGAGGTCATTAGAGGAGTTGACGAGAGTGGCTTTTCTTCTTCTGGATCTCACTTGTTCGTTTATGGTCCATTAATTGTAATTGAATTAACAAAACTGATTACATCCACTGAACCTCCACCAGCTGCTGAACCGAGGAGGAAACACAGACTCATCAGTCTGCCATCACAGTTTATCGAGAGCAATTCAGACTGAAGCCGGTAGAATTATTTATAATCGGTTCAGATTTTAACATTTGTAAGAAACAATCAATATTTAGGCACGAA
Source organism: Melanostigma gelatinosum (assembly GCF_949748355.1). NCBI lineage: Eukaryota > Metazoa > Chordata > Actinopteri > Perciformes > Zoarcidae > Melanostigma > Melanostigma gelatinosum. The sequence continues at coordinate 24,024,399 of NC_136644.1, read as the reverse complement.
ATAACTGTGTCTCTATGTTAGCTGTGTGTAATACAAGTTATATATATATATATATATATATATATATATATATATATATATATATATATATATATATATATATATATATATATATATTTTTTTTTGTGACCAAATACCTGCAGAACTAATGACGGTCCCATCAGCCTCAGCTAAGATGGTAAACCGGACAGCCATCATATCTTTACATTACTGTACCTAAACATCAGCGTGCACGGCAGTGTGACAGTCAGTGAAATACGTTATCACTGAGGTTTCATCAGCCAAACTGTCTTAACTGTCTTACCAACTCATAGGAGGACATTTAATTAATCCCGGAGACGTAGACGACGTCTCTACGTCGCTCCTCCACATTCCAAATACGGTGACTTCCATTCATCGGTTGCAAAAAAACCAACATGGCGACGGCCATATTCCAAGATGGCGACGGCAAAATCGTCGAACTCGAGGCTTCATAAAGGCCGTCCACAAACCAACGGGTGACGCCGCGATGACTACGTCGACTTCTTACACAGTCTGTGGACTTAACAGACATTTAAATAACGGTCTGGTGTGTAGGATTTTGCGGCAGCGGTGAGGTACACAACGATTCTTATTTTCTGGTCATGAAACACACTTAATTCCATTTCTTTCAACAGATCCCCCTAAATGTTACACGCTGTACCTTTAAGTGAACATCTTTGCGATCATTACTTTTAAGCTGGGGTCAGCATCATTAAAGAAAGTCGATTTTTAGAAGCATCCAACTGAAAAACCCAGCTCAGTGTTCTTTTCCAATGAAAGTCACGAGCAGCAATAGCTTCAAAAGTCGCGAAAGTTAGCGAGAAAGTCGCCAAGTCGGCAACACCGACAGCCCGTCCCTTCAGGCCTCCCTCTGAAGCCACTCCCCCAAAATTGACATAAACATAAACAACTAACATGGGTATTGTTCAACGTATCCTCATTCATCGGGTCGTATAATGTCCTCGCGAACGTCAGCAACACATGTCAATGCATGCAGACGGCTTTCCGTCTTCACAGAAACTAATCGGTTAGCTTCAGGCAACATAGCTACTGAGTTGTTTGGGTTAAAATAAGCACAGAAGTGCTACTCTAAGCACTTGTTCTGCAGCTCTGAACACAAACTATTCGTTTGTTTGGGCGGGACGACGACATCTTTTCTTGTTCCCGCCGAGGTTGAATACATTTAATGTTAAGTTGCTTTGGACGAAATAGTTTGCCAAATGTTACGTTGCTTAAATCATACGCAGCAATCAGCCGGTGACCGCGGGCCTCTGGAAAAGCCAATCGCTGCAGTTAATGAAGCCTGTTGTGCAGCTGTGATGGTCCCAGCTTCACACGGACTCATCACGCCTGTCTGGATCCACTCTCGTTTGGGAAATGGGTTTTTGTCTTACTCATCAATTAACAGCGCTGTGAGCCTCTGGAGTTTAGAGGGGAGGAGATCGGGGAGTGTCAACTTGTACTTTAGAGACTTTTATTCTTTTACTTGAGTTTCCCAAAGTCAGTGAAGCCTGCAGAGGATCAATCTATTACTTTGTAACTGGTAATTAAAAGATTAAAAGATGGAAAGCATATTATCATAAATTAGTCAGTAGTGGAAATTAACTAAATACATTTACTCAAGTAGGCTACTACTTACGTACAATTCACTTGAGTATTTCTGTGTTATACTACTTACTACTGTGACTTTACTACATCTCAGATGTACATATTTTACAATTCACTGCATTACATTTATTTGGAACTTCAGTCACTTTGTACATTCAGATTAATAATACAAAAATATAATCAACAAATAAATTATGATGCAAGTATTTCTCTGATCTGATCTGAGTACATCGTCCACCACTGCAGGAAAATTTTATTTTTGTAGTTTTTCATAATTTCTATCAGTGATAATAAGATTGTACTGAATACAACCAGTAAGATATACACATATATATATATATATAGTTTGAATATACAGGAAAATCCACAGTACAACACAACAGCATCACACCTGTGACACTGAGTGTCTTCTACAAATTCGTTTTCGACAACACAAAGGTAAGGAGCAAACTGTAGAGGCAGTAAATTGTTGAGTCAGCAGACGTGAGAGTCACACCAGCAGAGTCTGCAGAGGTCTGTTTAGTTACAGGGAGGGAAAGTGACTCCGTCCTTATTGATATTCACCCAACACTGAAGCCACACTCCATGCGCCATTTATGGACATAAAATGTCCCATTTAACCTGCGGCTCATTAAAAGTTCATGTGTTCCCTTCACAGCCCTGCAGGAACGAGCTTTAAATATTCATGACACAATCACCTCCACGGAACCAGACTCCGTCCTTGTTTGGCTTCGTTTTATTCGTCCTCCTCGTCCTCCTCGTCCTCCTCGTCCTCTTTCATGTCAGTCCTGTCCGTCTGTCTGGGTCACAGCAGAGGACAGAAAGTTGTGTTTGGAACCAGTGTTGAAACTGTGCCTGGCTGTGATAAACAACAACAAACAAACAAAGGACAAACAGCACACAGGTTGGTGATGGTCCAGTTTTAGTAACAGATTTGTGAGTTTGAAGGTTATTTACACGTCACAGGGGTCTGGAATATTTCCTATGAGACAACATTTTAGTGCTGCCACCAGTCCTTTGAATTAAAGCACCAAACGCAGCATCCGTCCACGGCCTTTAAACGGACACAGATGCGTTTACTGATCCGACTCCATCAGCGGGACGACATCATTTGTTTGCGTCTTTCCAGCGTCATGAATAAAGTTTGGTTCGCTTTCGGCACGAAAACATTTTGGTTTGGTGCTCGACAGTCTTTGAGTGTGAAACAGCAATCTCTTATACTTACTCCTATTTATTTATTGCTTCTTTAAGCATGTTGCTGTTTCAGTTATGATGTTATTGTTGTACTATTATACTTTCAATGCATCTGCTGTAGTATACCTTAAAACACACCAATACTATTCCTAGGCAAACATTATAGGGTTAAGGTGGTGTGTTTGTCATACTTTCCTGTGTTATTTATAACATGTGGTCTCTCTCTATCATGTATTAAATAATGCCTATAGTGTTACCATTTACAGTATGTTTCATATATTTATTAGTACTATTAGAGAAATAAGACAAAATATGAGAAGAGTCTGTGAAAAATAACGATGTTTGTTGATTTTAACACCAGAAAAAAAATCTGTCATGAACAAAATAGAAGTTGCTTGCAAAAATAAGTTGACAGACACTCACCTGCAGGGGGCGCTGTGGCTCCAGGCAGCAGGCTGCCGTCCCAGCATCCTCTCTGTCTGTCTGACGTCACACCTCAACCGGGAAAAACACAGTTTACGCTGAGAGGAAGTGACCTCTGGATCTCCATCACCTAGAAACTGCCTCTTCTCACTTTCACATTTTTACGTCTCAACTGCAGATCTCATTCAAAAGAAATTCAAAAGTTTTTAAGCAGAGAGTCATGATACTGACTGTGACTGTGTGCTGTATTTATCCTGAGAAAAATAAATTCAGTCAGAATCAACACGCCGATCATCAGATTTTTACATTTCTGTTTGTGAACACATTCATTTCGCAAAACATAAAGTGTTTCAACTTCGTGAAAGTTAATTCTAACATTTTGTTGTTGCCTAAAAATATCTTGTTCTGCGTCTGCTTGTACTTAGCTCCACCCTGTGGTTGCAAGAAAAACATAATGGCGACGGCCAAAAACCAAGATGGTGACGGTCAAAATGCCAAACTGGAGGCTTCAAAACCGCATTCACAAACCCGCGGGTGACGTCACGGTGACTTGGTCCACCTCCTCTGTGCAGCCTATGCTCTTGAGTCCAGCTCCCACAATGTTAAACTGCTCCTTTAAGACTCTCTGAAAAGCTAAATCATACGTGTATTTATACGATTATTTCTGGATCCAGAGCACTTTGCAATCGAAGGAATGCATCCAGACGTATAATAACAATGTATTTTAATCCCTCTTATCCTCTCATGAGGTTGTGTGGGGAAATTCTCAGATGATGAAAGCCTTTGTCCTCTCTCTCTCTCTCTCTCTCTCTCTCTCTCTCTCTCTCCGTTTCTCTCTCTCCGTTTCCTGTTTACATGGCTGAGAGCTGACTGCGCCCAGTGAGAGGGAAACTGTGATGATGCAATCTGACCTCCATGACTCTCTCTATTTCTCTCTCTCTCTGTGACATGCTCACTCACTCATCCACTGTTATTTTTTCACACACCCCTCCTTCCTGTTTATGTTCTGAATTCAACAACAGCATCAAGAGATAGATGTAGGAAACAGGGAGGTTTCATGTCTTCTGCTTCACTCTTTTAATGTTGATGTCAGCTTTGTTATTTGACTCTGAGGTCTTGGCCTCTGACTCACAAAAGCATACGCACACACACACACACACACACACACACACACACACACACAAAGTGGAAGTGATGCTGTGCGGCCGGATGTATTTGGAAGTCTTCTCTTGCTGCTGCTGGCTGTAAATCCAATGCGGTTCCTGAGGGATCTGGGAGCATCATCAGAAACCTCCATCATCCAGCACGCCTGCTGCAGAGAGGCCTCCTTATAAACTACATGTGTCATCACATTTGTCATCATCACTTATTGCTCCTTTATCACAGCTGCCTGAGAGGCACAACTGAGGACAGGAAATTCCCATTAAACACAAACCAGGCAGTCACACAAGCAGTGGTCCTTCGATGTGGTTCCTTCTCTCTTGCTCTGTTGTTTGCTCTGTTTGGTGTTGATGGAGGTAAAAGGCCAACGTCAGGCTACGAACGAACTACACCACTGAAGGCTGGAGTCTCATCGAGCCTCTTGTTCGCCTTTTTAAACCGCTTCTGTGGTAGTTCACGTTACAGTTGGTGTCTCCAGGACCACATTTTGCCACGAGGACACACACACACACACACACACAGAAGAATCAACACAAACTGGACATTAAAACCTGCATGAAGGAGGATGTTTGTGCGAGACTGTTGTTTTAGCTCGGTATAATAAAGTCTACTTCAGACTTTAATTCATTGTGCATTTATTAATTGGTGGTGGTGAGGGTGATAATTGGCAAATGGGAAACAGGTGAGACAGACAGGTGAGTGACCAGGTGACCCCCTGAACTCCCTGAGGACGACCGGAGGACAGACAATGAGCTGATGTTCAGATGTCCGCAGAGTTTAAACTGCAGCGTGTGGTCAACAGCTCTCACTGGTACAGTGTGTTATGATCTGTTTGGGGAAAGAAACTCACCCGCTGGTCCTTGAATGCATCGTTCCAACAGTTTCTGATGTTTGATCCTCTGTAGCTGATGTAACCCACACACAGACCTCCTCCACCCCGCTGGACCACCTCCTCCTCCTCCTCCTCCTCCTCCACCCTGACCTCCTCCTCTGTTTGTTCCCACAGTTTGACGTGTTGTTAGGTGGGACCTCAGGCTTCAGTTTGATTTATCAGGAGCGATGATTAACCACAGTTTTTTTTATTCTTTTGTTGTTGGACTGGAAGGACAAACTCACAGGAACATCTGAAGGAACAAATACTGTCTTCATTATAATGTTCTGTTGCTGTTTTATTTTATTGTTGTGTTGTTTTGCGTTGCATCATAATGCTCAGATGTTACTGTTCTATTGTGACGGTAATAAAAAACAGGCTAAAATGCACGATGTAGTATTTTTACATGTAATATCCAAACAATATACAGAATACACTATAAATATACTAAACTACTACTAACACCAATAACATATACACAATAGACAAGGCTGGACATTTGTTTGATGAAAGATGAAACATGATTTTCATAAAATAACTGAAAGTTGCTCCAGGAGTCCCTCTAATCTCAAAACAATAGGAAACGCCTCTCACACATGGAGGCCGCACGCATCCTCGTTAACATGGCAACACGCTGCCCCGTGTCAAATCTGGGTTGCCAGGTAACAGACGGGATGAGAGCGTGGGTGCGTGAAGGTCGCCTGATGAGAGGAAGAGGAGGAGGAGGAGCCACGAGGCTGCAGGAGGAAGAGGGGGAAGAGGTGACATGACAGCTGGAGAAACTGTTTCAGTCGGAATAATAATGATGAAAATAACACGAAAGGTTTGGAAATTACAATTTTGTATGCTTGCCATATTTTTCTTCAACATGTGTGTCTCACAATACTGTCTGACTTCCTGTCTGGCTCTCAGCTACAAGCCCATTGGTTCCTACTGAAGACGGGAATCTTTAAAAACACAAATATTTAGTTTAATTTATTTTTCTTGCTTCTCAACATCGATTTTTTAAAAATCAAACAAACAGGAGGACATTGTGCATTAGTTTGGAACTATTTTCAGCGGCGGATTAATCCACATTTGGGTCTCTATTGCATTCATTCCCAAAGACTGGCTCGGAGCCTCCGGGTGGGTCGCAGGTGATTTTTACTTAGGCCACCAAATAAATTTGCTAAATTTCTTCCACAGTCTTTTACGTGACGTTTATTTCTGCAGTATCCAACATGAAAAGCTACAGCGTTCATTCTGTTTGTTTTGCTGATGAGAGGAAAGCAAACTGCCCGTTAACTCGGCTTAAACGTACGTCTGGTCTCACGTAGAAAGTGTTGAACATGCGTGTATGTTTTCAGCAACACATGCATAAAGCAAAGGTGTGATTTGTCAAACATATGCATGTTTCTCTTCTTAATGTCTCGTTTACCTTTTCAAGATAACATGATGTGATGTGAAAATGGCAGAAAGAAATGGTCAGGAACAGTCATTTACGCACAAATTTGCTCTTCTCACAACTTAGAGACGAGGCCTGTTGTGAATTGGATCGAGAAAGTTTGTCACTTCAATATTCAGTCATATTATGTCAGTCAATATTTCCTTTTTTAAAATAAATACAATGACAATATCGTTACAATCATTTCCTTTGAGCCAAAATACTCGTGCGGTGAGAATCTGATATCGTGACAGCACTAATCTGGGCTGAGGATGCTGGAATGTCAGCTGGTTGGTTGCAGCCCAGAGGGCACATTTAGCTCCGTTGTCACGAGTAGATTGATCGCAGCTTGAAAGAGAAACTTTAAGAACCAGGCGTTGGTGAAACTGAGCCCTGAGAGGAATCCAGGTTCTGCTGGTTTGATGGGTTTCACAGTGAGAAACCAGTTCAGTGCGACGGAAACTCTGCAGGTCATTCGAGCCGAGCACACCTGATTAGTTTCAGTGTCCCACTGCGTTCGCATCGCGTCAGACACAACACACATAACATCCTGTTCCCTGGCAACATTGCTGAGAGTGTGAAGTGGTAATTACATGCAGGAGGAGCGATCCTTTGGAAGTGTCACGTAGATGAAGAGCTAAATAAAGAACAGCGGCAGAAGTATTCAGATCCTTTAATTCAGTAAAAGTACTAACACCAAGTAACTGTCCTGCAATCAAAACCGTGATGAAGTAAAAGTATGGAAGTACTATCAGCAAAAAAGTATAAAAGTAAAAGTATTTATTGTGCAGTAAAATGTTCCCTGTCAGTGTTTTACTATTATATCTGATGTTTGTGGATTAATATCACTGCTGCATTAACATTCCCCTTTAGGTCGAACTGCTTTGACCTGCAGCCTCCGGCTGACACAACTAGCAGCGACTCACACTGTACCGCCTGCAACCAGGCTCCTCTGGCAGACGAGCCCCACGGTGATCTCACCGTTCACACACTGCAGCATGTGGGACGGACAGGTTGGGTTTTTGTGTCGCGGAGAAGCTGCTGAGTCACCGCCGCTTCGGCCACATTTCACCGTTGTTGGCAAACAAAGAGCAGAACCTGCTCAGGCATGATGTCGCAACGCTAGAACACTTCCTGTCAGCAGCTTTTCACATACAGGCATGTACGGTATGCAACTAATGTTCAGCGGCAGAAACCTCACGATGTACTCGATATGACCGACATAAGCCAACGGGACCATCAGCAAGAAGACTGACTGTTTATATATTGTTATTCTTAATACTTGTGATCGATGCAACCGGGTCGGTCTCGAATGCAAAATCATGCAGGTTCACCAGAAACTCCTTCAGCGAGGCCTCCAGCAGAGACCAGCCCGCCGCGGACCGACCCAGATCCGGCTGACAAAGCTACAGCGTCATCGTTTAAGTTTAAGTGTAGAGCCGCTGACCCAACAGTGGTGTTTGACAAGTTGGGAGTGAGAATGTAGTTTCATGTTTCCAGCTTCACAAATGTGACGATTTGCTGCTTTTTCTTAATGATTGTAATAATTGTATGTAACAATGTTGAGGTTTGGACAATCTGCTAACCATCAATTCACACAAAAACAACTGATCAAAACTCTCTAGGTGACCCCAAACAGACACACACTAGATCTTAAGAATGCTGCTGCCATGACTTCTGAGCAAGGCACTGAGGTCATGAGTCACACGTCCACACTGCAGCTCTGAGTCTGCTGTTAAACTCACCTGTCGAACCAAACCACACCTGCCTGTCCTTTCCCTCCGTCTACCCTTTCACTGCTTCACAGAACGTAATGCTCCTCTATTAGCATTCAGGTGTGAGCATGTCTCACACACACACACACACACACACACACACACACACACACACACACACACACACACACACACACACACACACACACACACACACACACAGGACACTCTGGTCATTGTGCTGCTCGCTCGGCGGCTTTAAGAAGACAGTGATCTGATTCCAGGCACGTCGGCTTGTGTGGCAGATGAATGGCTGGCCCTGTTGGAGAGAGCTGCAGGAGAGGGATAATGGAGTTATTTGATGTGTGTGTGTGTGTGTGTGTGTGTGTGGGGATATGGAAGTTGCAGGATAAAATAGTAAAATGTGCTTTTGCCTTTTCTTATGAGTGACGACTCAGGAGGGAGGATGTGGAAGCTGCATGTCCTCTCTCTTCCCTAACATGCTGTTGGTACACCAAGGACGAGTGTGTGTGTGTGTGTGTGTGTGTGAACAGTATCTTTGTGTGGACGCGTGTGACTTGCATGTAATTATAATTGTGAGTGTGTTTATTGTGAGTTTTTGTGGTTTACGGTTCGAGCAGAAGCAGAGCAAATCCAAGCGCAAGCAGAGACTTTTTAAGTGCAAGGGCAGCGTTTTTAAAAATCTGGAAGTGGAGTCAACAAGTCAGGCTCTCAAATTGAAAGACCACGCTCTTGAACGAAGATACGATAAAGCTCCATGGTCTGTCTTTATTCTGCTTTAGTGTGCTACAGTAGAAACCATCACTGAGCAGCGTCATCACTGTGTGTTACTGTGTCTTATGTCACTGAAGCCCCTCAGGACTCAGGACTGCCTGTCCTCACCGATCCTCATCCATCAACAGCTGGTTACTGTGGCAACAGCTGCGAGCGTCATCCTCTCCGGCCTGAATCAGCTCTGTGTGACGTTTGATTTGTATTCTACATGTTGTGGGTTCATGCACAGGACCATTAAGGGAACTGACAGCTTGTTTGACAAACACAGAGAATCAGCAGCAGCTCTTCCGCTCTTCTCTCAGCCTCTTTTAGCTCCTGTGTGGTTCAATCTCAGTGTTTCCAACAGCGGCTGATAGATCGATCCACTGTGCTCCGCCTGCTCAGCAGCAAACAGCAGACAGACACAGTTAGAGACTAGCTGGTGGACACAGTGCAGCATTTAGCAGCTTAAGAGATGTTTCCCTCAGGAGTTGGTGGAGACCAAAAACAGCTAAAAGAGAGAATATTGGACTCATCAGCCGCACACAAACACAGAGACCTGTTATGAATCATCGTGTTGCTCTCTCACTGCTGGATGTGGAAGTAGCAGCTTTTTTCTCTATTTTAAGGCGATAATAATCATGACAGTGTTGTGTTTGCTACTCGGCTAGATTTGTATTATTGTTTGTCTCGGTGCATGTTAGAATAGTATTGAATGGAAGATGACTGTATTGTGGAAAATTGTCTTTGACCCATCTGGCATTTATTAACACACACACACACACACGCATACACACACACACACACACACACACACACACACACACACACACACACACACACACACACACACACACCAAACAATTAGAATGCTGACAGTGTAAATATTCCAAATAATAAAATACAAAAGACAAAAGTTTGTGCCTGCTTAGCTCCACACTTTGACATCACCCCCTCTTCATGACTTCATGACTTTGTGTGATTTATTTACCTGTTCGTCAGACCGCTCGGTGTTTTGACCCTTTTTTGTTCCTCTGTGTTGCTTCAAAGTTTTAGGACTCCTATTTATAAACAAGTTTAATGAAAGTCAGACATGGTCAGTGAGGGTCCTCTCAAGTAGAGTCATACATCTGTGTGTGTGTGTGTGTGTGTGTGTGTGTGTGTGTGTGTGTGTGTGTGTGTGTGTGTGTGTGTGTGGTGTGTGCGTGTGTGTGTGTGCGTGTTGAAGATTAAGATGAGACGTTTAGAAAGGACAGCTATTTGGCTTGCAAAGCCACGCTCTCATTGGAATGCAAGAGCATATCTCACTCTGCAGCTCACCCGGCATTAAACACACACACACACACACACACACACATTCATGCACGTCCTCGCTCATCTGGGAGGGTGACATAAATAGCTCTGCGGCTACAAGTTGTTCTCAGGCCTCTCAGGAACACCCCCCCCCCCTCTCTCTCTCTCTCTCTCTCTCTCTCTCTCTCTCTCTCTCTCTCCCTCTCTCTCTCTCTCTCTCTCCCTCTCTCTCTCCCTCTCTCTCTCAGCGTTGATGATGTAACGTCCTCGCCATCGGCCCGTCAGCTTGCTCGCTGAGATTTGTTGGTCTTTGTTCAGCAGGAAAGGAAAACGCAGCTTTCCAGATGAACAAAACGATTCCTCAGTGGTGGAGGAAGTATCCTTCACTTCAGTTCATGTACGAATACTGTAACACTGTAAAAAGTCTTGTTCAGTCGTCGATATGTTGACAGCCACGTGGATGCAAAAGATGTGATCTAAATTTTGAGTTCAGCACCATTAAGTATGAAGTATGTATGAGTAGGAAAATGTACTCAACCAACTACAGTGAATGCATGATTAATAAGATCGAAATCATTCGATCTTATTAATCATGCATTCACTGTAGTTGGTTGAGCTGGAGCTCATTTTGAAATGATTATTTTTTAACATTAATCGATCGATTGTTTGGTTTGTGAAAATAGTGAAAATAGTGAAAATAGTGAGACATGCCGTCACAATTGCTCAGAGCCCAAAGTGACACCGTCACAAAGTTTGTTTTGTTCCAAACCTCAACATTATCACGAAAGCATTAACATTAGTAATGTTAAAAGGAAAAGCAGCAAATCGACAAATTGATGAATGGACTCATCGGGTTGGTGGTTTATTTCATAACAAAACGTCATATTCCATAAACTCTTCACTTTCTCTGCACAAATCGCTCTGAAATGTGGTGGAGAAATTACAATGTCTCAAGTTTAGTAAATGCTAAATGGAGTTGTAGTCTTCCAACCACTCAAAAGTGCTTTAAAACTACATGTCATCATTCACCCATTCGTACACTAATGGCAGAGGCGACCATGCAAGGTGCCATCTGCCATCGTAATAACCATTCACACCCAAACATGCACCAGCTGCACAGCATTCCGAAGCAATTTGAGTCAAGTGTCTTCCCCGGCTCATGACTCTGTGCTTGTTGATTGTGTTGTGATTTCCTTTATTTCCCGCTGAAGCGTTAATCTCTCTCAAATTTCCTCCCTCCGTCGTTTTTTGTTGTTGTCATTCTCTCTGTGGTCCACAGTGTCGTCCCCTCTGGCTGCTGCTGGTTTCGGTTACTGCAGAGTGTGTGTGTTTATGTATACAGTACGGTGAGCTGCCCACGCAGAAACCCACACACACTCACACGCACACACACACACACACACACACACACACACACACACACACACGCACACACACATACACTCTCACACACTTCAAAACATGAATCAACCCAACTGCTCATCGCGCCTGCAGGAAGGAGTTAACAGATAAACTCCTGTGGTTGTGTGTTCAGGTGTGAAAGCTTAGAGTGCCTCAACGCTGACAATAAGACGGCACAACTACACACAGTAAATGAAAATGATTGATTGATATCTTTACTTTGGTGTCACGCACATTATTTTGGTGTGCTTGACACGCTTCCCTGTTTGGTCTCAACACTAATAATTCCATCTGGGCTTCAGATGTAAAACTTGTTCTTAGAGTTAAGGGACGGTATTCCCTCACTGAGTGAAATGATGCTCCAGGATCAGAGTGTTTGTATTCACTTCATGGCAGATTCAAAACTTTGCGGTCTCGTTCAGCTTCTTCTTCATGTGTATTTCCAACATGGCTGCCACAGAGTTAATGGTTCATGTAAACACGCAGCCTCCTCTCTCAGTTTCACGCTCTCTGCTCTATATTTAGGGCGGTGAAGCCGCGCCCGTGGTTTCTCTGCTGTTCCCATCATGCCTCAGTCACGCAGTGGACACGCACTTCTGTTACGGTCTGTTTTATGAACCGAGGCCACGAGCTTCACGGACATGAGTAGGTCAGAACACAAGACGTCAGCAGAAAACACATGGTTGTGTGTGTGTGTGTGTGTGTGTGTGTGGTCTGCATACATGTGTACGTGTATACAAACACTGTGTCTGCAGGCTCAGAGCCTGAAGCTTTTACTCGTTGAAGGTCGACTCCGTTCCGGGTTTTTGAAATGAAAGCGCCCGCTCAGTTTTTACCAAAACGCCGTGACGTAGGTTACCAAAGTCAGCGAATCCATAAAGTTATGAACAATGTGAACGCTAGGACTAGCTCAGTCAACGTTAGCTTCGTTTGAAAATAACTGAACCCTTTCAGTTATTTGCAAACATAAGGAATGAGGTTGTATGTGTACGCCCGTGTTCTGCAAGATGAAATTAAAGGTTTTTTTCAATTACTTTGACGCGACGACATACGTACTTCGACCAAAATTTGAATGTTTGGATTGGAATACATTATGAACACCGCTGGGAAGCGAATGATACAAAAACCTAAAAATAAATAAAAAATGTACCCGCCGTTTCAGTAATTATTTCACTCAATACATAACTCACATTCAGGATAACGCTTCATCTTAAAAACAGACTTTTACCTGAAATATTGAGGGTTTATTTTCACGTGATATTCTTTGGTGGCGGAAAGTAACTAAATGCATTCACTCAAGAAGTGTACTGATCATTTTCAGATGTTTGCGTGCTCAAAATGTCTTTGATTACTTTTGCATTTCCACAAGACGAAGCGTAATATTAAATACAATGAGTCATAACTAACGACTAAATAGTGACTGTGATGGACGCTCTACTGGTTGATTTCCATTGAAGTTAATAGAAGACAACAGCTGCTGGGGAGAAGGAGACAGCACATCTTGTAGAAAGTTCTGCATATAATTTATGTAAAATACACTGAAGTCAATCAGCTAAAACATGCAAAACTGTCTGTATGGATCTTTAAATCTCTCCATCAGGCTCAGCGGCTGACTGGTTGAATAATGCATTGTGGGTAATAGGAGCGCTGTGGTATTTCCATTCAAGCAGAAAGTTCCCCCGTATTCCCCACGCAGAGCTAACAACTCTCCTGGCGGATAATCAGAGGAGCGGCGGCGGCGGCCGACTGCGTGAGGTTCACCGACATCAGGGGATGAATTTCAAAAGTCTGAATCTGTTATCGTCGAGAGCAAAGCTTCCGTCTGGATGGAGCGTGTTAAATCTCACAGAGTTTGAAGAGCGAAGGAACCACGTGTGTCTCAAACAGAACAAAGAAAGATGTCTGCCTTCACTTACATATTATTTCTGTCAGGTTGTTCAAAATATAGATCTTCAGAAATGAAAAGCGTAGAAGGCTTCTCAGGTCAAACACGGAGACAAACCGGTCCTTCTGCTCCACTGACGAGCACTAACAAACTATTTGATATGACTGCCGTCGTTTCAATTGGAGACCGGAGTTTGAGCTGTTCGGTTCCAAGGGGAAAATTGCGATCGCAGGAAAGAACGACGTGATTCACATTATTTCCTCCGTTTAACCAAACGAGGTTCAACGAGTCAGCAGGACTCAGTGGAAACTGCAGCTTTGTTCCTCCTCGCCGGCCAAGTGGGTCACACGTGGAGCGTTTACAGGACAGTTTACTTTCCATCCCTTTCATTTTTTTTCTGTAAATTTGGCCAAAAACTGTCACATTCATTCACCCACAGTCTCTCACCCCTTCCTCTCCTTCAACCCTGCTGAAAATGTTCCCTCTCTGTGCCGCTGAAGTATTTCTTATTTTATTTTTGACCCAGCAACCAGATCCCTCTGAGAGAAGCCGAGCCGTCGCTTCACATGGTGTCGGGTCTCGGCCATATTGAATCCGAATGGGAACGGCAGTGTTGGTTTACGCTCCTTCCCTGTATAGCGGAGGGACAATGGGAGCGGGACAGGCGAGAGGCCCGGTCCTCCCTGGACACACAGAGGCGAGACACACAGAGCATTGAAGAGGATGAGGATCCGTCAGAAACCAGCGCCGGCTCATGTAGAAGTCTCAGGTTCTGTGTCTGGAGAAAAGGCTCCTGGTCGGTAACAGTAGCCTGGAAGCTTTGTGGATCCATCTTTATGCAGCAGAACGAACTGCTGCAGTGTGGAGCTCCGCTCACATCACAGCGGACTGAAGGAAGCTGACGGCATCGTGGGACGTCAAGCCGACTGACCGACCCGATTCTGACTGTTGCAAATGACACGACTTCTTAATGTCCTGACGTTTGACCCAATCGATATGTGCTGTGATGACGTCTTGATGTCCAATGCCATTCTATATGGCATGTTTTATTTTGCAACTGTAGCGAGATGACAGGAAATGAAGGATGAATGAGCGACCTGTCAATCACAGTAAGCCCCGCCCTAAATCATGCTCTGCTTCATGGTCTGTTTGACTCTAAATGGAGCATAATGTACTAAATGAACATCATGCTGTATTGAAGAAGAGTTGAAACTAGAGATTGTGACCATACACTCATGTTTACAATGTTTACTGAGGGAATAAATCAAGAGAGAAGTGGAGTCATTCTCTGATAGACTTCTATACAACCAGAGGAGTCGCCCCCTGATGTAGAGAGAATGCAAGTTTAAGGCACTTTGGCTTCACTTTTCAGAATTGGAGGTTGCCGCCTGTTCAAAACGGTCGTCCAAACCAAGGAGTGACGTCACGGTTGCTGCTTCCATTTCTTTTGTACAGTCTACGGTAAAAAAAAAAAGCACACGAGTCTGAACACGAGCGGCGAATGTTTTTTCTGTGTTCTGCGTCTGAACTCAAATAAACATCGGTATTGGGAAGGCGGAAACGAGCAGAGAGGTAGTGACGACCTTTGCTTCTGCTGCCCTTTCCTGTAATTGTTGCTCCATTGTCTGAAGACAGAAACGTCTGAGTGAACAAATGAAGGTTTGGAGGAGCAGCTGGTCACCTGCTGTCAGGGTGGCAATGGCAGGAAATCCACCATAAACACTCGCTCTGCGGTCAGCGCCGGCTCCGCTTAGTGTTTCCCATCCCAGAGGACTTCTGACTGATTGGGAAAGCTTTTTTTCCAGATGCTTTTCTTTGTTTTGTTTTGTTTCAAACAAACCATTCATCCAGACAACAATGAGGTCATCCACGATTCTGGCTCCCCGAACAGGAATCCCATAACAAAGTTCAGCTCGTTCATGTTTGGCTGCGGTTTTGTGTGTGTTCACTGGTGCGTGAACTATGATGGACGGACATGAATGGGAGTTTGTATATTGGTCGATTGCAGCCAAGTGACATCAGCTGAGAGCAGGAAGGCTTTGAAACAAGTGGCACCGCCTGGAAACTCCTACAGGGGGATGTTTAGCTGCGTACCAACCAGAACAACGCAACGTTACTGCAGGTATTTTCTCTTTTTTACCGAAATGTAAATTTCTCCTGACCATTAGGCCTTCGAAACCGATTCACGAATTGTTCCACGTGTTTTTGAAAGAAAAACTCTTGATGTAATGAAACACAATCAGACGTCTTTTACGGGCTACAAACAAAAACATCGTTTTTACTTTGAATCTGTATTTGTTTTTTAGTCTCTCATCTGGTGAAATATGCAAATCATTTGTTGGCTGATTTCAATGGAAATTCTGTGGAACGTCAGGCCTTGTGTCAAAGAACAAAAGTCTGCAGTCATAGTAGTGGCACAGCGATGCTTTGAGTTAAATGCTCACTGCACAATGCCAATGCCAACATGCTGAAGTTAATTGGTGATGTTCCAATGGGCAAACTTTAACTTTAACGAAGGCCTGAGAACTGAAAAACGTGGTTTTCTCTCCTCTGCACCCGCCACTCAGACTTTTGCTGTGATCTGCCACATTGCTACTTAATATTTATCTAAACTTGACTTGTAATCACTTATTGCTGTTGAAACACTTCTCACTAAATGCGCCCTCAGTTTCCTCATCGTCTCACCACCTCTGTCCTATTAACAGCTCACTGCCGAGTCCAGTTCAACAGCTAAAGGTTAACTCCAGCAGGAAAAACAATGACTAACATGTAGCCGCCCGCCCAGCTCTCTGGAAATCTGGTACAGCACATTTCAACAACAAGGTAATTCAAAGTGCTTCACATAAAACCATTAAAAGCATCAAAACATAAGGCAAAAGAAAAGGAGATTTTAAAACAATTAAGAACATTCATTGCATTAAAACATTTTAAAAAAAAAATTAAAAAAATAAAATAAAATAAAATAAAAAAAGTGTAAGAAATAAAATACAGTAGTAAAATGCAGAAATGCAGGAAATTTATGAATATATTAATTGAATGTGGTTCAATTAAAGGCAGCAGCAAACAGAAAAGTCTTCAATCTTGATTTAAAGGAGCTGAGGGTCTCAGCAGACCTGCAGCTTTCTGGGACTTTGTTCCAGATATGAGGAGCAGAAAAACTGAACGCTGCTTCTCCATGTTTAGTTCTGACTCTGGGAACAGAAAGTAGACCGGTCCCAGACGACCTGAGGGGTCGGGATGGTTCGTAAGGTAGCAGCGACAAATGGTGACAAATTACAACCTTTCCTGGAGCAGGTATGATAACAGTGTTTACCGCTGATGTCATGCAATGGGGAGACTCATCGTTCATCACTGTGGTTGGTGGCCTGAGACTCAGATCATGTCAAGAGTTCATTAACCAAACATCTAGTGTCACAAGGACGAAAATGTGATTGAAGTGTTCAGTGTTAAGTCTCTGAACTTCGAGGTTCGGTGTTATGAATGCTGTCGTGGGCTTTACACTGACTTTTATTTGAGTTTGTATATTTGTTTTGTCTGCTATTTTCTCTGCCAGGTCCCCGTAGAAATACTTTGACTGTATGAGTTCTGATGTTGCCATGCTACACGTGAGCAGGTTGCCACAACATATGGCATCCTGCAGGGTTTGGTTCTGGAGCCTCTGAGGGGGCCGTTTTGAGTTGAACATGCTCAACATCACTGTGAGTGAGCATGTACATATCAGTATCTCAATCAGGAGAGACAAGTGAATCATTCGTAGTTGACATTTATTATGACAGATGCTGCGTTAATGAGTTCCACAGAAATTCTTCGGCGAGGAGATTTGTGATGGAGTTGTGATTTCCCTGAGCGGCAACGATATAACTGATTGACAGCCCCAAACAATAACAGCAAGGACATCATGAGTGTGCCCGCATGAGGAGCGATGGCCGATGTATGTTAAATAAGCTATGGGCTTATGCGAGGGTGTCGTCTTCCTGTCTGGAGTCACGCTGGAGCTTCGTTAGTGCAGCCTGACGGAGCTGCTAGCCGGATGGCTGGTTTCCAACTCGGTGAGCCGTTAGTTTAAGTTTCAGCCCTGACCTCGCTTTGTTGTTCTCTGCTGCCCTTCAAGGAACAGATCACTCACATTTGTTCTTGGCTCTGTGCCATCATTGTGGTGTAGGCGGGCGGGCGGGGGGGGGGGGGGGGGGGGGGGGGGTTGTCTTGGCACAGTGAGCTGCAGGCAAAGCAGCTCTCCAATCACGTGACTCTGTGCTGAAGGAAACGGAAAGTCAGACGGAGACCGGGACCAAGGTCGCCCCACAACTGCCACCTTCGAGCCTTCCTCTGTTTACAAAGCACCGTGTTCCCAAATGACACACGTCTCTGTTCATTTGAAACACACGCGGCGGACTTGCAGTGGGACCGTCAGAGTGGTGCGGAGCGGTCAAAATCAGCAAGTACGGGAGAGATAAGGCAAATGTATTCAAAGGGGATCAGACTAAAGCGGGTTAAGTGGGAACAGGTGTGCAGGCGAGGTCAGGTGATGGGGAATTAGAGGGAACACGGAGGTTACTGCAGGCCAGGTGGAAGTGGCAAAGTCTGAAAGAACAACAGAGTTCATGGCAGCAAAAGAGCAGACAAACAAAGTGTTAGACTGGCTGACATTGTGACATCTGAGTACAGGCCTGCCCTCACCAGGACCAGCGCTTTTTATTTCATCATCAATGAACTATCTTAACCTTTAACTTATTTGTCATAAACCACTTTTTATTCTTGCTTTTAACATTGTTTATCTTTCGTACGTGCACATATATGTTTTGGACTAAGACACTGAAACTGCAGTTAGAGCATCTTTATCTTCTGTAATGTGTTTTAAAAACAATTTTTTTAGAGGAAGACAGAAGATTACAAATTTTTTGCACATATTTAGCAAAAAGAGATGAATTAACATTGAACACGGGGACACAGGATGCTGTGAACCTGCAAACATTTAGGAAACAGTCGTAACATCGTAGCAACGTTTTAGCCGCAATCTGCAACAAACCAACAGCCAACAGCAGCACATTTGTGATGTTTATTTGAGACAGTTGTCAACTCTTTATTGTGACCACACAGACTGAATATAAAGATCATCACATGACCCTGAAAGTGAAGCGGAATCCTTCCGATCGCCCCCTGGTGGCTGGCTGCATCATAGGCCGTGTATCGGACATTTTGGTTTCACTTTTGTACAATGGGAGGAAGTGGGCACGAATCTATGCAGTCTCTGTTCATGATCAAGTCAAACTGATTATTTGGGGATTTTAGAGGCTTGAAGAGGTAAAGTTCCAGGTGAAGAAATCGAGTTACTGACAAGACAAGAGCAAACATGAGAGGGAAAGAAATGAATTTACCTTCATGTTGGAAATATTTACGAGTCATTGTCAGATGTATGTTTCGACTCCTTGTTTGGGGAACAGTGGTAAACACACAAACACCAACATATCAGCAAGACATAAACACAAACCAAGCAGCAGAAACTGTCACCAGGAATGTTCTAGTTTGCATATAAGATCATAAACAGTGTTTTCTTTACTTTAGGCCCATTCAGCAACACTACAGAGTGGATTGGTGGGACACTTCCTGGTTTAAAGTCGGGTCCCGCTGCAGGTTTGAGAGCAGGTTTCATGTCTGGATGTGTCAGCTGCTGATGAACTCGCACCATGTTTTGGAAAGTGACTCTCGCGTGTGCAGTGAGGTCACGTGGCTCCTCTGCCAAGTCAGCAGTCGGACGGGTGTCTCCGCCTCGCCCTCGCCGTGAAACGTGGCTCAGCGATGAGATCACAGGTTACATAACCTGCTCATCACGCCATCTCATCTGTGAGGTGAGATGACACGGCGGCTCGTCGCCAGCGCTGTGACAATATAAAGTGGCGTGCGCTGACAGGGAGGGGACAACCTCCGTCCTGTTCACCTGAAGCTGTAAACGCTGATCCTCTCCGACTCTCCTTTCAGCTGCTTCTATTTTTATAACCAGGACTCGCCCAGTGCTGTTTAATCAAAGGCCAACACCTGCTGACAAACCCAGTGTTCCCTTTTGTTATTTCATCTTTAAGGCCATGTTGTCTTACTCCTATAACATGTTCACAAACACGTCCACATCCAGCTATTACAGAGCAACATGATTATTACCGGATGAACTTAAGTCCAATATTCTCTCCTCTTTTAGCTCTGTAAAACGAGACGCTGAAAGAGGCTAAAAATCTCCATTGAGCTGTAATGATGGTTTTCATCACCATGGAAGATACCTTTGACATTACACAATGTTACTGGAGAGTCAATATACAAAATACTGATAAGTGGGGCCTTGAGTTTCCGGTGCTGTCTGCACATACTGTGACCTTTGTTTGAGCACTACTGCCAGCTGAGAGTGTAAACAGCAACATCGATGATAAAAGGCTCGTGTCACGGACTCAAGGAAGAGAGGCCACGAAGCTGGAGTCGATTTAAAGGGCAGTCTGACATTCTACAGGCAGGACTGTTCTTGCTAGTTGGTCTTAATCAGAGTCACAGATACTGTAGGCAGGACGTAGTTAGCTTAGCTTAGCACAACAAAGACTAGAAACTCTTAGCTTGGAGGTGGACGGGTAACACAATCACAGAGCGGGACCGAGACCTGTGAAGAGGGAGGTTTATTTTGAAAAGACGCTCTGCACGCCAGAGGGGTAGGTGGAGCGTCATCGTGTGAAGCGTAGGGCCACTGGCCAAGCGGCGTTATTTGACACATTGCTGTGTTAAAATGTACAATTTTGGAGTGTTGTTTTTTTGCACCTGTCATTTCCTCTGACTGGGCTTCTGTTGATCTCCATGGAGATAAGTGGAGGTGCAGTACTTCCACCTTACACTCCAGCTCTCTACAGGTCTGAGTTTTATTTTGGTAACGTTTTTCTGTCAGCGCTCTCTCTCTCTCTCTCTCTCTCTCTCTCTCTCTCTCTGCCTTCTCCAATTAGAGCACTGAGTCATGGGGTTGCACAATAGCCGAGCTGCGTAATCACATAAAGTCGGCTTATCTGTCTCGCCAAGGGCACCCAGTGTACTCGGACCCACTCTGTATGTGTGTGTGTGTGTGTGTGTGTGTGTGTGTGTGTGTGTGTGTGTGTGTGCAGATCTAAGCAGTCTGAGTGCAGATCCATTTGGGGGAAGTGAAATTGAGCATAGAACAGGTTTTCGAAGAGCAACAGAGCAGGTACACGATCAAATGAAATCACATCCAGAGATAACAGCCGACAGGGACACGTGAAGATCAGAGCAGAATAACCAGCGGTGGAGGAAATATTTAGATTGTTTACTTCAGTAAAAGTAGCAATACCTCGGTGTAGAAATACAAGTAAAAGTCCTACATTCAATATTTTACTTAAATAAACGAGTACTTAGCACCAAAATATACTTAAAGCACCAAAAGTAAAAAATACTCATGATGCAAGAAAGGCCCATTGCTGTGTATCTACGTTTACTCAAGTGAGGACGCGGCTGCCGGTAGCTCCCGTGAACTTGGCTACATTTTTTGTTTTGTTTTAATTTGTCGCCTTTTTTTGTGTGTTTTTGCTGGTGAAGGGTGGCGGACCTTGAGATGATCACTGCTCGCGGCGTCGTCTGGAGAATGTTGGGTCTCTGTGAACGATCTACACCGGCTCTCTATGAAAAGACTCACACGATAATTGCTGCTGTGATTTGGTGCTGAATGGGAAAAATGTACTTGATGTGTTGCTACGCTTACACACACACTCACACACACACACACAGACACACACACACATGCACACACACACACGCACACACACACAGATCTCAGTTACGTAAACTGTTGTGATCTCACTGCGTTGGACGCTGAGTCAAACCCTCAGAGTGTGATGACTTGGAGCTGCAGGCTGGAAAACAGTCATCGGGCAGTATGGTGTCGGTGTTGGCTGATTTCTGTTCGATTTTGCACAAAATCCGATTTGGTGCCACCGATGACACGCATAGACGATAACCACATAGAAATAGACGATGTTCTCTCTGATGGGCTTGTTTACTTAAGAAGGTCATATAGAGGCGTCGGTATTAAAGCTCCTCACAGCAGCTTTAATGGTCCCCATGACCTTTCCTCTACAGCGCCACCTTCACAACAAACTCAACATTTTCTACTGGTAAATCTCTGAATCATCAGAAATGTGGAGTCATTGTATGAGAATTTTATTGTTCATAAAACTTGTCGTGTTTTATGTTCGCTCTGATAATTTGGTTATATGGACGCTCAGCGGCACTTAAGTGAGTTCAAAGGTTTATAGGACCGAGAATAGAAAAAGGAAAAGGAACAATGCTACAAACACACACACACACACACACACACACACACACACACACACACACACACACACACACACACACCATAAAGATAACCATATGCAAATAAACACACGAAGACGGATGATGTTGTCTTCATCCTGTCTGATTGTTTTGGAAAGAATCAAACGCACGCCGCATTCATAACAAAGGCACGCGCACACACACACACACACACACACACACACACACACACACACACACACACACACACACACACACACACACACATACACACACACACACACACACACATCTGCCTCCAATGACTGTAATCAGACAAATGTCTGCAGCGGTGGTGTTTCAGCCACGCAGGGAGGCCTGGGGAGGGAATCCAGCAGCAACAGCGTCTCAGCAGCCGCCCGGAGGATTAAAAACAGAAGTGGGGTGGAGGTGGAGGGGGGGGGGGGGGGTGGGGGTCCTGGAAAATGTCTGAAAACTGAAAAAGTGGAGGGGGGGGGGGGGGGGGATTAATGTGCTAGACATCGTAAAACAGTTTCCTGCGGCTCAAGGACTCAGGGAGGGACTGGGGTTGTCATTTCTTTACAAGCTTCTCCTCCCAAAAATGAAAAGAGCTCGTAAGAACACGACCAGACGGAAGAGCTTTTCTCGATTATTTCCCCATCTTTTTATCCTTCTTAGAGGTTCCTAGTGGTTTAAAAATAACAATTTGGCAGCTTTGTGCGCCCAGTGGTATACGACAAATGAAAACATATCGAAACTATATTTAAAGGGTAATCAAAAAACAACCAACAAAAAGATTTTTGAGCTGTGTATATACACTGTATATGGACATTTCTATGAGTCGGTTGGCTTAGTTCCACGCTTACATCTATTTAAATAAAAAGGATTTTCTGAAACGTCAATGGATGAATGAACGAATGGGAAATTCACTTCCTGAATCAGGAGCCGCTCAAAACGTGGGCGTTTCACTGTTGAGCTCTACAGTCCACGTTCCTGCCGACGGTTTCACACTATTCCAATTACAGTTAATGTACCAAGAGACGGAGCAATGAGCCATTTCATGAGGACGGATTAAGGCACTCGACATGTTTGTGAGGCGGACACACACCTACACAGAACTGTGTTTGCCTTCCTTTAATTCAAGGGGACATGTTTGTACCATCGCCTGCTGCCTCATGACGGACACGCTGACCTTTCTGCGTCTATTCGTGCAGCGGTTTATACTCCAGCAGAGCAAGATTCACTTAAAAGAAATTGGATAGTGCAACAACGCCAACAGGACAAGCTCCTCCATTTCAGGCGCCCTGCGCTCCATCACAGGTCGAGACTGTCATGGCGGTTTGCTGTTGATCAGCAGTACAAGCTCAAGCTCAAGCTCAGGCTCAAGCTAACTGGAGTTGCTAGGGAACTAGCACACTCCTGGTCTGAACGCTGTGAAATTTCGGGAACTTCACTTGCTTTGACTCAGTGAGGAAACAGATACCTCCCAGTTTTGTTGGTATTTTGGGTCTTTGTCTAAAGATATGCGCATTGTTTTGCAGGTTTGGGTTCAGTGAGACTTCTATGAAAAGCTCATGCTGTGACAAAGGCCTCTGACTAAAACATGAATCACAACGCCGCTTGGATACTGTTTGGTTTTTGATGAAGAGACAACTTTTTCTGCTTTAAGACCGAGCAGTTTCTGGACTGCACACTCGTATTTTTCTGCGGGCCATTTACTTTTAATGGTTGAACCGCATTATCAATAAATATGAGACGTATGAGTGAGATCGAATGCACTGAAGGCCTTCCCGAGCCTCTTGGATCAGATGAATCTTCAAAAGCAACAAACGCCCTCTTCCTTCTGCTGCCATGGAGTGTGTTTACTGGCTCGAAACCGTAGAGGAGAAACTCCCTCTAATATTATACCATCCGCTTTTCAGGCGGCGGCTTTGAACTCGTGGCGAGCTCAGTGTTTGAAGTCAGCAGTCTGGAAGAAGCCCGCAACCCGTGGTTTGGTTGTGGTTTGTCGGGACGTTACGTAAGCCGTCATTAGTTGCAGCTTTCTTGCTCCGGGGCCCTCGGTTACATCACGGTTGAACTTTGCCGTGTGGCGCTGATGTTATTATTGGCAAAGCACCTGAACTGAGAAAGGCTGGCGCCGTACTCAGGAAGAAGAGGAAGGAATAGGAGGAGGAGGAGGAGGAGGAGGAGGAGGAGGGGGGGGGAGAGTGAGGTGACAGGAACGTTTGCTTCAACCAGCGATGCTGTTAAAGTCTCCATGAAAGTCAAACGCTCCCCTGCTGATGAGTTTAGCAGTGAGTTCCCGTAGACGCTGTCGGAAAGAGTGAAGAGCGACGGGGAAGGGAAAAGGAAACGTCGACCAGTTTTTGAACGAGTCTCCTTCAGTGACTGCTTTTACAGATCATGATTTTCTTTCTGAGCTGAAAAAAAAACAAACAGAAAGAGCGGTCTGCGTCGGGCCGCGTCTCCTGCCTCTTAAATCGTCTGCGGTCTGGAAATGTTTTCCTGACGAGAGAACCTGGAGAGGCTGCGAGCTGCTGGACGACTCCACTCTGCCATCATCATCATCATCATGTCAACTCGGTAACGAGGCCGAATCTCAGGAACGGCTCTCCTCCCATCTGCTTTTTAAGCTTTCGTTCTCTTTTAGAAAAAAAACAAATAAACCCATTTCTTTCTTCCAGTGGAAATTCCGATCATTTCCCCTCCCGAGGCCTGAGCTGCTCCCTCCTCTCGACAGTTTATTTGGAAATGTAGACTGTTAGACTCAAAGCCCTCTCCTCCCTGTGTGACCACCGACCCCCTTCCAAAACTGGCAACCCCCCGCCCCACACACACACACACTCAGAATCCCCACCATGGCTGCAGATGTGGCACATCTGGCTCCAGGAATGAGTCATTATTCTTGGCTCTCTCTGATGCTCCGCTCCCCTCTCTTTCCCTCTCCATGGCAACTGACGGATGTTTGGCAGGAAGTCCTTGGCACCGTGCCGGGCCTGAACGAGTACGAGAGCTGTGGAGCTCAGGGAATGAGAGAGAGAGAGAGAGAGAGAGGGAGAGAGAGGGAGAGGGAGAGAGAGGGAGAGGGAGAGAGAGAGCGAGAGAGAGAGGTTTTTCTGTGTGTATGTCAGAGAAACAGAAGGCAACAAAGTGTATATGCCTGTGTGACAGAATGAGAGAGTTAAAGTGTGTAAACAAAAGAGAGGGGGGGGTGCGAGGTGGGCGGGGCTTTAGTCTGGCGACGGCCCAGTCCGACCATAAAGCTCTGACTCTCAATCGAGGCCTCTGGCAGAACAAAGCTGCGTGCCACACGGCCGCCGCCACCGCTTGGCAGCGGCCGCGTTTTCCCAGCAGCCCCTTGCCTTGGCAGCTGGCCGACCTTTCCCTGCAGGCCTGCAAAGAGGATTAGGACAGAGGAGGGGTGGGTGGGGAGGGGGGGAGAGACGAGGGGAAAAAGAGAGCCTTGTTGTTTTTCTCTTGTCCTTTCACTTCGCCCCCGGTGACATCACCACCGCTCCGATTCCAGATGCGAGGCGCCCAAAAGTGTTTCTCCCCGGGTTTATTGCACTTGGCCGACCATTTTATGAAGGTTGCGACCGGTGCTGTATCTCGGGGTGATATCGGGAGGGAAGGGGGGTTGTGTGCAGGATTTTATCTGGAAATCCGTGTGCCCGACAAATGATCCTAATTAACTTTCCTTTGGCATTGTTCCCATGGTGCTGGCACGTTCCAGGTCATTTCCCATATTTCTGTGAGATCAGGCTGGAAATATCACAACAACTCCCGCATGGAAGCGTGAAAGTGTTTTATATACTAAATGCTAACAGCTCACACTGACACATGCTCGTGTTCCGCAGATATCATTTACCATGTTCACAGTTTTAGCACATTAGCTTGCTACGGTATGCTAATTAGCAGTAAACACAAAGTACAGCTGAGGCTAATCCGAATGTCCTCAGATCTGCAGGTATTTGGGCAGAAACCAAAGTATTGGACACATTCAAATGTTGATATGTGTACCAAGTTTCATGATTTTCCTTAAAAGACAGTCGTGGCTAGCCTGTTATTTTGCTAGCGCGCTACAGGAAGACGACGTGGCCAATCTAAATCCCGACGGCAGAGCGCTTTTAAAACACGAAAAGACATTTAGAGGTCTGGAACCAGGTTGGAAGCTTTCATCCTTTCTTTGTCCAATCCCCATCTGTTCCCAGCACTTATTGATTTAAACCTGTGTGGAAGTCTATCAATAGATCAGTGAGCCATTTCCTGAGACTGTGTCTTTGTAGGAAGGTAGATGCATCTGTCTGATGGGGATGTTTCCAGGCAGGAGGGTTTACTGCACAGAGACGCCCGGACGACTCTGTGCATGTAAATGAGATGGAGATGTGTTTGTTGAAATGGTAAACAGACTGTTGTTGGTCCTGCGCCAACAGTCCCGCAGCTGGAAGAGAAGAAGAAGGCAACGGTGGCATCCCAGTAAACAGGAAGCAGTTCATTACTGGTAATATCCTGACAATGAGGTTATGTGCTGATAAGTGAGGAGATTAAAGTGCATCGCCGAGGTTCTGTTTACCCTCCGCAGACAGCAGGAGACACATCACATCTGCTGGGTGTGTGTGGGGGGTTACCCAAAAGTCTGCAGGGAAGTTTGGTGCTAACTTCCAAAGCTTCAACCTGCCGAACAACTCAGGAAAACTGCAAGATTTGAAAAATACATGATGTTAATTTAGGAAAAAACTAGCCTAACGGACCAAAAGCTGCCATATAAAAGCCAGAGAGTTCGTTACAGACTCAATATGTAAAGCATCCTCAATCATCCTGTAGGTGGCGATTACAAATCTATAACTCAGTAATCAGTAATTCTGATGGCAACAAAATCAGGAAATCAGGTGTCGTTTCACAAAGGTCGCAACGTCCGCGTACGGGTGGAGGTCTAAGTGGATGGTTGGTTCAAACAAACACAGAACTTTCACCCAGGAGACCTGAAAATGTATATCACGGTGTAATCTCTAAGCATGGATGGTGACGATATATATCATGGTATATTTGTTATTCCTAAAATGTCAATATAGATGCTTTTGAAAGGGTAAAGCAGTGGCAATGCAACTGCATGGCATAATGTCAACCATCCCAAAGTCAACGTAAACCCTCAAACAATCAAAATGTTATCTTTTGACTTTATTGTTGTCATCGTGGTTATTTGTAGAAAACGAATAGGAAATAAATGATTGTATATTTATTTCAATATATGACTGTGACGTTGCTGTCTGTGGAGCTGTGTGCGTTCATAAACTATCATGCGGCACACGTGTGTAAATCTGACTGGAAAAAAATCGGAAATAAAAATCTGATTGCCGGTTATGAACAGCTGAAAACCGGCCAGTTTCAATTGGCACCAGATCAATTGGTGCAAGCTTTACCGGGTCAGCGCAAGATTCAAATAGGGCAAATTCACACCTGCGTATTCTCTATACCTTTAATACCTTCCACCCCTACGTTATTACGTATGCAAGAACCATGTCACGTACTACGTTATGTAACAAACGCTATTTTAACTCAAACCATTATCTTTTCCTAAACCCATAAAAAATGTTGAACGCAACAGTCAACAAGTTGAAACAGAAACCAGGGAGGTAGTTTCCCTTAATAAAAGCAGTAAACTTGTGTTTACAGCCAGTTAAACCTCCCTATGAGTCAGTGGTCGTTTGTTCGGCTGAAACAGCCATAGAGGCATCGGTGCAGGGGGGGGGGGTGTTCTTAATAATTGAGCAAATAGCTTTGTAGCATTAGCTTTGATGTGTTACAACGGGTTTCATTTTTAAAGAGAGCGTTTGGTAAATTAAGCATTGCTGCACACAGAGAAAAGGCTTTGATGATGTGGAACAGATGATGCATTCGGGGCAAAAACACATTTCTGTTTTATCTCGCCTCAATCGGAGGCAACTGTCGGCGCTCCAAATAATTAAGAATTGGCCTTGAATTCAAACAGAGATACAGATTAGCCTTCGCACTCCCAGTGGGATCTACTCTAAACACGTTTAGTGAAAAGCCGTTTGAAATGGTATTTATAGACGTCATTAATTGCAATTAATGACGTCTGTCAGCACAGACTGCAGAGATCTGCCAAACGGTGAAGGAGATCTGAGCTTCACCTCCTTATTGGACAGAAATCAGCCAACAGCTGTGTTTACATGTGGACATCAGCGGGACAAAGACAGTCCACTGAACACTTTGGTCTCGAGTTAAATATCTCAACAATTACTGGACAGACGGACTTGAAATTTGCTGGTGATATTCAAGGTCCCCAGAGGATGACGACAGCCACCCACAGCCACTTTCGGAAAACAAAATGTCAAAGAATATGGCCAAAAATATATGGATACACCAAATATTATGCCCATACGTGATGGATGTGATTGTTGCACCATTTCAGGGGAAACCGTTTCTTTATGTAGCTTGCTTTGTGCACGGAGACATTATCCTGTTGACAGAGACAAAGACAATCCACAGCTAGAAGAACACTGTTGTCTCAGATATCATTTCATGCTGTAGCTGTCAGATTTCCCTTCATAAGAGGACCACATCAGGAAACACACCCAGGCCAAAAGTAAGCCGAAGTATGTTGTGACCACATATTTTTGGTCGTTTGATGGTGTATCTCTAAACACAAAAATGAATCATATGCGTCAGTGATAACATGATTATCTCACCAGCAGATATAAAAGGATATGGACACTTGAACTTCCTGGAAAACCGCAAATCTGAAAATGTATCACATGAGAGTGTGAAAGCGATCCCTCTCAGCTTTATAGTGAGTTTGAGCTCATTGTTTATCTGGCCGGCCCACAGCTTTACTCTTCTGGCTCACTCTCACCACCCTCATGGTGACTTTTTCAGAGAGAAAGTTGTAAAAACTCACTGTGCGCTACACCTGCTCAGCAGCAAACAGCAGACAGAAACATTTAGAGACTAGCTGGTGAACATAGTGGAGCATTTAGCAGCTAAAGAGACTGATCGGAGCTGATCGGACCTCCAGCATGACAGACTGACGGGGTGTCGAGTCACAAGAAGCCCCCTTAGCAAAGCTGCCGATGCAGGAACTGAAGGCTATTTTCTGTGACTGTAAACGGTTAATCATTCCTGGAGCTCCAGCTTGACCTCGGCGTCACCTCAAAGCTCTGCCTTTTTCCGGGGGCTGATTTCCCATCGTGGAGACTTCCTCCCCCAATGTGAAACTGCTAAGCTGAATAAACTGACTGGGTCGACCCCTGCAGACACGAGGCCAAGTCTGCAAATCTCCCATCGGCGTGATCCACGGGGAGGCTATTTAAAGACCCCGCTGATCAGGCAAATCACGGCTGACAGAGCTTCATTAGCTTGTAGTGTCCCACATCCTGCAACCGGTTCAAAGTCTGATACAGTCGCAGGGATGTTTTGTTATGTAGGCTTTATAATCAGAAGGGGATGCCGCTGTGAGAAGGGGTGTCTTCCTTATTGCACTCCTTGTAAAGGCCTCAAGAAGCTTCAAAAGCTTCAAAACAGAATTTTAGAAAGTCAGTGGAAAGACACGGCACCAATCGAGGCGAAGAGGCAACCTGCGCAAGTTTAAAGTGTTTCACCTCAATAAATGAAGCGCATATGAATTTGCTTTCCAGTTCGGCTTTCTTTAAATGTCTGTCCTGGTATTGGTATTATTATTTAAACGATACCTAGCCCTAAATACGTGAATGTAAATAACTTTTTTACCAAAGGAAAGAATTTGAAATATTGCCTGTAACTCACATTTGTTATTAATATTTGTCTCCTACAAAAGTACGTTCTCATACAACCGAACTGCATTCTCAATTATATTTCGGAAACGAATTTTCTCCCAGATTACGGTCAAAGTTTATACATGTGATAAATATTTTAAAAATGTTTTTAAAAAAACGCATGATGACGACTTTGTTAGGTTTAGTACAAACATCATGGTTTCGCTACGTTTGTTACGTTACTTAAGTTACAGACGTTAATCAAAATACGTCAAAGTTTGCAGACTTCCGCAGACTAAAATAAGAAATATTTGGCTAAAATAAACATAAAAACTGAGAAAATATGTTTCCCACGAAGCATAATTGACAATGCAGATTCATTGTATAGAAACAGAGTTTATAGCTCTAGTTCAGTGCAGTAAAACATTTTAAACATTTTAAACTAGGTATACGCATGTTGTATATCCCATATAAGTATGTACTGTGCCTCTGCAGCAGTGTGTCAGACCCTCTATGTTTTCTGGGCCTGTTGATCAGTAAGTTTAGTTCGGACGTAACACAGAGATCCCGAGCCCAAAATGTTAAAATAACACCTCCCCGTCTGTGTTTAGGTGCTCAGTGAGTGATGTGGGAAATGTCGTCCATGCTGTCAGTTCATGTTTGTGTTTCCATTTGAGAGGGGAAATCACATGAAGGACCCCCCCCCCCCCCACGCTGTGGGAGGCTGTGACTGGATGACTGGATGTCAGCTGACAGAGGATTTATTGGGGGGGGGGGGGGGGGGTTAAATCTGCAGGTTGTAAAGGGTCATAGGAGAAAGGCTTCAGAGACGACCAGCAGTGATGAGGAATTCCTGATCGGGACGCAGGTATTTTTACAATCGCGCCATGATGCTCAATGGAGCATTATGGATTACAAAGTGGATTAAAAAAATTCACGTCATGATGCCGTGAAGCCCGACAGCAGCGACGTGGACTGTGAGGACGAGACGATGCTGCTGACTCTCAGCAGGTCAAACACCGACGTTATCACACATCAGCCGGATGCTTCTCTGTCCCTGAACTCATCTTCTCTGCTTCTTTGAACCTTTACGCCAATGTTTATTGACTCTTTTGCTCGGCCTATAAATATTTATTATTTCATGGAGAGAGAACTTTATTAGTTTGTTGGTTTTCATCTCAAAATATGTAACTATTTACAACAGAAGATTTGCAATTTATAATGGCATCTTCAAAAACAGTACTTTTCTTTATTCAGTAATCCTAAATTTATAGATTGAGAGGAAAATAAAATAGTTGTGGTGATAAACAAGTGTAAATAAAAGACTCAGTCACACGATACAATAAAAGATCAAAGTAAGTATTACTGGCTTTAACTTTGCAGACCAAATTGACAAATTAACATCTTGTTCACTTCTATATTTCGGCATCGTTGGGACTCCACAGTGGTTATTGCTGATGCGTTATTATCTCAGAGATGTATCCCAGGGTGAACTCATTCAAAGCCCGACACACATTCAGATCAAAGTGTGTCGTGTCAGCAGGATGTTTGTTTGTCAAAAAAACAAAACAGGAACTGGAACCGGTTTTACATTTCGTGTGCAGCTGCCATGTTTGTCCTCGGCTTGTACAGTCTGAACGGAGAGAAGGGGATTCACACTTTGCTTGGCAACAACAGCTGAATTCTGTGATTGGCTGCTGGCCCTGTGACGTCACGTGCGCCTGGCACCGGAATGCAACAGAGAGAGAGAGCGAGAGAGCGCTAGCCTGCGGGCAAAGCGTCGCCGACACCACTTGTTGCTTTCTGCACACAGTTGTTCTTGTTTTACAACCCTAGACATGACACGCTGTGTTGAAATGTTTTATTTTGATGCTGCCATGTGCTCTTAATAGAGAGCAAGCGAAGATTAGTAAATAATAATATATTTTTTAAAATCTAAAATAAAGTCTGTGGATTCGGCACTTGTTGAACAGTAACAGCAGTGGGTGTGCAGGCTGTCAGCTGAACTCCATGCTCAGGGTTTTGGTATTTATAAAACCTCTTTGATTCCCTGTGGGCAGAGAGGAGCAAAGGGCGGCACGAGCTCTCACTCTGCCTCCAATTCCAGGGATACAATTTAAACCACAAAGTAGCTTATGGAGCTAAGGCATCGGCTTTACATTTTGGCAATGAATGTTTTGTGGGAATACAACTTTCTCCAATACCAGTGTTTTAATGCCAATGTTTACTTTTCAGCTTCATGCTTTTGTTTTAAGTTTCATTT
Source organism: Melanostigma gelatinosum (assembly GCF_949748355.1). NCBI lineage: Eukaryota > Metazoa > Chordata > Actinopteri > Perciformes > Zoarcidae > Melanostigma > Melanostigma gelatinosum. The sequence goes on along the minus strand of NC_136644.1, from coordinate 23,992,303 downwards.
TCAATGCCAAAGTTTAAAGTTGCTGTCACAAAGCAGGCCAAGATTATGTGGACTCTAGGCCACAATTATATACTTAACAACTTTAGGATAAAATGTTTGTTTTTGCTTCAGCTAGTTAAGAATAACTTATTCTGTATATTTGGTTTTACTGCCACATATTGTTGAATTTGACTTCATTCTAATGTGTATTACTGGAGGGCTACAAATACAGGGAACCATCTTGAATGAATGATTGTCTGTTGACATGGAGTGAATATAACATAAAGAGCAGAACCCAGAAATAAACCCAAATCAAATACACATGGTTAAAGCCTGTTTGGGATTTATGATTATATTATATTCTTCAACTTTATACTTCTACTCCACAACACTCCAGAGGTAAATTATACTTCTAGATTCAGATATTCAGATCGAATATAATATGTTGTTCTGAAATGGGTCATTCTTCAGAATGAGTAGCCTACTTTTACTTTGGGTACTTCAAGTATGTTTTGATGCTAATATGCCTGCTCTTACGTACAATTTCCAGTGCTTTTGCAAAGTACTTCTTTGCTGTGGTATAATTAGGGTGAGTAAGATCTGAGTACTTGACAGCAGGCGTAGCTGCGCGTTTATATTTCGGTCACACCAAAAACCGACCCAGAGTGATGCCTCCTCTCAGACACAGACGATCCGCGCGCGTAAAGCTCTCCGGATAAAGATAGAGAAACGGTGAGCATGCGCCCGAGGGGTTGTCGAAGAATCCAGTAAATAGAACCCCGGAGCACGAGCCGAGGGTCGGCGCTGACGTCACGGCCCTACGTTGAGAGATCGAGCTGAATTGTAAGCGCGAGCAATCAGACGGAGGCGCGCCGAGGCAACGGACACAACTACGATGAACTCCAGTCGGTGTGACTCTACCGTCTTCTGAGGGGAAAATACAACGGTTGTTTTTTTTTAATGAGAATTGTTGGTTCATTTTTTTTCCTTCCAGCGACGTAAACAAACTACCGGGACATTTTTGGAGATATTTTTGCATTCGCTTCGGGGTTACAACATGTCCTCCGCGGCGGTCGCTGCCTCCAGAAGGCAGTCCTGCTATTTGTGCGACTTGCCCCGCATGCCGTGGGCGATGATCTGGGATTTTACTGAGCCCATTTGCCGTGGATGTGTCAACTACGAGGGTGCAGACCGGATTGAATTTGTTATCGAGACGGCTCGGCAGCTGAAGAGAGCGCACGGCTTCCAGGAGGGTCGCTCTCCGGGCCCGGGGAAGCCCCACCACGCCGGGAAGGAAATGCACCACTCGGCTGGAGACCCGGGCTCCCGTGCGCCGCAGCCGCTGGACCGCTACCCGCTCTCTGACCGGCCTCCTCGGCTGGGACCGGAGTACCAGACGGGGAGGCAAGCGAACGGCCTCCCGCTGCCGAACGGATATCCAAAACCCGACGAGCCCCCGGAGCTGAACCGCCAAAGCCCAAACCCCCGCAGGACTAGTACGGTTCCTCCCAACCTGGTGCCTTTGGTGAACGGCGGCATACCGACCATACATCCGCTCAACGGCCGCCCGAATCAGATGGGTCTGCCCGGGGTTCTGGCGGCGCCTGGCCCCGGGGAGCACGGCAAGCGTCCGGAGGAGCTGAAAGACAAACACAGGCCGGACAGCCTGTCGGACATGTCGGACAGCCACAAGGAGTGGATAGGCAAAGGCAAAACAGTCAGGGACCTGATGGCGCTGCACACTTTCGACAGCAGGTTTAAAAAGGAACACGCCGCCATGCAGAGGGTGATGGGATATGAAACGAGTGCCACTTCCTCAAAAACAGGTATTTATGTGTTTTTCCCCTTCTTCTTCCCAGCGGTGGAGCATTGTTAATTGGCATGCGCCATGAAAACAGGAACTTAACAGCACTAATAATTATGTGTCAGCACATTTTACGCAGGGTGCTGACGTGCGTTTAAACCCGACATGCTCGGTAACGCCACGCTGCTGAAGCGGCCCCGTTCGCCTCTGTGTGCGTGCGCGCGCAGAGCTGTGGCAATGAGCAGCAGCGACATAAACAAAGCCTTAATCACTGCGTGTCGAGAAATCGCCTGTGTTTGTGTTAACCCCACTCTTCCTCTGCCACAGACAGGGGGAAGCACCCCAGGAGCATGAAGAGGAAGGCCTCCCCAGAGCCAGACGGTGAGGGCAGCGCCCCCAAGATGAATGGTGGTGAGGGCCAACCGTGGCTCCCGTCGCCCTCTGAGGTCCTGAAAATGCCCCCAGTCGCCATGCAAGGCTTCTCAGCCGCTCCCTCCTCCACCATCTCCCCCCACTCCCGCACCACGCCCCCTGAGGCGGCCACGGCGCAGAACGGCCAGTCCCCGATGGCGGCGCTCATCCTCGCCACCGACAACGCCGGCAGCACGGGCTCACCGAAGGACGGCAACCAGGTACACTCCACCACAGCGGGCGCGCAGCGGAACAGCGGCAGCCCCCTGTCGCCGTCCTCGGCCTCGCAGAGGAGGCTGGCTCAGAGGGAGGGCCCCGGGAGCGGCAACCCCTCTGCCCCACACATGCCCGGGGGCATGGACCCCCACGCGCCGCCACTGCAGAGCATCCCGGACTCTTCCGTGCCGCCCGGCAGCGTGCCGCTGTGCTGCACTCTGTGCCACGAGCGGCTGGAGGACACTCACTTCGTCCAGTGCCCGTCGGTGGCGTCGCATAAGTTCTGCTTCCCTTGCTCCCGGGAGAGCATCAAGCAGCAGGGCGCCACCGGCGAGGTGTACTGCCCCAGCGGTGAGCGGTGCCCGCTGGTCGGCTCCAACGTGCCCTGGGCCTTCATGCAGGGGGAAATAGCCACCATCTTGGCCGGGGACATAAAGGTAAAAAAGGAGCGGGACACTTGAAACGCTCACCAGCTGTTCTCGAACTCTTTTCCTTTTGTAATCCGACTACGGCAACAGCAGCAAGTAACACACACACACACACCCCCCAAATATGAATCATCCAGCAAGCCCCCAGAGAGACTGATGGACATGTACATATTGGACACAAGGGAAGTATATACTTCGTAAACATGGCTGTATAATTTTTTTTGATTCTTCTTTTTCAATACATTGTGTTTCTATATTTTTGAAGATAAAAGGTATGTACTCTTCATAACAGCCCCCCCCCCCTCCTCCTCATCACACTTGTTTCTTTTCAATCTGTTGGTGTATTTTAGTTCTGGAGACAGTCCTGTCAAACATAGAATGTGACTAATCTGAGCACTTGGCAAAAAAATAATAAAAAAAACAAAGAAAAAATGCTTCTAGCTGTACATGTATGCACTTGTTTAAGAAAAAACAACAACTTGCCAAATACAGTTTCAGACCTTGTAGTAATACCTCGAGTGTCTCTGTGGTTTTGCTTATTTTCCATAATCGGCGAGCCAGGAGTTGGTTGGAGAGTCACGGCCTGATTGTGATTCAGCCATGATGCAATACCTTCCGACAGGCACAAACCGGCTCCCAGGGAGGAGTGGGTGGAAGAAAAGTCGAGGAGGAGGAGAAGGCCGGTGGTAGAAGTGTGTTGCGTGAACGTTTTGTACAGTAAGTCACACGTAGGCGGGCTGAGGTCGCTCGCTGCCGGGCCTCGTGTCCTGCGAGTGTTGGGAGATAACGAGGGCCTAAAAATAGCCTGCCGCGGAAACGCCATGCTTCAAAGCGACGCACCCCCCAGCGACGCGTTTGTTGATGCATCCCTGGTGTCAAAATGACGCTTCGCATGCCCTGACAATATGTCTCTACAATGTTGACATGTTTGGATCTAGATGCTTTTTTCCCCTCATGTTGCTGAGTGATGCTCCCTCGTGGTGCAGAATCAAGCTGCTCGTCTTTTCGTTTTGAAAAGAGCAAATCGGAGGGCCGTTGTTGACGGATCCCACGCCCTGATTTCGGTGAAGGTGTACGTGAGACGTGAGGTCATGAGTGGCGGGCCCCGCCGGGACTGTTAGCGATGGGAGCCGAGCGAGCGGCTCGTCGCCGGTTTTTCCACATAACTCGCTCTGTCGGGATGACGGCGCGCCTCTGGGCTCTGTTTTTGGCCCCGGGGGACGAAATCCAAACAGGCTTCATGTGACAAAATGGCTCCTGTCCGATGGGATTTGGACGAGGCTTGAATCTCGCTTGTTTTGTCATTTTGTCTCTCCAACAACAAACGTTTGTTTTTGTTTCTTCGCTTATTTTTCAGTGAATATTCTACATAATGTGATTCGCTCACGTGTGGATATTCTCTCTGCGTCACGTTCGGCTGGTTTTGACTTCAGGGAGAAAAACAACACGAAGAGGGAGGAGGGGCATGAAGGGGCCCCTGCCTCAAGAGTAGAGGGAGGACATAAATGCCTTGCTCAGGGGTCACGTGCTCCGCGGTGGAATTCCTGAGTCACCGCCCCCCCCCCCCCTCTTCTTCGGTCTCCTCCCCCTCGCTGCTGCAATAACACGCCTTCCACTGTTCAAGGTTGATCACACAGCGAGCGGATGAATGGGGGCCTGTGTGTGTTTATGCCGGGGCCCCGTCGCTTTCAGCCGCCATTCAGAGCAGCGAGGAGAAAACGTTAACCCTTTCCTGGCTCTCCGGCTGCTTCCCCTCCACAGACTTGTTTTACTGGCAGGGTCAGGTTTTAAACCTGAGGCTGACACGTTTTCGCAAACTTTTGTCAAACTTGACACATTTGCAATGCGCAGCACAAATCTGATGCTGGAGTATTTTTATACTCCTGTCTGTACTCATGTTTTATTGGCTCATTAGAGACGGGGAAGGCAACAGAATGAGTGTTTTTCAGAACGGTTGAAACCTTTAGCCATGGAAATATAAACGTATTTTAACCATTTCTCGTCAGATTTTAAGAAAAAACATATATTGTTTGGCTTCAGCTGCTAAATTGTGAGGATTTTTTGCTTTCCTCTGTTTTATATTGTTATAAACTAAATATTAAAAGCAGCCCGTCAACGTCTAAAATAACATTTTGTGTCCCGTGTTTTGGTCTCTTGAGATTAAATCAGTCCGGGTCAACAGACTTAACAGATCAGCAGTTATAATCTATTATAGTAGGATTATGGAATGTAGGTTAAGTTATTTTGTTAAAGGTGCTTTGAGTCTCAAAACTTTAAATACTTTTCAAGAATGCGCTCTTCAAAAGTTTAAATTTGAACTTTAACTTTTAGGCGTTTTTATTGCAAAAGGTGGACAAACGTCTCCTGGCATGTTTTCTGCACTAAAAGACAGCTGATGGAGAAAGTACACTACCTCTCTCTGAGATCTGATAAAATAAAAGTATGAAATGTAACAAAGGAGGTACTCGAGCAGGGCAAACCCTCAAACATGCATTTGGGCACACTATTCGTATGTGTACACTTCGTCTAATGAGCCTCTAGTGAATGTAAACTGTTCCTACTTCCTGTTCTCTGATCAACTGAACGACCACGTCGAGCTCCAGCCTCTGACTGAACTGCTGCTGCAGATCTGAGGCGACAGTATGGTACTTTTTCATGGAGCGAGAGCAAACAAAAATACATTTTCAGGGATTTTAGGGCCATCTGACACCAGCGTTGACATGTTTCTACCTTTTTGGTACCGATACTAAAACACGTTTATCAATAATTGTAATTAAATAAGCTACATTTAAAAAAAATGAGGAACTAGCTGAAATAAAAAACAAGATTCTAATTCTAATGTTCTCCAATCAGACTCCCCTTGCACGGCAGCGGGATTCTTGCAATGTCACGCTAAGAATCCCGGGATCACGTATTGCACGTAAAATCCATCTCGTCGGGCTTCAAGTGATGCGTTTGAGTTCAATAAGCCAGAGCACGGACCAATCCGCGTCCTGTGAGGAGCTACTGGCATCTATGGGGGCGTGGCTTAGGTGTGTGTGTGGAGAGGCGACTGTGTGTTGTAAACAACAATGGCGGCCCCTGAAGAGGTACAGTAGATGCTGCAATAGCGTCAGCTATATCAGAACTGGAGAGTATTTCTTAATTGAAAGAAGAGCAACGAATGGCACTGAGGGCTTTTCTCGCTCTTTTCTCAACTCGCTTCGGTAAAAGTTTGACTTTACAGATGCTTCATCCAAATCACCTGCAAAGTATTTTTTTTCCCGATGTGCCTGACCTTTTTCCAGACGGTTTCTAATGATGACTTCTCAGATGGTTCTGTGTTACAGACCATCTGGCGGGTCAGGTTAGCAACAGTTTATCGCTGACGAGAGTACATTTTCCACTTTTTTGTGGAGCATGATGAAGACCATGAGATGCAGTTGAAATCTCAGGAAAAAAGTAAAACTTGTAGCTTGAGGTGTAGTTAAATCTGTTTCATAAACTCAGATTTAGGAACAACGAGGGGCCCTTGAAGGGGTCCATGAGGTCCCCTAAAATGTCCTCGGGGTTCAGAGGATTACTTTGAGTGTTATTGTTCTTTATTGAAAAGAGAAAGAAGAAGACTGACTTCCACTCACAGTTTTCGCCATCACATTCCTTTGAACAAAACCTCTCAGATGGGGTTAAAACTTCGGTCTGCTGCTCCTTTTGATGTCTGCCAGCCAATCGGACGGCCAATCTAAACCAGATCCAGACCTCCGCCCTCTCCCTCCCTCTCGGGCCGGTTCATCTTCGGCGTGAGGTCGGCCTCAGATTCCAACCGAGCCAGCTCATTTCTTTTCATCTGCCACCGAAACTCAACACCCACGAGGCCCGAAGAGCCGGTGGCCCGAGATTAATGGGTTTGCTCAAATTACGTGGCACACTCGGTGAAAAACTCAGGGTTTTCTGCCCCCTCCTGCTCCTCTCTCTCTTTCTCTTTCTCTCTCTCTGTTCCCTCTGTTTGTTCAGCTGTCCCTCTCCCAAAGTGCACCCCCCCCCCCTCCTCCTCCTCGTCTTCCTCCTCTTTCCTGACTCTGAACTGCAGGATGGGGCTTGAGGAAACATGTCCTGAACTCATCGGCTGGAGAACAGCAAACGCACAGCGAGCAGGAACAACAAACCTCAGCTGTTCTCACCTCGGAGAACGCTGCCAACGACAACAGAAAATAGCTTGTGATTTCATAACAGCTGGCTGCAGCTTTACACTGATATAAGGAGCCCGAACAAAACCAAAGTAAGTGGTTTTGTTGCGAACCTAACAAACTTATTTTGTCGTGTAAAGACTTTGTGACGAGCAACACGAAAAAAACCAGCCAGTCTCTTTACACAAAATCCAACAGATAGCATTTTGTGACTATTTCTACTACTTCCGCAAGACTATGTTGGATATTTAACAAGGAATGATTCATTTTAAATTGACCTTATTCCAATTATGTCTGTGTTTAATTTATTGCACACTTAAAAGGTAGGAAACTACCTAGAGGGCTTATCCATATTGTTATGAAGTACAGTCGACTGCAACCAGGTCACGAGAGTTTCTGCAAGAAACAAAAGTAAGAAAGTGATTGTTACGGCCATGTCGGGTAGACTGCACTAAAGAGGCTCTCGCCGAGCAGAAATTAATAGAAAGTAAATGGGAAGATGCGTCCACTTTGGGTCAAGAATTTATTTTGACAAAATTCTGTGCCGCAACTTTTTAATAGCTGCTACTGCAGACAACAAAGCAAGCAAGGCTTGTTGAAATGAATCGCTGCTGGTCGCCCGGCTGTTTTGTTTTCTTCCGGGTACGGGTCACGTGACAGTGAGTGTGACGAATCAGGGACGGAGACGTCATGGCTGGTAATAACCAATCCAGTAGCGAGCACGGGTGTGTGCTCATTTTTTCTAACAGACATCCGTATCCGACGTCTACACTGAACCAAAACCCCGGCGTTCTCAAATACCTCCGACCTCGGCGGAGTTTTCAGGTTCCTCCGTTAAGGCTGCTCCAAAACCCCGGCGTGGTGTGGCTGCTCAGTGTAAACGTAGGAAAACTGGACTAGTGTGGATATCGCCTTAGCAACAAGTGCTCACAATCCCCCCCCCCCCCCCTCTCTCCGCTCTGCTGAGCTGGCTTCGGGGTTTTAGGGTTTAGGGTGGGGTGAGCCTATGTTTACCCTGTGCCCCCCGGGTCATTGTGTCCAAACGAGCAGCTCGTTCAGGCAGGGCCCCGAGTCTCACTTCATCTGGAGTGTGTCCAAATCCAAACGCTGTTCAAAAGGTCAGTCGGCCCCCCGCATGAAAGACGACCCCAGCTCAGGCAGAACATGCTGTAGTCACACAATGGTCGGCCTGGCCCCTGCCACGTCAGCACTTTTTTTACAAATCAACCACACACACACAGACACACACCCAGTGTGTGCTCTCTCAATATAAATGCCTATACTGATACTTGGGCATACTACTACTTAAATCTGTATACAACTTTACTTTTAAATACCCAAATTTCCTAAAAATCTATATTTAGTAGAAGGGACACTGCAGCTCTCCTCCAAGACCAGTGGCGGAAGAAGTACTCAGATATTTTACTTTGGTAAGAGCAGTAATACCACAGTGTAGAAATACTCTGTTACAAGTCAAATTCCTGCATTAGCATCAAAATATACTTCAAGTACATAAAGTAAATGTACTCATATTGCAGAATGAGCCATTTTAGAATGATATGTGTTTCATGTTGCAGCTGGTAAACTTGGAGCTCATTTGAATTGCTTTATATACTGCTGGGTAGCTTTATCTATAATAATATAAATCACATTTTACATTTTGTATTAATAATCACAATCTGAAATAAGTGGAGTGAGAAGAATAATATTTCCCCTGAATTGTAGGGAATTAGAAGTATAGAGTACAATGGAAATACTCAAGTTAAGTACCTCACACTTGTACTTAAGTGCAGTACTTGAGTATCTATATTTAGTTACTTCCCACCACGGACTAAAACCCAAAATGACCTAATGACGGTAACAAAATAATATTTTCCTGTGGAGAAACTTGGGTCATTGCAACAATCAAAGTGAATGCATTAAAAAAAAATGCAAATTCAATAAATCAGCAAGAAGAAACTAAAATAAATATATAATAATTGCAAAGATGAAACAGTTTAAGTTGCAATACTAAAAGTGAGAGCGCGAGGAAAGTTTTAGGGGAAATGAGACTCCTGAATTAATCTCCTGGATCTATGCTGCGTGACACTGAGTGACTGAAGACCTGTCGCATGCTGTCGAGCTGGCTGACAAAACATCAAGCCTGTCACAAAGTCTGCAGGACAGGAGGGAGCCAGAGTGGACACGTTCAGAGGCCTAGAGATGAGGTTCATCTGGCAGGCACCATCGAGACATTTCATGCTTTGTATTTGAGTTTCACTGATCCATCGTGGGAAGTGACTGGCAGGGTGGAAAAAAAGATTTTCAAATCTTTTTTTTATCGAGTAAATGTGCAGGTTTGGACATTTCATCAGAATGTTTCCATCACGCCAACGTTAAAACTCGATAATCCTGCAGAAGCTTGGCATGAAAAGGCTGCTTCCCTCCTTGTTGGGATGAAGATCGCCTGCTCAATCAGTGAGAGTGGAAGCAGGTGTGCTTCATTAAGTCCTCCAGGCAGCGACAGACGTTTGGTTAAACTGGTTCTATGAGTGGTTTGTTTTTGTCCTTCAGCTCTTTGATGATATTTCTTTTATTTAGGGTCGGGGGTGCCTTTTCTTTATCATTTTGTGAATATTGTTTTGCCTTTCTTCGACGTCCCATTAACGGTTTATATGCGGTGGTGGCATTTAACCAAAATGATGCGCAATGGCAATGTTTTTCATTTATATCTGCACAGGACAACTACAGGTCAAAGGTTAAGGTAAAGATCCGGGTAACGCCAACATGATATGTTAGCTTTGATCTACACTACCACGACCTGTGCAGACTTCAGGTTGAGATGAAATGAAAGTACCTTTTGAACCCTTTTTTGATCACATCTCTGGTCATATTGTGCACCTATTTAACAATATATGCAACAAAAACAATATATGTTTATTTCCTAATATTTTTATATCGAAATCCAATCATAAATATGACGTGTGCTTACGTAAGCTGGTACCAACCAATTGCAACAAATAATATCAAACCTAGTTTGTTCAACTAGCATGACACGGATGGGTTTACATCTGAGTTACCTGAAAGTCATGGTCTCATACAGACTTCAAAGGGTGCGTTGTGCGTCAGTATCAACGTGAGTATTTGGAGACCAGGGATTGATTGGCTGGGTATTCAGCTGGGTTCACCTCCCCACTGCTCCTTGTACAGCGAATTGTCCAAATTTAAATCATCTGATGTCAGAATCAGAGAAGAGATGAGGAGTTTTGTTCCGGTCCAACATTTTGAACTGAGCCATGTTGGGGTTTCCTATTACTTATCATTTCTATCCCTAACATATGAACCCTCCGAAATCCCCCTGACAGTGCATCTTGCCCTGAGAGAAACATGTGAAAGGTGTGCGGTGGTGTGTTGGCTGGTGGAGGAGGAGGTGGCGTGGACGGCGGCGGGTCAAACCCAGCAGCTGCGCTCTCTATAATTAGCCGTCGAGGCGGGCAGAGGCTCCTGTGCCATTAATCAGTGAACTCCCAGCAGCGAGCACCAAGAAAGGAACACCGTGCTGTGTTGACTCTTTATCTGGAAAAGAGGTTTACGGAGCGAAAGGCCCAAATATAGCAGCCAGCGCCGTCAGCCGCGGCCCTGTTGCCTGGATATCCCTGCTGGAAGGTAAACAGAGGGGGACGCTGGATTTGCCACGTCAATGAGCTGGCAGGAAGTAAAGGCCACAGCGGGAGGAGGGGGGGGAGGCAATCCCTTTCATCCAGGCTGATACTTTATAACCTGAGAGCAGCAGGCCGGACTGTTTGCTGGCTGGGGAGGCAGTTTTACAGTAGAGCTGAGGGTTTAGAGGCAGCATGCACCTTATCTGGCCCGACAGTTTTATTACGCAGCAGACGGAGCCGAGCAAATCTGATATTGATCACGTCAGACCTGCAGAGTTGAAAACCGACAGGAAGCTCTCTGCTGCAGCATCTGGTGGCTGGAAATCAGGTCCAAAGTGAAAGCACACAGGAGAGACTTGTCAGGCAAAGACGTCTGAACAAAACACCTAGAATGACAAACCAAAGAATATATCTTCTGATTAACACAGATTACATGCACTGAAAACATTCTTTTTGAAGTGAAAACTGAAGATGTTAATGATCTATGTTTTGAGGTGCCAACAAAGATGTTTTTGCACTGAGTCAGTCCTGAAGACGCGACACCAACCACGTGTGTCTGAGCACACTGACGCTGATAAGATCTGGCAAGAAACATCCCTGCTAAAGTTTCCTGGTAAGAGGTCTAGCGAGTACAACTCAAGGACAGTAAAGATGTTTATAATCTTTTATAATGAACATTATAAATAAATATATTTTATAAAGGATAAGGCTAGTTTTCTATATTTTTCTGTACTGTCAACAAATCCTAAACCAGCTATGTGTTAGTATATCTCGCAATGCTTTCCGACTTTCCCACCACTGAAATGACTAGTTTGATTTAAAATATATATAAATAAAGGCTTTGTCATTTCCGAAAACATCTGGTCACTGGAGTTTTTATCGAGCAAACAGGAGGAAAGAGTGCGATTGTTGGGGACTGTTTGTTGGTGTGTATGTGGGGTTGAAACTAAATAAACTACAGTGTGTGTAATTTCTGGACAGTTCGGAAGAATCAGCCACGTGGAAGCATGTAAACAGTAAATAGAGGAGGAGCTAGGACAGAGCCTTGAGGTACTCCTCAGTTCAGTTGTGAAATAAGTGACATCAGGCTCTTGTGCTCCAGAGGTAATGGTATCAGAATCAGTTCTGTTTGCTTTCATTTGTTCATGTTTATTTTACAGGGGTACATTCTGTACATACAAGAAACCAAAATTACACAGAGACAGCACGACTGGTAAATATTAACTGTCAACAAACATCAACCTTTTCCCTTCAGACAAACCAATGTGGAAATAATGAAGACAAGATTTCAACTCTGAGAACAATGTTTATCTTCCAGAGGTCTCTTCCTGCGCAGGTTACATGAGGCCTTTTTATTGTGATTGGGTTATTATTATTCTGGAACATGTAAATGCACCTATGTGCTTTGTTTCCAAACCTTAAGCAAGTGTTTTTTATTTTAACCATAGCGACGAATGTCCGCTAACTTTAAAGTCATTTGAACCCAAACGATGATCTTAGGGTTAGGGTTATTTTATTCTAAAATGGTATTTTTTTGCCCAAACCAATCAACCATTTTGTGTCTCAGGACACAAAATGGTTGATTTTTGTTGTTGTCACGGTTTTGGGAGGCAAAGATAAACACTGACGCTGAGTCTCATTTCAGAGAAGATCACAGCAAGTCTTAAAGTAGGTATTATCTCATGAATCCTGGCTACTGCCCTGTTTGTTGCCCTTCATGTTTAAGCTTTTCTTCATACTCACTTTGATTTTGATTAAAGATTCATTCATACATTCATCCGGTCTGCAGAGTATCAAGTTTTGGCAGAGTTTTTTCTTCTTCTTCTTCCTCTTCCCTTAAGCCTCGTTGTTTCATCTGCTTTTTGATAAACATCTCAGAGGTCTGCTCTTTAAAAAGGAGCTCCCATCCTTCCGGCCCCTCTGTTTAGCCTCAGCTTTGAGCGTTAGCTTTTAAATACAGTGTGGTGTGTGCTGCGCAGGGCGGAGCTGGGCTCTCGGCCGTGTTGGGGGGCCCCGGATCATCTTCTTCAGATCTGCTTTGTAATTAAATATCCCCCGCAGCAGCACAGGGCCGCTTACAGAAGGGAAGAACTGCTTCCCTGCCAACCGTCTTCTGGTAAATGTGTTACAGCTGCTCAGCACTTTCAACCAGGCTTGCCCAATATTTGGGTTGTTTCCCGAATCAAAGTCCAACGTCCCCCCCCCCACCTCGGCCTCCTGCCCCGCCTCCGTGCAGGAGGCAGCTGTATTTGATATGTGTGTGCGTCAGCACGCCTCCTCTTTATCTCCGGTAACATCAGTTTATGTCATTCGTGTGTCACAGAGGCAGTGTTGTCCTGAGGCTTCTGTTGCAGCGCTTCAAATCCTGTCTCAACTGTAAACGTTTAGCTCGACAAAGAAAAAAATAGACATTTAGAAGAAAAATATTGTATCTTGGCAATACTGTAGACTGTATTAAATATAAACGCAGTCTCCCCAACGACACCGATAGGTGTCTGAAGAGTCGAGGAGCTCAAAGTGGGTGGCTCTGTCAGCGATGACACAGCCTGGCTCGTGGCTAAAAATGGACAAAAGGGGAGATGGTGTTTGGATCTGAAGTGGGCCCTGGTGACAAGTGACGAGTGACAGCACCCACCTGCAATGCGGCCTCATTATGCCTGGCTTTAAGCCTTAATATGATTTAAACAGGTGAGTTATAATAAAAAGTCACCCCCCGTACAGTTGTCATGAACGGGGATATTAGCTATAGACACCAAAATCATTTTTTTGTACCAGGCTGTAAACATGATTATTTCACATTTTTAACTTGGAGGTCGATGTGGATTGACCCACTTTTGGAGCCAGCCTCAAGAGGAACTGTAGTTTTTCTCATCACTAGAGGCTTACGCTTCGACTTCAGGAGCACCACAAGCATTAAGCAGGACGATTACACACCTCAGGAGGTAGAGCGGTCGTCCACCAAGCGGAAGGTTGGTGGTTCAATCCCTGGCTTCTGCAGTCTACATGTCAAAGTGTCCTTAGGCAAGATACTGAACCGCAAATTGCGTGTGCGTGTGAATGATTAGTGTACCTGAGGATGAGGCGTCACCTTATATGGTAGCCTCTGCCACCGGTGAATGAATGAATGAATGAATAGGTGAATGCTGACTTGCGTTGTAAAGCAGTGTGAGCGGTCGCTAAGACTAGAAGTAATTCATGTGGATTTCGTAAAGTGACAAAAGTGAAAAATATTTGAATTGTGTTTAATTTGAGAGTTTGGTTTTGTTGTAATTGTGTTAGACGGGTTCAACTCCCGGAGTGTCTCGATACTTTTGGCCATATACTGTAGTTATTTAGCTTAACTTTAGTGTTACACATCTAAGAGGGTTTTAAGATAAAAGAGTGTTTCCTCGTTAGATAAAAAAAAGTGCTGCCTTCTAATTTCTGCAGCTTCTTTTCTTTGACCAGTTGACCTTTAAGCCGTGAAATAAATACAAATCTTATCTTGAAATTACAACATTCGCCATGTGGCAATACCGAGAATTGAGTGTGTATTGTGTGTATGTGTGTGTACGTGTGTGTGTGTGTGTGTGGGGCTATTGTTGAAGGACAAAGTCCAGAGGGAATGTGCATGCAGCTTTGGGCTTTGGTTAGTTGTACAACAGCAAACACGTGGTGGGAGACGGTCTGCTGCTCTTTTTACAGACAATTTAGCTCTGTGTTGACCTGCTAACGCTGCGTTGAGAGCATTTAATCAAATGTCAAGCTGTTTCCACCACGTGATATACATCACCGTGTGTGTGTGACGAAAGCCCGCATCAAAGCAGGCCTTTACAAATGTCCCAGAACGCTTCCCTGTGGACCGCCAGAGCACAAAACAAGCCCCCCCAAGAGAGAGGAGGACCCACCGGATTAACATCCAGATGAGGAGGCCCGTGTCGCTGCCGGGGATGAGGAAGACATTCCCCATCTGAATGGCAGTCAGCTGATAGCGGGCGGATAAATGCAGGCAGTGTGGAGGCAGGGAAAATCAGGTCACTGCTGCTCTGAAACAAGGACACACGTTTTTATTTCCTCCCTGCTGCTGTTCCAAAGAGGGGAGGGAAAACGACTGGAAAACAGGATTTATAATCTGGGTTATTTTCATTGGAGTCATGAGGTTTCCAGACTGCTGTTCTTCCTCGGAGCGCTCCAGCAGTATGTCACCTCGCTGGCATTAAAGTCCACAAACCCAGAGGGACCTTGAGAGGACTTGAGAGGAAAACAGCTCCGCTTTAAAAGTCTCACCTTTCCTCTTAATTCTTCTTGGCGAACTCTTAACGGCGGCATGCCATTAGTCAACATATCTTTGTGCCCAGTTTCCGACAGCACAAATCAGCAGGACGTACGTCAGTGTCAGCACCGACTGCTACAACAGGACTGCAGGGAAAAGTGACAGACTTTTGGAGCCTTGAAAGGAAGAACAGATGTGCTTGAAGTCACACCGGCGTCTTCTGAATTCAGTGCGTTTATAGGCACATCACAGGCCAGTGTTTTAATATGTAATGTGGATACGTCTGCTAGTTTTCTTCTGATTCCTAATGAGCTGCATGTAAATGCAGTGAATTACTGTTGACTGTTCAGGTGAACACACATTTTTTTGATTTCCTTCCCTTCAACCTGCTTGTGTGTCAACCCTGTCGGTGATAAAACTGGCAGGAATGAAAATAAATGTGCAATAAAACACAAACAAAACACGTAAAATGAATATAAGTCAAACTATATGCAGAAGACAAGGGCGGCAGCAGCAACGCTGTACGCGTGGACATTACTCGCGTGAGAGACGCAGTGTTTGATCTCCGCCATCGCCGCCCTCCGAGACAGGAAGTCAGAGTCTTTGTTATTGTTTTGAAATCTGCTCTCACTCTCCTCCTCCTCCTCCTCCTCCTCCTCACTCAAAATCCAGTTTGTGGAGTTGAGATATGTAAAAGCACACTGAGGCGGTTTCATGGGGGTTTCTGTTTTTTTTTTCTCCCCCTTGATGAAAAAAGAAGCTTTCTGTGCACCAGTGTGTGGTGACATTAGAGCCCAGCAGGGGAGGAAGAAAAGCGAAAGAGAGAGCGTCTGAGAAGATGGAGGGAGGAGGATTTTGAGATGACTTCATCCATCATGTGAATGGCGGCCAACGGAGGATGCTGGCACTCCCTGACATGGTCGTCTAAAAATAGACGGCAGTGGGGCGTAGTGGCGGAGCACGACTTTATTCATCTTTAACGTGACAGCTAGGCTACATGCTAACACACATGATGGACAAAACGCTGGTGAGAATACAGCAGCTGCTGACCTTTAACCCTGTAACCTCCACCAGCACCTCACTGTATCATGAGGGTGTCATCACACTGCAGACCACTTTATCTCTGTGTGTGTGACTCACACTGTTACTAAGCCCTGTATGAGTGTGTTATGCAAGCCACACACACACACATGATCGCTCATAATTGTATATGTGTGTGTAAAATGTACTGACACACATCACATGTGGTGTGATGAAATGTGTGTAGCTGCTGCGTATAAACAACCTCTCTCTCTCTCTCGCTCTCTCTCTCTCTCTCGCTCTCTCTCTCTCTCTCTCTCTCTCTCTCTCTCTCTCTCTCTCTCTCTCTCTCTCTTCGTCTTGTTTCTCTTCTGCCTCGTCAGCATTTCATCTGGAGGCGGGGCGGAAGTGCCGACATGCGTTTCTAATCCCGCCGCAGGTCAGAGCCAATCATCCGCCTCTGATTATTTCAAAGGCTCTGACGCAGTAAACACACACACACACGCACACACACACACACACACACACACACACACACACACACACACACACAGACACACACACACACAGCAAGATGAAGCGAGTGTTTCGCCCTGCAGCTTGTATCACTTCTCTTCTGTGTGGAGGGTGGAGCTGCGTCGTGTCAATCAGACATCGAGGAGCAGCGGCTGCTCGTTTTCTTTGTTATTTTTCACCTCCACCACCTTTTGTTTGTGACGTGGACCGACGGATCGGCAGCCGGGTCGACGGCCTTTGACCCTGTGTTTCCTGCCCACTCCGAACGCCGCGGCCTGCGTCTGCTCTCGAGATTTAGTCCTGTTGAAAGACGTGATATTTATTGGAAGTAAAACGGACGGGTTAATTGGTATTATTCTCTTCTCTCTTCTATTCTCCGTTGACAAAAACAATCATTTCACTTCCCAGAAGACGGGGGTGTACATACACACAACCCCACTTTAAAAACATCTCACCCAACTCTTTCAAACTAGTTGACACTAACTTCTAGCGTTCACGTCATTCATACGCGTTTCGATGAGCTTACTTTGGTAACCTACCTCACTGCTTTTTGCTAACGGCTGAGCGGGCGTTTACGTTTGAAAAAAAAAGAGAAAGTGAACTGAAGTGCAGTAAAATCAAACGATTTGAAGTGAATTTAAGTGAACGTGTAGCTACCCGTCATTCTTTGGTACGAGCTGCCATTTCGCTTTTTCCTCCAATTTGTTTGAGCTGAACGTCACAATTCTCCCGATTTGATCGGAGCGTCATTCGGACCGACTCCCTAATTAAGAATGGAGAGCAGCTTGACTTAATGCCGTGGGACCTCGTTAAAAAAAAGGTTTTAAACAAGAAAAACTTGAAATAATCTTTTGCGGTCATGTCAGAATATTTAACCCACACAATTATTATGATTTTCTCAATTATTCCTAGCTTCATCTGTATTGTGGAGTAGTTTGTACGAGTCAACAACAGCGAAGAAGAGTTAGTCCTGGACAGGCGTGGTCTGGTGCTCCTGCTGTTATGAAACAGCTGCCTGTGAACAATACTTCCACTGAATTGTCACCGTCTTCACACATCAAAGGCTCGTCCCTGTTTGCTGCTGCAGGCTGTGAAATATGACTTTATTTCCCCTCCCACACTCCATCCATGCATACCAATCCGACAGCTCCGACAGCTCCGACTGGTGCGTGCGTGTGTGTGTGTGTGTGCACACGTGTGATTGTGTGTTGCGTAGCTCCTGGCTGTGACTGCATATACATTCCAGGTCTCGGCTCGGAGCGCTGGGTTTTCTTAACATCGGTTGCTCTTTCCGTCTCGTGTTGTGTAAGAGCCGCAGCCCACACGGACGAGCCGGGAGCCCGGAAAAACAAGCGCCGCGGCTCCCCATGGGGCCACGGGCCCGAAGGCACAGGGCCACTTTCATCACACTTAAAAGGAGAAATCCACAAAACCCACTTTTTTTTTTCACTCCACTTCTCTCAAAAATTTCAGACTTTTTAAGGTGAGGATGTGAAATTCTTGACAATTAAATTGGGGGTGGGTGTGGTCATGTTGCCACGATGGGCGTGGCCTCCACTACATTACATTTAGTGCATAGACTGTATACAAGATGTGGACATTTCGGTCGATGCCTTTTTGGTGGTTGATTTAACTTTGAAGTGAAAACACAAAGGACTAAAGTTGTAAGATGAACACACGGACAACGCCGTGGTGGCGACCTGTCACTCCCAAAGGAAAGAAGAGAAGAACATTTTCAATGAAAGATAATGATGCAACAGGTGCAGCAGCCTCTCACAAAATGATTTAAAATGAACCATCAATTCATCCCTGAATTCTATCAAATTATATTATTGAAATAAAATCAACTTTTACACTATTTTCCATCATTGTCTATTTGTGATTAATAAAAGCTTCTACGTTTCCTCTGCTGTCCTAATTCTATTTTAAATTCCATGTTTGTTTCCCTGTAGTTTGGTTTGTCGTTGGGTGAAATGAGATGTGAGTGGTTGTTGTTGTTGTTGTTGTTGTTGATGAGCCTTATAGCCTCCACCTGATCCTGTCCTTTCATTCGTCCCACAGGCGGAGCAGGATTTCCACCACGACCCTGACAGCTTCACATGTTCTCATCTTTTTCCCAAGCTAAAAAAAACAAAACAGACCCAACCCGACTCTAATAACAGCCTGCGCATCGTAGCTGAACTCCAGGCAGAGGCAGAGATTTCTCCCCCTCTGTCATTGTTAGCCGTGAACATCTGGTTCCCAGCCATGGAGGAGCGTCTCCCTCCTCCTCCCCCTCCCCCTCGGCCGTGGTTGGAGATGGGATCGAGTTTTGTGGGAGGGGGGGGGGGGGCTCTTTGGTGTCAGTCACAGCCTCATGGAAAGTTATCCAGCGGGCCAGGGGTAGGATATGTTTAGATGGTGGCGGTGGTGGTTGAGGGGGATGAAGATATATTTATGAGAGGGGATGTTTGAGTCCGGGACCTTTGCCAAGAGAGAGAGAGAGCTGGAGGGAGGATGAGGAGGAGGGAAAACATCCTATTTAAGGGTGATTTTGTTTTCTTGTTCAAGATAAATCATTTTATCAAGCAACAGTTGCATTTGTTTCCTTATAGGAAGGAATCTTTGAAAGATATTGATTTTATTTTATTGTTATAAAGAAGTCGGGTCACTGTGGTGCATTTTAAGGATGCACTAATTTGTATTTATATATCGACAACAGATCAACGTGGAATGTGTATTTGTTGGACTCTTCCACCTCCCAGCTTTGGTTTTGTGTCACATTGTGTCTGGTTCAGTGTCAGGCTGCCGTTGAATAGTCCCAAAATAAAAAAAGACATGACTTATGAAAAACACTTTTCCTCGACCGCAATGGAAAACATCGCGAGGTCAAGAAAAGATGAGAAGGAGAATTCTTAAGGACTTAGGAAAAGACAACCGTGGTGCCAAGAGAATCCAACTGCACTTACATAATGCAACAGATGTTTTTTTTAAAGCAACATTATGAATAAAAAATGTGTGTGTATGTCTGCAAACAGCAGACAGACAGTGTGAGACAAGCTGGTAAACATAGCGGAGCATTTAGCAGCTAAACAGACCAGAAATGGAGCTAAAAGAAAAAAATAGTTTTGAGACAGTAACTGTTTCTGTTACTGCATAATAAACAAAGATAATGTTGACTGTGGTTATCTGTCTGCAGCAAGTTTCAAGTCTCTGCATGTGGATTTTCACAGAAATAAATTGAAACCAATGTCTGTCTGAAATGAAGCATTCATCAGTACACAAACACATGATGACGTTCGGTGTTTTTAGTTTTTTTTCCCCTCCTGCGCATCGTCAAAGAGCCTGCGTTCAGACTGAGGAAGCGTTTTCCTCCTGCAGAGAAAAGCCAAAGTGAGGAATCGTCTATGAAGAGGAAAGCCAAGCTTCCACTGTGGTTGACCTACTTTCACCGAGAGCCAACCTCCATCAAGGGGAAAATGGCAAAAAAAAGAAGAAAATGGAAACCAATCCTCAAACGCTGCAGTTTGGGTTCAGAAGAACGAGAAAATGGGATTTAAATTGCTCTAAATATGGATGTGTGGGAGCTCTGAAATCTTTTGGGGTTTGTGTTTGTGCATATTTTTCCTCACACGGAAGGTGTAAGGAATTATAATTTTCAAAGTTGTTTTGTCTTTTTTTTTTACTGTCACTTTAAAGTCAACACCTGGCCTGTTACACCTCTGGCCACACCAAACGGTGATGTCACAGTGTACTGGAAAGCACACTGTGACTTCCAAAGGGTTTTAAGGTGATCTTTAAGGGACCAGAGAAATATTTATTCTGTAAACGACGCTAAATAAGTCCTCCACACTAAACAAGATGGTGGTATCGATCTCTACCAACTCGTCTGAGGAAGAAAAGCATGTTTGCCAAAATGTCAAAATACATTTTTTTTGGTTCGGGACTCTAAGGACCTGAACGTTCACAGGATCTGTCAGGACATGTTGGTGTGACGGCGGGACAAATGGACGCTCCTACATCACCAAAAGGGAGTAAAAATAGATTCACTACACCAACGCTCACTTACCTCGCTTCCTGAGAGCGCAGAGGGGGTTGCTGGGTAGACTTGGTGGCTATACTTATCCAAAGGCACAGTGGGAGTTTTATATATATAGATATATATAGATATAGATATATATATCTATATATATCTATATCTACATATAGATAAATGTATACACACACATGTAGATAAACCCCCCTCCTTTGACTGTGTGTGGGTCTTTTTCTGGATACATCAAGTTATATTTAAAACAAACATCTGAACCCCGACCCAGTGAAACCTAAAACCGCTTTTACCCTTTACACACACACACACACACACACACACACACACACACACACACACACACACACACACACACACACACACACACACACACACACACACACACACACACACACACACACACACTCGTTTGAACCCCTGTACTTGTGAGAACCCTCACTGACTCGCGACATTTCCTAGCCCTACACCTAATCATGACCTTAATCTTTAACCCCAGTCTTACCCGTCAATTACAGGCATGAAATGTTTTCTTACACAAAATGTCCTCCTCTCAACTGACTTTCCCAAACTCCAGTCACTGTTCAAATCTTTCATTTTCCATAAATGTCTTCACCGTCCACATTGATCACGCTTTTGAAATGATGTCCAAAAAATATGTACTGTGTTTTGAAAATTGTCTTTGTTTTAAAGTAATTCCCCCACTTGCCAAAAATGTTCTCACTTTTTCCTCACTTTCCCAAAAATATCTAGACTTTCTAAAACTTTGTGGACATTTTCAAAACTTTCCAAAACTCGTCAAAGATGTTCCCACTTTCCAAACTTTGCAAAAATTCAATTGCTTACCAAAGGTCTCTCTTTCAAAAAAATGTCCTCGTACGCCATAGTGTCCTGTGAATTAAAAAAAAATCTTCTCATTTACCAAAAATATGCTCACAAAAAAGTATACAAAAGTCCTTACTTGCCAAAACTGTTCTTCCTTTCCAAGATGTCTTAAGTTTTCCTAAAAAAAGTAATTTTAACTTCTGTGTTCTCTAAAGTTTCCTTGAGTAAACAGCCTGTTTACTCGTTTTGCACTCTGCCCTACTTTCATGTCATGGAGGAGAAGCCCATTTATTT
This sequence comes from Melanostigma gelatinosum, assembly GCF_949748355.1. NCBI lineage: Eukaryota > Metazoa > Chordata > Actinopteri > Perciformes > Zoarcidae > Melanostigma > Melanostigma gelatinosum. Next base: position 23,970,724 of record NC_136644.1, on the reverse strand, counting down.
TTCTTCTTTTCAGAATCAGGCCTGTGTCAAACGCTCTCGGCCTCATGTTGAATGTGGTCGGCATGAGAACTTAACACCTTTGACCTTTGGGCTCCTGTGATACTCCAGCTGCTCTCTTATGAAGGCTCCAGCTGACGTTCCTAAAAGGATGCTGGTTATTTCTGGCTCTGTCAAAGTGTCTAATGGGAGTTTTTACATCTTGATTTTAGACTTGATTGATTTTTCTAATGGCGGCGCTACAATCTGCTACTTCAGCAACTATATTTCTCATTGTAATATTTACATGTGTTCAGTGTGACTGAAGCACATACTCAACACATGAGCTGTATCCCAATATCATCACTTTTAATCTGAATGACCAAATAATTATTTGTAGAAGTCATCGTGCAGACAATTTTATTTGTTTTTTCCCACAATGCAATGTACATTGGAAACACAACAAATTGCAGTTGACCTGCGGATTGCAACATTTCCTGTTTCTGTAAAATAGGAAAGTACCTGCAAAAATATTATGATGTGACCATTAGTATAAAGTACTGTTAGTATGTTTGAAATCTAAATATATTCTAAATATATGATTTTTTTTTAAAATAATGTTTCTTTCTACAGAGTAAAATCCTTAAGATTGTTTGTCTTTATTGTATTTGTTGTTTGTGACAATTGAATTATCAGAAACTACAACCACAATTGTTTTCACCGAGTCACTCGGCATAAAGCTGTGGCTTAAGTTCCTTGAATGTAAAATGAGGTTTGGCGTGGTGTGGCGTCTCGTAGTTATTCAGACATGTCTGGACTTGTTTTTCCACCAGCGTCACATCAGCATATGGGTTTTTAAAGATTTTAAATCATGTCTCACACTAATATGCATGCTGGTGTGTCACAAACAAAGCAGCCAAACTCAAACGTCCACGTGTTTCCCTGCAGCTCGGAGCACATGGGCCGGTGTGCGTCCCCTGCATCGGGTGTCGAGGTAACCAAAGACACCCGACCTGTGCTCATGTATGTAAGCCAGCCGCGGGTCAGTTATATTTAGACCGGGGGCTACAAAAACATTCTCCCGGCTCCGCCTCGGGTTACGAGCCGCTCCGGTTTGCACAAGCGATGTCGGGGAACTGGACGGAGAACGGTCGAGGATTGATGGCCGACAGATAAAAACGTATCGGGTCGCGCTCAAGGACACCTCACTCCGCCCTACGTGACACTACGACGACCCGGAAAAAGATCCAGGGAGAGTCGAGGCACGAAACCCAATCAGGAGCGCGAGACTGACGCCAACACGTTGACTAAGTAGAGGGCTGGCATCCTGTCGCTGCTCGTCTCGACTGAAAGAACTTACCACAGTCAGATTTCAGAGAAGTATGCTGCTTTGTTCAGATTTTCTTTGTATGAATATCAATCAGCAGACTTTAAAGGGCAGAAGATGTTGGTCAAAATGGTCAACAGAGACGGAGATATCCCTGCAGAAACCTGTGACTCACTGCTCAGATGAGCTGATGATGCACACCTGCAGACAATCTGCACCTGAACGAAGATCACATTTACGCTTCGCACTGTGAAACTGACCTTCATGCTGGCTCGTGTTCACCAACAAGGGTCGAGTCACACTGCAATCATCAATCATCGATCATGTTGTTCAAGGTCGGTTCACAATGAACAGCACCCTGTTGGGTTTTCAGTGTCAGTCCCTCAGACTCAAAGAGCGAGGGCTTCATTAAAAACGTCTAGAGCTGCAATGTCGAGGTTGATTAATCATCCCCCGCAGCTGCTTGAGACCAGAACGTAGACACAATGAGATGCGATCATAACTGGCAATTAAAGAAGTTGTTCGGAGGCGTTCTGGGAGGTTTACAAACCAATAACTGTGGAGGACACAGGCCGACAGAGCGTGGTGGTTACAAACCTCAGTTACAGAGTGTTTCCTGGGAGGTGTTGACAATCTGAGGAGGCTCAGAGGAGGATGTCTCCTTTAAGGTCTGATCCATGAAAACTGCTGCTCACAGCGGTACAGATAAACCAGACTCCTCTTCAACTGCTGCAGCAACAGGGCTGCGGGACGTCCACACACACTGGTGATACCAGGTCTGACTGTGTGTGTGTGTGTGTGTGTGTGTGTGTGTGTGTGTGTGTGTGTGTGTGTGTGTGTGTTTCTGGCTTTCCTGGAAACATCCTGCTGTGCCCGATCAGGAGCCGCGGGGCAGCCAGCTCAGCAGATTGAGCTGAGTTTGTATCCGTTCGTCCTCTCAGAGTTCAGTGTTATTCTACACCGACGCTGGCAAAGAGCTCTTCTGGACCTGAAGCCTCATATCAACTCACAGAGGAGGAAGAGTCCTCAACAACAATACGTCTCACTTTATATAAGAAGTGGACCTGTCACCGAGGCGTCTCCCATTGGTTCGTGATACGGGTTTTCGCCATCTTTGTTCTTGGCCGTCGCCGTCTTGTTTTTTTGCAACTAGAAGTGACACAAGAGGGTGAAGCTAAGTGCAACGAAACGCTGAATAAGACATCTTCAGGTGACCGAAAATGTTTTCGTGAACAGAATGTGAAAGGATCAAACCAGGGCCCTGGTTTTGTGCATGCTGGCTCACTGGACTGGCTGTGACGGTGTGTCGGCGTGGAATGGAAACTATTCTGACACACATTGGACGGCATCCCCCCAGATGTGCCGATCACTGGGACGCAAACCCATGTTTTCAGTTTCATAACGTAAGAGATGCTTTCCAGTTCTATTCGTGACCTTTGGGGAAAGTGTTCAGTGTTTGAAATGTGGGCAAGATGTCTGCCTTTGAAACGTTGCACTTCTGTCTGACCACGGCTCCTAAACCCGGTTTGAAACACCCCATAGCTCCTCGTTTTGGTTTTCCTGTTCCTGTTCACGTCTGGAGCTAACTTAAAATTGGTAAATGTATATTTGAATTGTCAATAACAGTTGAGGGTTGAATTTGGATTGGCAAATGCATTTTCTGGAATCTGCTGGTCCGGGTTTTTGCAGAAATAATGCCAACTCATCAGATGTGACTTACTTTACTTTCATGATCTTCCCACAGGAGTCAGACGGATGGGTCCGGTGACAGGAGGGCGTGTGGTTGATATGTGACCCTCCGATAGATCGAAGCACCTCCACACCGTTGCTGTCCACTTCAGTTGTTGCTCCGGCAAGCGGGCCGGCCTGCAGCCTGTTCTGTCACTGTGACACCGTCATTGATCTCCAGAAATATCAGTGTTTGATTCGTGACATCGCTCTCTGATAAGTCCAGGCCTGTTGGCGGTGACGTTGAGGCCGGGCTGACGCGTGGCTGCGCAGCGACTCAAAGCCAGAATGCCGATCGTGTAATCTCCTAAATGAGAATTGACTGGCGCTGTCAGAGTTGAGTCTGCGGATGGAGCTGCCATTATTCTAATTGAACCAGGCCAGGGGAGGTGTGAGGACAGCGAGGGGAGGAGACGACAGAGCACGCAACACTGAGAGGCTTTTATTTTTAACGCAGAAACAAAGAGGATTAATGTTTAATACCAGAAACCTTTTTTGTGATTAAAACCAAAAGACAAGGGGATGAGCAAGGCTGGCGGCAGACAGTGGAAGAGATTAACTCCAGGTCCGGTTGTCAAAGATGCCATTTTTGCTGCCAACAGGATGAAGCACGGGAGGAACACAAATCTGAAATTAGAGTGTCGTCCAGTACAGCGATACTGTTTGGTCTGTATGTCCAGTGAGAGACATCTCAACGTTTCATTTTAGTTATTAATAAACATGGAGGATTACGGTTGACGCAGAGAGGCAGTTTCTGGCACAACGTCACCTCCTTCCAAGGTGCGTGAAGGGATAACAGTCTGGAACGCATTGGTCTGAATAAAGTTATTCTAAATACTTAAGGTGTTGCCGGGGTTTTGACCTCTTGGGATTGTCGTTGAATAACATAAATTGAGTTTCCAATATTTCCAGGGAATTCTTGCTATCTGGTCCGATACCAAAGCTAGCAACAGCTTTGATTATCAATGAATCCTACAATTCTGTTCTCAGTTCATCCATTAATCATTTAGTCACTACAATATTAGAAAATAGTGCGATATTATAATTTCTCACAGCTCAAGGTGATGTTTTATTTGTGGATATTCAGCTTAGTATCAAATATGACAAAGAAAATCAAATGTTTGACCATTTAGCTTGAAAAGGTATTAAAAGACTATTTTATTTTAAGTCTTCTATTCGATTAACTGACGAGTCTTTATTAGAGAAAACTGAGAATTGACGACAACATCAATCTGGTCAGGAGATCTGTTCAACTGTTGAACTTGAATTTGGTGAAGCACGAACACGTTTCATCTGTTGACAAAACAATATCACCTCAAGGTCCATTTAGTAGCTGTTCTGGATCACATGATCTTCATTAGCAGATACAGGATGCAGGTTGTCACTGAACTGTAAATGCTCCAATGTTGAATCTCAGCTTTAATACAACCATGGACAGGAAGTCTTTGAAAACGAAAAATTCCAACAGTTTCATGACAGTTTAGCAAACTGAAGATGAAGATCATGTGTTACGATTGAAAGCTCTGGAGCAGCTACTGAACGTTTGTAAGCTGCTGTTTCCAAAGTCAAGAACGAACTTTGAACCTCAGTGTTTTTCTACTCTCTGCTCCTGTTAATCATTTGACCCGTCAGGCAGCCTTTTCTCACTCCCAGGACGTCAAATACGACGCTAGTGCCCCTCGGAGTCTCGATACCGGTGCTCAAGGCTCCCTTTAGCATCAGTAAGAGCTGCGCCAGGCCTTCAACTAGCTCCAGTGTAAACCCAGCCGCGTCATCATGACACGCTCAGAGCAACGGATGTACTATAAGAGAGTAAAAGTCTGCTGGTGGCCAAACAAACAAACAAACAAACACAAGACTTTCACCCAGGGGACCTGAGCTGTTTTTACTGACAATGCTATCCGACATGATGTTACATCATGTGACGTTTGAGCTACATAACACACATACGAAATTTCAACTTCAGTAAATGGTAATGGACTTGCATTTGTATAGCTCCTTTCCAGTGTTCCGACCACTCAAAGCACTTTATAGTATTCACACCCATTCATACGTACATGAATGGATGTGTATGGATGAGAACAAGTTGCCTCAGATGTGTCTTGAGACCTTGTCGGGGTCCCAGCTGCCAGGTTGGGAACCACTTCTCCAAAGGCCTGTCAGTGGCACAGCGAGGTTCATTTGTATGTTGAATACGAGTTGAAATAAGAGGCAGATTAACTCAAGAGGACTCGTAGGACGGCCACGTGTTCGCCGGCTCCATCCCTCGCTATTCCGCGGGGGCGTTCAGCTGGTGAAAGCCTGGATACGAGCATGCGTTGCTGGGATGCTTTCGTAGGGCGAGTGGGTGCAGAGTGGAGAGCTGTGGAGGGTGTTAACCTCAAAATAGCAATCAGCTCCCACTCAGACCCCCAGCAACAGCCTGGTGTTTACAGGCAAACAACTCGCTCAACACTTGGCGACGACCTTTACTTTACCTTTTGACACACACGCACACACACACACACACACACACACACACACATGCACGCATTTACAGCCCACACAAACCTAAACACTCCTTCAACAAACTCATGTACACAAACACACACACACATAAAAATAAATTCTGCTTGGCTGAAACATGACCTGGTGACACACACACACACACAGACACACACAGACATACACACACACACAGACACACACACACACACACACACACACACACACACACACACACACACACACACACAGACAAGCCCATACAGTTTATATTCAGTGCAATCCTCCTCAACTAAAGCAGAACTGTGACAATCACCCTGCGGGCGTCTTAACAGCTGCCTGAGTGTTGAGCCATAAATATGGCGACAAAATGAGTACAGACATGAACACACACACACGCACACACACACGCACACACACACACAGCAGCCCCGAGGTATTCTGGGAAGTTTGCAGACGAGACACTGGATTTCTTTCTTGTTTCAGAGTGAACTGTTTGATAGAAATAGAAACCTCATCTCACCCAGAGGTCCATTTCAGCCGACTGGAAGGTTTGAATGTCATATAGATACATGAGCTAATACTTGTGTTTTATTCTCTTCATGCAGCAACTTCCTCCCACTCCTGTCTCCATCCTTAATGTGTTTCTTCCTTCTGAGCCATCCTCTCCCTTTCTTCTTATTTCCCATCTTCCATTTTTAATTCCTTTAATTACTTCTTTCCCACCCAACTTTAGCCTTCTCCTCTCTTCTTCCTTGTTTTGTTTCTTGCTACCTTCCTTCCACCCTTAATTAGAAGAGTTTCCTTCCTTCCTCCCTTTCTTTTCTTTCAGCCTTCCTTCCTTTGATTCCTCTCATGCTTGTGTTCTTTTTTTGCTTTCTTTTCTCTTGCAGCTTCATTCCCCTTTTCTCCCTTCTATCCTTGCTTCCCTCCATCCAGCCTGTCGCCCTCTCCTTATTGACCTTATTTTCTACTTCTCCTCTTCTTTTATTCCTTTGTCTAATAATGCCCTTTCTTCACACCTGTTTCCATCAGCTTTCATCCATCTATTCTGCCCTCCTTTCATCATATCTGTCTTTGTGTGTCTTCATTCCTTCCCACCTTTCTGTCTTTCTTTATTCCTTCCTCCCTTCCTTGTTTCCCTTTTCCTTCCTTCCTTCCTTCCTTGCATTTGTCTGTCCTCGGGGATCTGGCTCAATCGTCTTTTTTATCTCCTCCCTCGATCGCAGACATCCAGTGCTGCCAAATCTTTGTGTTCCTGGTTGGTTAGATAAGAGACTCAGTTTGCCAGCAGCCCCGCTTCCCCCTGAACAACACCCTCTTTAATCTCGTCCGCCATCTTCCCTCGTCTTTCATCCCCTTCCTCCTCACATCCCTCGATCCGCGCCACATGCCGCTGACAGGCGCTTGCTTTCAAAACCAAGCGGCCCTGCTACGATGAGTTGACCGTTATTGGAGGAGGCAGTCGCTGTGTTATCTTGACGGCCGCGAGGAGCGTCGAGGTGATTGTGTTTGCATGGATGGATTACTGGACATAAATGGTCAAGGGGCCGTAAAAACTACAGCAAAGACTGAAAATGACCACAGAGAGACATAACATTTTCACAAAGAGATGCGAACAACGTGAAGAGATGCAAAACTACCACAAAGACTCAAATATACCAGAGACGCATAACATTACCACAAAGCGGCACAACGCAACCACAAAGAGACACAAAAAGACCATAAAGACTCAAAAACACAACGGAGACACAAGATTACCACATGGAGATGTCAAACATGAGCACAAAGGGACTCAACATGGCCACAAAGAGATAGAACACAACCATGGTAAGATGCAAAACGGCCACAAAGTTACGCGGCACCTCCGCGAAGAGACACGAAGCAGCATTAAAGAGATGCAAAAGAGACGCAAAATGACCACAAAGAAATGAAACATCACCACAAAGAGATGTCAAACAGCCACAAAGAGTCGCAATGCGACCACAAAGAAACTCAACATGGCAACATGACCATCAATAGATACAAAACAGCCACAAAGATACGCAACATTCCTAAAAGAGACGCTAAACAGCATCAAAGAGATGCACCACGACCACAAAGAGACGCCAAAGGACTACAAAGAGACGCCAAAGGACTACAAAGAGACGCCAAAGGACTACAAAGAGACGCCAAAGGACTACAAAGTCTGAAAAATAACACACGACCACAAAGACCATGACCACGAAGGGACTTACGAAGGCCACAAAGATACGCCGTATCTCCACAAAGAGATGCAACACGACCACATAGAAATGCAAAAGAAACATAAAGAGACTCTCAAAGACCACAAAGACTCAAAAAGACAACAGAGCTTACCACAGAGAGACACAACAACATGGCCACAAAGAGATGCTACGTGACCATGATGAAATGCAAAAGAGACTCAACAAGGCCTCAGAGAGACAAAAAACAACCACAAAGACAAACAAGAAGACACCAAAAAATCTTAAAGAGACAAAAAACAACCTCAAAGAGATGTAATACCACCACAAACAAGCAGAATCAACATTAGGAGACACAACACCGTGTATCTCTCAGTCTGGGCGTCTTGCTTGTTTTGACATCTCTGTGCCCAGGGTCGTCTCACAATCTGTCGATGGGTATTTGCTGCGTTTTTTGACAAGACGGGGATTTCTTGACGCGATCAAGAGCAAAGTCAGTTTGGAGGCGATGCTTTTGCAATCTGGTGAAGTGTGAAGATGAGATGTGAAAGCTCTCCTTTGCTTCACCTCGTGAGGGGTGAAACCAAGCACCAGTTTGTTTGAGTCTCTTCATTTTCTCCCCACACTCTCTCTCTCTCTCTCTCTCTCTCTCTCTCGCTCTCGTTTTTTTCCCCTCTCTGTCGCTCTCCAAACTTTGTGGCCTACTTTTTCAGCACTTTGAAAAATTGTCTTTGGCGAGCGTTGGATGAAAGTTGTCGGGGGAGGGGGGGGGGGCTGGGCAGAGGAAGCGAGTGAAGGCTTGCCCCTTTCTCTTCCTGCCCAGACCTCCATCATGTCTGACTCTCCCTCCCTGTTTCTCTCTTTTCCTCTCTCCTCCTCTCATGTTGTGAGATTACTCATCGACTCAAATTCTTGCATCTAGAATGAAAATAAAAACCCTCTTTTTTTTATGTGACAGACTGCTCTGAAAATGTGATGAAACACAAAAAGTCTCTTTGATGTTATTTCAGAACTTGTGGTGGATTTTCAGACACACAAAAATTTAATTTTAAATAGCTAAGGAGGTATTTAAGAGTGTGTAGTCTACCGTTACTAACGAGCAGATAAACTCACTGTTTATCTACATTTAACTAGGCTACATTTCTGGGTCAACGGGTTAAAAAAGCCACGTTCATGATATGACATTGACTGTGTGAAGTATTTCGCCTTCTTTGTGAAAGCAGGTCATGGATGCCACTATATTAGAATGTAGGCCAATGTTAGTAGCTCTGTTCTGCTCATTATTGGATTTGGGGAAGTTTAAAGAAACCCTATCAAAACTCGTGGTCATGTTTGTGGAATGCATCTTGAACAGTGACTGTCTAGTCAAAAGTACCTGTTTAAAAGTACTTTTATCACCAGCCAAAACTCAAAAGAGCAAATATGAAGGACTATATATATACTGTAACTTAGCACGCCTGGTTCAACTAGCTTACTTACTACAGTCGTACCTTGCGTCACCTTAGTTAGCATATCATTAGCCTAATACATTATTTTGTAGCTCAGGGCTGGAACCACAGACTGTATATATTTAGTGGACATAGTGTTCGTGAAGTCATTGGTTCGCGGACTGCCGTTTTGAAGCCTCGAGTTCATCACTTTTAGCCGTCACTATCTCGAATTTTGGCTGTCGCCATCTTGAAAGTGACCATATTTGGACTGCGGAGGAGTGACGTGTGGTAGAGACGCGTATACAGATCTGGCACCTGTCAATCATAGGGTAGCCCCGCCCTAAATCATGCTCTGCTTTATGGTCTATTTGACTCTAAATGGAACCATCATTTACAAAATGAACATCATGATGTATTGAAGAAAACTTGAAACTAGAGATTGAGACCATAAACTCATGTTTAAATGTTTACTGAGGTAATAAATCAGGTGAGAAGTCGAGTCATTTTCTCATGGACTTCTATACAATCTGACTTTTGCAAAAAGTCGGCCCCTGATGGCCATTAGAGGGAAGGCAGGTTTCAGACACTTCCGTGTTGGCTTCACTTTTCTGCCCCCTGTCTGAGACGTATGTGAGAGACGTTTCTGGATGGTTTTATATTAGCATGTTCTGCTATTTAGTTTATACTTGCTCTGTTGTTGTGCAGGTGGAAACAGTAGGTCTTATGTCAAGTGAACGCCACACTGTAATGCAAGGACAAGCTGCTCCTTTATTTCCATGTCTTCCACATAACCCACATCTAGCTTTAACCTCCGTCTGAAATAGATGGTCACCGTTTAGAGATGAGAAGCTGCTTTTGTCTGAAATTAAGGATGTTATCATGTGTACACAACAATACTTCAAATATCGATACAAAAAAGTTAATTTTCTTTTCCTTTTCCCAAAAAATGCCCAGTTGTTTCTCCCTTCTTCTCCATAGTGTTGCTCATATCTACTCTTTCTTGCTTACATTGTGTTTTCTTTACACTCCATACATTTGCACTTTTTGCTACTTTAAACTGCAACTGCTGCACAATAATTCCACTCGGGATGAATAAAGTTCTCTTTTATACTACTTTTATACTACTATTGGTGTCTGATTCATACAAGGAAATTGCACTGTAAATCACCAGCTGTATTATTAAGAGTTACCATGAAATGCATTAGTGCTGAGTGGAAAGATGGTGTAGTCTCCAGTGACCTGCGTTTACAGTACAGTGGACATGATGTAAATATGCAGTCATGATGCATGCATGTGTGTGTGTGTGTGTGTTAGAGAGGTTACAAAGGTCAGTTAGAGCCCATTAGGCTGCTGCCTCAGCAGAGGGGAGGCAGACGCGTAAATCTTTCGCCTCATTAGCTCCATGTTGTCAGACTATGAGGAGAACACGCTCCCCGTTCATGTTTCACAACAACACAGCAACATCCAAACACGCTGACACGGCCACCCAAAATCGATCAGCCAATTAATCAACCAATCCACCAATAAGTCAGACAGCAAACCAATGAGCAACCTGCTGACTGCTTAAAGAGCGGCTAGGTCGACTCTGACAGAAACTAAACCGATCTTCGATTCCACGCCTGAGAGACCTGACTGTAAAACACTGAAGGGACATATTTCACTCATCAAAACGGACACAAGGTGAAGAACTCAGCTACACGTCACTCTGCTCGGAAGAGTATTGAACAAAAGTCCAACTTTAAACTCTAAATACCTTTTTGATTCTGAGGTGACTGACCCCAAAATCTGAAGATAAGAACCGGAACCTGACGAACAATTCAAATTGACCCTTCCTTTAGCCCGGCCCTCATTGCATCGCTTCGGCCAAGGGTCCAACCAGGGTCGACAATCCAGCTCTGCTCCATGGCTAGCAGCTAGCTAGCAGCTAGCAGCTAGCTAGCAGCTAGTCATCAAGGTTAAATGTTGTGTAATACTGACACTCATTACGGAGATATACATTTATAAAACGTTATGTTTCCACCTAGAAACCTGCGGAGCTAACATTAGCAGAGCGTGTTAGCATTAACTAGCATTAGCACTTCCATGCTATGCTAGGTACTGAAGGTATACTGATTGTAAAAGGGGTGTAACGGACTGTTGTCGATCCATGGTTCAGAATCGGCCTTTTTAAGCATATGTCACAGAGGGAGAAGCACAGGTGTAAAACATCACTTTCATGCTGGCTCACTTTCACACAAACATGCTGTGAATGTTGTTTTGATTTTCCTACTTGTCAAAATGTCTGCTGGGGAAAAGGCCTGTAGAGTTTGGGCCATGTCTATATTTTCTTTTTTAAAACTTAGATTGATTATGAACATTTTCAGAGAATAAACAACATGAGGACTGCAGCACCTGCAGCGGACACATGTTACATGTTGTTGTGTTTATCAATGTGCTTTGTCACACTGCAGCTCACTCTGCTCTCTCTTCCTGTTTTGGCTGCTGTTGCTCGGCTGAGCAGACGACCGTTTTACTACAGGAAGTGAGACAAGAGTTGGTTTATGTCGTTTTATTTTTTTCTTAAACCGCAGCGTGACAGAAAGCTGAGTTCACCGCGGCCTGAGGAGGAAGCGTCCGTTGGGTTTGTTTTCATTGTCGTCTGACATTCTTCAGAGCAGAGAGCTGTTCACTCACTTCTTCTTCTCCTTCTTCTTTTTCGGCCTGTAAAATTGGTATATTTGGAAAAACTAAGTGATGGATTTATGAATTAGTGGAGCAACACTGCAGCAGAGCAGCGTTTGATGAAACCGGATGGTGACACCCAGCGAACATGACGGGTCAAACGTGCAAATTGACCAAAAGTTCACCAAAAGTGAACTGTGAGTGAAGTCAACATGCAAATTTACTCCCTCCACAAACAGATCCACATATTGAGGGGATTCCGTTCAAATGTGCTGACTTTGCTGCTGTGTCCTGGACACCAACAACAAAAACTAGACAGGTAATTGGACCCAGCAGTGTTCCATGTGGGAAAAGTTAATGTTGTGGTTGTGAATCCTCAGCTGGTCCAGTCACACGGTCTGAGGTCTGGGATCTGACAGAGCTGCTGCTGGATGGATTAGCTTCACCAGCGTCTTTGCTCAAAATGATCCTCCATAAACCAGCCTGGATTTTCTGGAAAGATCACCATGAGGTCAGGGTGTAGTGCTGAACAGTGTCCTCTGAGTGCTCACGGGTGAAAATAAATGTGTGTACAGGTCAGAGGTCACCCGCAGCCAAACTGTTTACATCTCTCTGTTGTTTTCACACACTAGCTCTTTGTTTATCTTGATCTTATCAGACTAGTGTGGAAGCAAACTACAAACAAACTCCAAAGCCCTTTCAGACAGTCCTCACCCACGAAGATGGACTCAGTGAGGGCTGAGCAGGGACCTATACAAATAACTGCATACGGCGTTGGAGGCGGGGCCACGGTCATTCTTATGAACATTCAAAACGTTTGACATCCGCGTATAAAATTTCCCCCGACATTCCGCATTAATGAGCACATAGCGTAGTAGCACATAGTAGCGTTTCCTTTGACCCCGCCTCCCAGCCCTCGGCCTCAGCTTCATTCACATGAGCGGAGGAGGGAAAATTAGTTATGCATTTAGTGCATTTTACAACTTTTAGGAAACTTTGTTTCCTTATAAACTTCACATCTCTGTGATCAGATTGACGGACAGGGCTTTCAGACTCGTCACACACAGGAAGTGAGAGTCGTAGTAAAGAAGTGAGAGTGTTTCTGAGGCGAGCCGATGACTTCGCTTCGGGTTTTGACGGTTGCAGGGTTTTCCCGCCCGTGTCCGTGTCTTGTGCAGATGACAGTGTGGTTGAGATGTGTTGCACACTCTCTGCTGCGTCCTGTACAGTCAAACCACAGCGGACACAGCGGAGTTACACAACAACAACACAGCACGCAACCTCCTCTGTGACATGAAAGAGGAAGAGGACGTTTAACATGAATATTAAAGAGTCAGCGTGTTGAAAGGTCTGACTGCTCACTGGTAACAACAAACCCTCTTAGACAGAACAAGATTAAACATGATCAACATGTTGTCTCGTGCCATTTTGTTGATTATGAATAAGAAAAAAACACCTTGATGTCATCAACCATGCTTTAGTCCTGTAGAAGCTATAATGTTTAGTAAAGTGTCGGACAGAGAAAACAACATCTTGATAATTCTAACCAGTAATAGTAACGATTAGCAGTAACCATGTTGTCCTCAGGTCATCAGACTAAAAGGCCATGAGGTTGTCATTATTGAAAGGGTTCCTCCTCTGAGGAGCAGGAGTGGGTTCAGGGATTTTATTACAAATCTGAGCATTGACTTTCCTTGTTGCGTTACATGAAATGTCAGAGGACACATACACCCTATGTGTCCTCTGACCTTCACTCGGGTGGTGATGATGATGTCTGTGGTCAGATCGGCTCCAGAGTCGAGAGGAGGAACAACCTGATCTCTCTCCTGCGGCTTTCAGAGCCTCGCTGACGGCCAGAGAGGGGCCGACGTGTGATGGAGTGTGGGGTTGTGGGTAATCCTATAGCCAACTAAAGAGATCTGGATCACCATCACAGCATTTCTACTGTACGGTGCCGGCTGTTCTGCTCAGTCGTTTTAAGAAAATTGCACGATGGGTACAAGGGCTGGAGTTCAGCAGTGGTGGAGGAAGTATTCAGATCCTGAACTTCAGTAAAAGTACTCATACTACACTGTAAAAAATACTCTGTTACAAGTTAAAGCCCTGCGTTGATGTTACTTAAAGTATTAAAAGTAGAAAATGTCCCATGTGACTGAAATGCTGTTGCTGATTCTCTCATGCAATTAGATTGGATGGTTCAAACGAAGAGGATCTGGGAAAATAAGTGTCGACTCCCTGGGAATGAATGGTGTTAATAAGTGTTGGTTGATTCGGGAAATGAAATGATTGATGGCAAACTTTTAAAAGAACAAACTTTATCATATTTGGGCTTGGGGGAAGGAGTCAAAGAGAAGTCACGAGTCTTCGTAAAATAGTAAGAATTGCAACTACCCAGCAAAATGGCACTTTTATGATGTTTGTTTTATCCAAATCTCAATATTTTTACGAATATATAGATATCAACATTATTAAAAGGAAAATCTTCCCATTTGAGAAGCTGCAATCATAAATGTTTTTACATGAAAAATGAATTCAACCATCAAAGTAGTTAATTGACTTAATTGATTCATCAACATATTGTTTCAGCTGTACTTATTCAAACTGTTGGGGAGTTTAATCCATCAAAAAACCTCAAATGTTACAACCTCTTAATATGGTTTTTAACGAAAGCTCTCAGATAACTGTAGTGGAGTAAAAAGTACAATATTCAACGACTAAATTAACAACAAATTTGCAACTTGGAATCCGCCTGAAGAACATTTTAAGAGCCTCGTGCATCAAAGGTTTCGAAGTGAAGTGAACTTGTTGCTTTCACCGGTTTTCTCATTGGAAGACTTTCTGATGGTGAACGGGAGGACAGAAGAATCCCCGTTCAGGACTTTGCTCCCCCTCTCTACTTCTCAGACAGCTGCTGCAGAGTGTGCTTTCATGTCTGATCCTCGTTAACATCTGAAACGTCTTAACCTTCCGTGCACAGTCACCGTCCTCCCCGCCAAAACAAAGCCAGAGGCCTCGCGGCTGTGACTCACTCGTCTGCAATCCCGCCGCCGCAACTTCCCACGACTCGATGACAGCAGCGGAGCAGCACGCCGTCACCCGCGGCTAATGCCTGCTCCCTGTAGCTTCATTTACTCTGCAGAAGAAGTCATTTTCTTCTTCTTTTTCTTTTTCAACCTCACTAATCCCTGTTAGGACACGCCCCTGCCTTCTCGTGAGCCCTATTCGGACGGGATTAGTGTCACAGCGAGGAGGCGGGGGAACTGTAATCGCCACCGGAGCGTGTCTGTAATTTTAGTGTTGAGTAAATCTGCCGCGTTAATAGTTTTTACAGACTGCGCAGACTATAAAACTCCAGCCTGTTTCACCTTCTGTGGGACGTGAAGCCGCAGTAAAAGGATTCCAGTCTGAGCTGCATGACTCAGGGCGTTTTTCAGAACTGCAGTTTGTTGGTTTTTGCCTTCCGGTTTGTTTGTGATGACACGGCAACATTGAAGAGCGGTCTAACAGTTGTAAACAAACACCATGGGCGAGCACGGTGTTGAGTTATTGGTCAGAAATATTAGCTATACTTCTTCATTATGGGGCACCAGGAGTGTGTGCTGCAATTAGTTTTTATTACACAGCAACGTGGTGAATATACCAGTGTTCAGTAAATATACCAAATATCCAGCTTCAGTGAGAACTAATACAATAATTCATGTAGTAATTGAATGGAGCCCATTGCCTGCGGAGGGAGGCTCTTGAAACCGGACTTCCTTATAAAACGAACACATTCATCGGTCTCTTGGTTGACCTGATGATGGCCCGAGATGGAAAGTCAGAAGATCACCAAAGTGGTTTCAATCCATCCTGAGGGGAACATGAACGTGTGAACCTCATTGCATCACAATGCACCAGATACTTTTCAATCTGGACCAGAAGGATGTTCTTTGATTTGGTTTCTACTATTTGGAGTGTGTGTGTGTGTGTGTGTGTGTGTGTTGGATGAAAGCTGACACTGGGGGGGGGGGGGGGATGACATCACGGCGTTGACTTAATGAAGCTGAGCTCATGATGGGAGTTGATGGATTTCAGCGCTCAGACGCTCTCAACTTAAATAAATCAGCTGCACTCAACTTCCTGTTCGCTGAGCGGTCGGATGACATCAGCGTGTGAAGCACTGCAGCAGATTATTGCATGGATGTGATGTGGAGAACATCTGGGAGTACCTCACATCCACCATGTGAATACAATCTCAGAAGTACTTCACAGTGAAACTCAGAGGACCCTCAAAGAACTGTGGATAGTACGGTGGCCCTGAGTTCCACACACAGCAAATTAAGAAAACATCTTCATCGATTTGACAAATCATGCACAAATAGAGTAAACACAACCAAATACAGAAACACACTGCAAGTAGCACGCAACACAACTGAAAGTGTTATGCACACTGTTTAATACACACAACTGACCCTTGTGCTTATTGATATTCTACAAATTAAAATAATATGACAAAACACACGCAATTAATGGAAAAAGGGGCTCCCGCTATATTAGCTGGCTACGTACATGCAAAGAGGGAAATGCAAAACGTTACAGACGTGTTTGTGCTTTAATATCATCAGCGAAACAGCTGTGAATCGGACCTTCGCACGGGGCAGCGGTTGCCAATAATGAGATTGGCTTTGCAGCATTGTTTTTAAATGCAAATCTCGATCCAGAACTAATACTTGTGCAGACGTGTTGGGGGTTTACATCCTGAGATCTTCTTTTGTTCTCCTCATTCACTGCAACTTGTTTTTCTGCTCTTCTTGCTGCGTTTCAGGTGCAGATATAAGGCCTACAAGAAAACGACAGAGAAAGCTGATTGGTCCTCCCAGGGTGTGATGATGACATCACCCCGAGGGCTCGGTGAGTTTTCAGTCTGTCTATATTTTTTCTTCCTTCATATTGAGGATCGAATTGGAAACACCTGATGAAACCCTGATGCAAATGTTCTGCTCGCCGACTGCCGGAGGCTTTTCTGGCAGAACTACACAGCCGCCATGTCTCCACTGACATGTTTCACCAAAATAAAACGCCGTTTGATGCCGACATGCTTCACGGGACAAATCCAGTGTGACTCGGGTGTTTTTAGCATTGGATATATTTTCCGCCCCTTTCATGTTTATTCTGACTAAAGCTCATTTTAATCAATTTAGTCAAAGCTCCCAGGCTCATTCACTTCCAGTCAGATCCAGTCACCTCACAAAACAACTGGAGACTAATGCAGTCAGTAGTCCATCACTACATTGTAGTTGCATCAGAGCATCAGAGGATCTGCTGAAAGTTAAACCAGGACTAGAAGAATCAATACAGCTAAAATCAATATTGTGTTCAAAATGGATCACGTTTGTTCATTTCCAAACAGCTTTTCTCACCCGATACTTCAACACGGTTCATGGTTACGGGATTTGAATTTCGTGTGACATCTACGAATTACAGCGCATTCATTTTCGCAGGTATAGCTGCGAACGCTGTTTGAGAACAGCCTGCTGTGTGTGTGTGGCGACGAAGGAGTGAAGTCATCCAGTAGAGACGAGCAGCTTCACCGCAGGAAGCTTTCGTCAAGTGTTTTTTTTCTTCCTGGAAGAGTCCTTCACAGGAAGACGTGACCGTCCTCTACACGTCCCTCAGTTTCCTTTCTATGCAACAAGACCAGATAAAAGACTCTAATGAAGGGGGAGAGAAACCTCTGTCACTTCTCATCTCACAGAATCAGTTCGTTCAGTTTATTTCTTTCCTTCCTTCCTCCTATAACTTCCCTTTCTCTCTCTCTCTCCATCCTCACACCTCCTCACACCTCCTCACACCCCACCACTTTCATGCATCTTTTTCTCTATCCTTTAACCCTTTCTCTCTTTCCTTCTCTTCTTTTTTCTCCACTTCCTCCACCTTCCCTGCTTCCTTGTCTTCATAACTCCTTCATTTCCACCTTCTGCCATCCCTCATTTTATTCTGCCTTCTTTTCCTCCCTCCCTCCATCCTTCCTACCTATAGTTTGTTAAAGTAAGGACATTTTGGCCTGTCCTTATTTCTTCAAAGGGCTGTGTGTGTGTGTGTGTGTGTGTGTGTGTGTGTGTGTATGTGTGTGTGTGTGTGATGGAGCTGTGTGTTTGTTCAGATGCAGGGTGACAGCGGACATGAAAGGTCGCTTGGATGCCTCGTTGAACCCGCAACACCGACCTGCGAGCATCACCTTCTGACACCCAGCAGTGTGTGTGTGTGTGCGTGTGTGTGTGTGTGTGTGTGTGTGTGTGTGTGTGTGTGTGTGTGTGTGTGTGTGTGTGTGTGTGTGTGTGTGTGTGTGTGTGTGTGTGTGTGTGTGTGTGTGTGTGTGATGGAGCTGTGTGTTTGTTCAGATGCAGGGTGACAGCGGACATGAAAGGTCGCTTGGATGCCTCGTTGAACCCGCAACACCGACCTGCGAGCATCACCTTCTGACACCCAGCAGTGTGTGTGTGTGTGCGTGTGTGTGTGTGTGTGTGTGTGTGTGTGTGTGTGTGTGTGTGTGTGTGTGTGTGTGTGTGTGTGTGTGTGTGCGTGCGTGCGTGTGTGTGTGTGTGACAACAGGTGGTATGTGGGTCACATTCCCAAAGAAAGAAAAAAAAATGTCTGTTCACATGTCCGTGTGAGGCTGGTGGTTTGTGTTTTTAAAAATCCTGACATGGTGCGTTCAGGGTCACGCTGCAGGACGCTTCAGTCTGGGATCAAACCTAAAGAGACCCTGAAGTTACAGCCAGGAGAGACAAGACGTGTCTTATACGTGTCTGCTCAGGTGGAGGTTTGAATGATAGACATGATAAAATGGAAAAGCCAAAGAGAGGGAAACAAAAAATAAATAAAAATCCAATCCAATGCAAGAGAAGACACAACTGCGTTGTTTTTCCACGATAGATATGATGAAGTTGACTTTTGAAAGGCAGACAGCTCAGACGCTGTAATCATGGAGTCATTATTGTTATCGCTGATTAATCGACAGCCCCTGCAGACGTGTGGGGCGGTAAAAATGAAAGATGCTGCACACAGAGGATGATGGAACAGCAGGTCAGAGCAGACTGTTAATGAGCGAGCGGTCAGTGAAGGTGAACAGCTGCAGAATCTGGTCAATTTGTTTTCGTTTGCGAGAGTTAAGAAGCCGAGCGGAGGCCTCCGCCGACTTTAGACGGAAAGATGCTCGAAGCGAAATCATCAGGAAGCATTTGCTTCACATTGATGGATGTTTAAAAGGTACTACAGTGACTTTAGTACTGCACTTCTGCTCACATCTGTATTTAAACTATAAATGATAGAGTGTGGAATACAGTGGATGTTAGTGTTATGAAACAAGCTGGTTAGGAGGATTAACCTAATGGAGTAAAGTATCTCTGTTCATTGTTTAGAGGTGCTCCTGTCACAACACCATAAACTTTAAAACTTTAAAACCATAAATGAATACTATTTCATAAACTTCCGTGAGACTGTGTTGTCAGATATTTCTGATAAAACCATTTTAAAAGCATCGTAATCCTGGATTTGTGAGAGTTTATGAACAGAACTTTACTTGGCTTCTTCTTGTGGCCCTTACACGGTGAACGGTTTGGAGAACGTGGTCGTCGTGTGCACTCGTTAATGGTGGAAGCTGATCTTTGGCCGCTGGAGCAGAGCGGTGTGACGGGTGGTGTTTGGAGGGGGTTCGTGGCGTCCTCTGGCCGTCCTGCTGTTCATCAAAATGAAACAAGCTCGTAAATCCGAACGACACGCCGGCGCTGCAGGAAGTGGCTCAGCCGCGTTCCGAGGCGCAAACAACTGGAGTTTAAACGGCGGGGGATTTAAGCGAGGAGCGTGATCGGTCGGCGTTGTGGGAGCGCTCAGCGGCTGGCAGGTTTACGACCCGGCCTGCCGCAGCCTTCTGCTGGAGGTCTGGACCGGCTGAGAGCCAATTATCGGTGAGATTGATGCTTCGGGGGTTTAAAGTGGCAGAGCTGCAGTTCACCTTCAGGGGGGTTACAATGAGGACGGCACACTGAGGCGCAGCTCCACTTCCTGTGTCGCTCTGAGGCCGGAGGCCCATGTGTCATTTAACATTCACTTCCTGTCATTCAATTAACTGTTCACTGTTGTGTTTATGTCTCACCTGTTTACATTTCTATTTACATTTTTGTTTTTTTTATACCTCATTGATGACCTTTATTGTTTATTTATATTTTGTTTTATTTGCACTCTTCCCACTTGGTGCTGCAACCGCTTCACAATAACAGTATTTACGAGTCAAAAAGTTCAAGTCCAAGTGATATCGCGAGTCATTGGTGTTGAAGTCCAAGTCTCAAGTTTCATGTCTTTTGTGATTCAGTCAAGTGGAAAGTCATCAAATGAGGAACTCAAGTCTGACTCTTGACTGTTTACAAGAAGTGGACGTATTCAACGGGTGTAATAATTGAGAATAATAAATGATGAGTAGAAGACACAAACATAATATTGCAGACAGTAAAAGAAGTATTAAACAGTTAAACATTGTTTTAAAAACACGTGTCACTTGATATTCCATCACACATTGTGCCGAGGAAATAACCAAAGACCAAAAACACAACATACGTAACATGTGTACAGTGTAAAAACACTCAGAGAGGAGTTTCTCTTTAAGATTGCAGCGCAGGAATCCCATGAGAGGAAAGGGATTTTTTGTGATTGTAGTGAAACACGACACAGCTGCCATTTTGTTTTTGTTTTGTGAAGAGAAAGTGAAGAGGTCAGAGGTCAGCTGTCAAGATAACAGCGCTTTCTTTCTCTTTTTCACAAACATGAACATGAGACAGATGGAGATTCATTTTCTCAGGAGCCGGGATATTTTCCAACTGCACTCCATCAGCGTGACTATAAATATAGCTATTGTTACAGTTATTACTCTGTTATTACTGCACGCTCCGCGTGCGGAGAAAAATGTTCTTCTAATAATTTCTCAGCAGCGCTAACGGCAGAACGGTGGGAACTGAACTCAGTGCAGACTGATATGAGAAGACTGTGAGTCATGTGTGAACCACGCACCGATCAGTCCTCATCATATTTAACAACCTCTCTAATCTCCAGGAAAAACAGAAAGATGGAAACCTGACGGATGTTTCACATTTAGATTTCAGACAGTTTATTTTTAAAGGTGTGGTGAAAACATGAATGACAACGACGGAAATTGGGGGGGAAATAGCCTCGATGCATCAAAAATTAGAATCGCTAAAAACAAAAACAAAGTGCGATGGAGAGCGACTGAGTGACTAATTGGTGATGCACATGAAGCGTTAAAGAAGACCTAAAGTGAAGAGCTGAAGGATGATGGAGGAGGTAGACTGTAGCTCCTCCGGTCTCCAATGAACTCAAACAGCCGCTCAGGTACGACAGATAGAATCAGCCGGCCTGTCGAGGACGCGCCGCCAAAAAACACCCGTTTTTGCAGCGGCGTTGTCATGAGGACGCCATTGATTTCGCCGCGAGGCGGCCGCTCTTTTCTTTGGAGAAGATCCGTGTTTGTTCAGCGGTCGGGAACATCCAGGAGACGTCAACACTGACTCTGTTTCTGTTTATAGCCTTCTGAGAAAATCAACAGCTGCGGCTGGTCGTACAGAAGAATCTATGAACGCGAACGTTTGATCCTGTGAGTCACATCGACTTACAAGAAGTGTTCTCACCCGAGACGACCGGCGGCGGCTGCAGCCTGAGGAGGGGGACGGCTGACACTTGTCCTGGATTTGACGTCAACGACGGATGTTAATATGTTCATCACAGCAACATATCTAACATTTCTATTTGTAGGTTTGCGCCAGACGCTGCTTGTTGTTTTAGCACCATAGCGTGTGTTTTAGCACTCAGCATGCTGTGCTGCTGTGAAACCATTCCTTTTAAAAGGCAGCCTGTCAAAACACAAACTTTCAACTTCATCATTAAGACGTTGACTTGTCAATCTATTTGAGAGTAACAGCAGCTGATCGAGTCTTAAGAAAAAGAAAAACACACCTCGACAGGTAAGCAGACAGTGAGAACTCGACATATTTGGATGAATTCTAACATTATACACAAACTGAACTGGGACTGTAAAACACCTTGCTGCTACGCCTAGAGGAGAGTACAGGTCAAAGGTCAGCGTGTCATCAGCAGGTGGCGTCCGTCTTGTCTCCTGACCTCTGAAAGACCTCATCAAGTGCAGAGAGACACCGACTGCTGATTACACAGCCCCCCCCCCCCCCCGCCCCCTCTTTCCTCCTCGGGCGCCGCATCTGTCTCGCGATTGGGTGGGGATCCCGGCTGGTAGCTATGGCGACGGCAGCAGCAGAGGAGGAACTCAAACCGTGAGGACTGTTGAAGGACAGTGGATGGAAGGAGGAGGAGGGGTGTGATCATTGCTGGGGAGTCTTGGGAGGGTAGAAATACGTGCATGTGTGTGTGGTGAGGATAGAGGGGTGAAGTAGTAGGTGATGACAGCCAGCTGTGTCCTCGGAGGCCACAGGTGTGTGTGTGTGTGTGTGTGTGTGTGTGTGTGTGTGTGTGTGTGTGTGTGTGTGTGTGTGTGTGTGTGTGTGGATGAAATAAATGAGGTAATCCACGTGGAGGTAACACACGTCTGCTGCTGATCCCTCTTTGTTTTGTTTTTCGTCTCTTTGCCTGCAAACAGACAAAGAGACAAAAAACAAAGAGACAAAGAAGATTTTATATCTTAGAAATGTCTGAAGTGGATGAATAAAAGAAAGTAAGCGGAGAGATGTGCAGACAACAGACTGGGTTTGCAAAGATGCTTCGAGGTGGTCGTGATTTTGAACTCGAACTCGAGAGAGTTCTTTGTTTGTAGATGCACAACATGGCTTTCATTGCTCTCAGGCTCACAACTTAATGTAGCGTAAATATAGTACTGTGAGTAGAGTGCAGTGATACATTGAATAAGCCTGACTGTAGACAAAGAGGTTGTCTAATATTGTAGTAATAAACAGGAAGTCATATAATCTGCACAGCATTCGACACCCTCAGTCCTCAGACCGTTGATTCGGATAAAGAAAGAACTCTTTAATGGAGGAAATATAAATACACAATGAATGTGGATTTACTGACCTTTGGATGATTTTGCCCAGTTTTTACTCCTTTTATTTACAGGCCTACGACGAGCCTCCATGCGTTGTGTTTTATTATGTTTAGAAAGGAGTTGGCATGCTCACGGTACCACACGTGTTCTGGGTGAAACATAGAAGGCCTCTCAAAAAAACAGACTTTAAAATGTTGCTCTGACAGCAAACTGTCCAAAGACTCCACTGAGATAAACGTCTCTCTGACTCCGTCTTATTACGATAAAATAAATTCTGTCTTCACTGAGATGGCAGCCGAGCTGAAAGCTCATGGCCAACAACTGATGTTCCTCTGGAGACGGTGGCGTTTGAAGTCCTCGGAGAGCAGCGGCATGCTAATCTCTTCTTTTAAAACTCTCCACGCCGCTCCGACAGCTTCGGGTTTAGACGCTGCCTGACGTTATCAGCGCAGACATCATCCGTCAGTGCCAAACTCTCAGCGCTCCGTCCTGCATCCCAAACCTCAACGGCTCAGACGGCTTCCCGGTGGGGGATTCTGCAGCATGATATATGCCAGCCTTTGCTTACTAGCATGCTAATATTAGCCAATTAGCGCCAAAGACAAAGTGCAGCTGAGGCTGATGGGGATTTCATTCATTTTGCAGGTATTTTGTCATGAAACAAAAGAGTATTGGACAAACGCGGGTTAAGTATGTCGCTACGAGTGTATGAAATGGAATGAAGAGGAGTTAAAAGAGCGGGTTTATGTTTATTTGATCAGTTCCTCATCCTTAGTGATGAATAAATAAACAACTCAGGTTTGGTAAAGTGCTCGTCTCACAGAGCCACATCTATCTGCACAGCGCTGCGTCTGAAGGAGATCCGTATTGCTCACGGCCCCACAGGCTGCATGCTTTGGCCTGCCTTACTTCACTCTGCTTTTTATGCTGTGGGTGATTTTAAGGAATGAAAGTAAGCCTTCTCCCCGTCTTTGAATTCGGGTTTTCTAAATCAGTTTCACACCGTCGGGGTTGCAGCTAAAAGCTAAAATTGTTTTACCCTTTAGCCTGAATTATGTGTTTCACTTCTTTGTATTTGTCTGATATTATAGTTTGCTCTTCGCTTGTAGAATATGAAGCTCTGCTAATAGACTTGACGATATTCTGCAAATACAAGCAGCTTTTGTGTGGATGCGCTCATGACCGGATTAAGAAGTCTTGTTTGATTTACTGAGTTGATAACCACCGTCGTAGGACCGCTTAGATACCCTGGGTATGTTGAACTCGCTTCGTAGTACAGGGCCCTGTACACACACACACACACACACACACACACACACATATATATATATATATATATATATATATATATACACACGCCTACATTTACTATTCAAACTGAACGCTGTGTTCCCATTTCGACCGTAAAAGCTCTCTGCTTGTGTGGGAGTCCATTTGTAAACGTCTGTAAAAAGGCCCGCTGAGGTTTCTGCTCCACTTCCAGTTTGGTGTTTTGGTTCCAACCAGATCAAATCAGTGACTGAATAATTTACTCTCTAACTAGAAGAAACCCAAACAGCGACACAAGTATGACTCGGTGTAATTTCAGTAAGTCGGTGTTTTGCCGCTTTGGGAATCACACCAACAGCTGTGAGACGAGTCCTCCATCACGTCACAGATTAAACATTCACAGTGGAAACACAGGGACAGCTCAGCTCCTGACTTATTCATCAAACGGCCAAGTCTGCGGCAGACTGTGGTGTCAGCGGAGACGCTGAGGGGTTAAAGCAGCGGGCGGAGGCGCTGACGTGATTTGATTTGGTTTCAATCGATGTACGAGTGTAGTTCTTTGGGACAGGAACCCCTCAAGGACGATGTGTAAACAGTGCGATCCGATCCCGATAGGCGTCAGCACGTATTACTTTACTGTGTTGTCTGGGAGGATAAGCTGCCTGTAACTCAAACGCATCACCAGTTTTAAACAAAGACACACCTTCCACAGTTCATTTCAGTTTCCCAAAGCTATCGGCTTCCTATACTGAAGGCAGCTGAACCTCCAAACTCTGGAGACAGACACCCACAACTGCTTCATGTCATAGCAACACTGGCAACGCAACTACTGGCAATGTTGTCAACTTAAAAGACTTTAAGAAGAGTTTTTTTGTTTTGTATGTTTGCAGCTTGTCAACACTCAAAGTACTCAGATTCTTTACTTCAGTAAAATAACTAATACCGCACTGTCAAAATACTGCAGTCCTGCATTCAAAACCTTGTTTAAGTACAAGTATTATCTGACAAATATACGATATAAAAGTAGAACAACACATGAACACATGAACACATGAACAACACATGAAGGAACACTTCATCAAAGCTGTCAGACAAATGTAGTGGAGTAAAAAGTACAATATTTAACTCTGAGATGTAGTAGAGTAGAAGTATAAAGGTGCATACATTGGAAATACTCAATACAAGCACCTCAAATATGTACCTCAAGAAAGTACGTCAATATATTTCAACACTGGTTATTTCCAGCGGTCGGGGAAGTCAAGGACAAACGTCACTTTCATCAACTCATCTGAAAACGTCAGGATGTTTCCTCAGCAGGCCTGATGTGCTGCGACAGACTGGCGGAAGAAGATAAAAGGGAGTTAAAAGGTCTTTAGTTCTGAAAATGAATCTTCCTATGAAGTAAAGAGAAGAGAAGACAGCCAAAGGGACACAGCTGCAGATGTTGTTTCAGTCAGAGGTTTTGCTTTTTAAACCAAAGTTTCATTGATTGGCTCATTTAGCTGCTTGGATTTTAGAATAAAGCCTCCTGACACGTTTGTGAGGGACGTTTGTCTTCAACATCACTCTTTTATTTCTGTCCCAATAAGGGACCACACTGGAGAACAGGAGGATAACGGACATCGATCCAAGTTTCAAATCTCTGCAAGTGAATTTTCATTCTTTTCTGTTTGCATCTTGTTTCTACAAACAGTCAACGCTGTTTTCTTTTACCCGTGACGATCTTCCCTTAACAAGCCAGTATGAGGGCTCTAGAGATGGCAGTCGGTTGGTCATTCTTCCACTTCAGACCAGACCGAAACATGAAACACTGTGACGGCCGCTCTGCTTTGTTCTGGTTCCGGTCTTTGGGCTGCTGTCCTGTCGGAGGGTTAATCAGCAGTAAGAGACAAAGCTGGGCTCGGTGCATCTAATGCATATAAGCCAGATCAGCCGCCAGTCCTTTAGCGGATCTCCTCTCTCACACACACACACACACACACACGCACACACACACACACACACACACACACACACACACACACACACACACACACACACACACACACACATACACACACACACACACACACACACCTGCCATGTGGCTTTTTGTTTCCTGTTCTTTGTTCATACAACCTTATCATATAGCCTTATTCCAGAAAAGACAATATCCCCACTAAGCTGTTTACATGGCTAATGAAAATGAATATTCTTCTAATCTTCCCGTTGACATGCAGCCCTGAATACTTCGATGAACATAACCCGAATACGCTGTATACATGTCAAAAGAATGCTCCTGAGACAAATAGTATCAGCACATCTCAAATGTCTCAATCTGAAAATATCCAAATGAAATACGCTGTTGACATGAACCACATCAAATTCTGAATTTTGTCAGATTTAGAACAGCAGTGGAACATTAGTCTGCATGTAAACGTGATCTTTGTGAGCATGTTGCCAGTGTGTCTGTAGGCTCTTAGTCTTACTCAACCACAATCATTCCTCTGTCATAACCACAGACATGTCAGATCGGATATTTTTGGATGGCAATGAACATATTTTTTTATTTAGTTTGGAGGATTGTAAAGTGCTGGTGATGTCGGTCATTCAGTCTGTCGACCATAAAATGTGTCCGGACTCTTCAGTTGCCCACAAGATGAATCCGAATGACGTTGGTGATGCAACACAACAACATACCAACCAAGTTCCTGTCAGCGTCTCCTGTCCATTGAGCCTAATGCTAACACAGCAACGCTAACATTAATGTGTTACCATACAGTGAATTGAAATGGATTTAGGTTGTTTCCATCTTTGTATTTTCATTTGAAAAGCTGAGCAGCAGAAAAAACAGGTCCACGTTAATGATCTCCAGATTTCTGTGTGATGTTAAGATACTTTGTGCATCACAATCATTTCAACGGGTGGTGACAGAAGTAAAACAGTGTCAATCTCACAGCCTCAGCATTAAAACACAAACTGTCCACGTGGCTGCAAACCACTGAGACAAAGTGGGAAAATACAGAATGTTTTTTTGTGTGTTTTTTTGACGGTTTCGGTAAATTGACCCTTTAGAACTCTTGAAAACCCACATGGTGAAGTGTAGAAGTCACAGAGTGTTCGTCCTCCATGTTCCGTGACACGCGGCCCGATGACGACTGACTCCCCGCAGACATCTGGGACCGTTTGTTTCGCGGTCGCGTTTGTTTACAGTCGGTGAAAAATGGCTGTTGGTTCTTTGATACCTCGCCGCAGTGTGTTGATCAGTAATGTACGTGCACATAAACCGCGAATCATTTGATTTCAGCAGCATTTATAACAACCCACGCAATCACTGCAGCGACGAATGATTCATTACATGCATATGTTCATCTGCTGTGCAAACGCTGAACATTCATGTGTTCAGTGGTTTGCAAGAGAAATACGACTATATTACCGGGGATATCGCCTTCAAATGTGTTTTTCTATGTTGCCGCTGTTGTGGTTCTGAAGCTTTTTGGAGCTGTGAAATATTTTTTCTTTTCACCCACGAATTCTAAGAAAAACATTTTTCTCCCGCACGTTGAGCGGGTACTTGCAGGTCCTCACTGGTGAAATGTTAACATTGATCCCATGTAAAATAAAAAGGGGTCATTCTTAAGCCCTACTTTGTTTCGTAATTGAGTTTAAAGTGTCTCCGTGATGGACTACAGTGATCAGTGTCTTCCCCCTGCTGAAAACACAACTTTTGGATTCATGGGGGCATAAAATCTGGAGAAAAATCTGTTTTAACCAACTTTTTTTGGGGTGAAAATAAGGAATAAAAAAACAATATGCCCTCTTAAACTTTTCAGATTAGTGGATGAAACAAACGCTGCAGTCTCCAGAAGCTAATGGTTTGATTTTAGTTTTGGTTACAACCAGTATGCGTCAATAAATCATCCGTAGTGTGATTGGCTGCGTGTTTGTTGACAAACTTTCTCCAGTGTGTCGTCTCTGACTTTGCGGCCCCTCAGGGTGACCGTCACCATTCAGCTGTCAGCTGAGTGCAGGTTATTGGACGGAGGACGACTCAGCGCTGATTCATGGACACAAACACCAGTTTGTCTGCAGGATGTGTTGTCTCCGTAACCATATTATTCTCTTACTTAAATGTAATGAAAAATAGTGAGGAAGATTTGATATGGCACTTTGTTTGGGATCAGTTCAGTGCAGGGATTGAAGAAACCGCCATTAATATATTTTACCTTCATATTTTTAATATATGTTACTTCCTGGTTATATCTCAGTACATATATTACTGCACAACATGCCGACATTACACCAGTTATAGTACCACAGTACTATATTTAGTTTTTTATATTTAGTATATATTATATTGAATCGCTACGTCATGCGATCGCTACGTCATGCGATCGCTACATCATGCGATCGCTACATCATGTAGATCGCTACATCGTGCGATCGCTACATCATGCGATCGCTACATCATGTAGATCGCTACATCGTGCGATCGCTACATCATGTAAATCGCTACATCGTGCGATCGCTACGTCATGCGATCGCTACGTCATGCGATCGCTACGTCATGCGATCTCTACGTCATGCGATCGCTACATCATGTAGATCGCTACGTCATGCGATCGCTACATCATGCGATCGCTACATAATGTAGATCGCTACATCGTGCGATCGCTACGTCATGCGATCGCTACATCATGTAGATCGCTACGTCGTGCGATCGCTACGTCATGCGATCGCTACGTCATGCGATCGCTACATCATGTAGATCGCTACATCGTGCGATCGCTGCGTCATGCGATCGCTACATCATGCGATCGCTACATCATGCGATCGCTACATCATGTAGATCGCTACATCGTGCGATCGCTACATCATGCGATCGCTACATCATGTAGATCGCTACATCGTGCGATCGCTGCGTGATGCGATCGCTACATCATGCGATCGCTACATCATGTAGATCGCTACATCGTGCGATCGCTATGTCATGCGATCGCTACATCATGTAGATCGCTACAGCATGTAGATCGCTACATCGTGCGATCGCTACATTGTGCGATCGCTACGTCGTGCCATCGCTACATCATGTAGATCGCTACATCATGTAGATCGCTACATCGTGCAATCGCTACATCGTGCGATCGCTTCGTCGTGCGACCGCTACATCATGTAGACCGCTACGTCGTGCGATCGCTACGTCGTGCGATCGCTACGTCGTGCGATCGCTACGTCGTGCGATCGCTACATCATGTAGATCGCTACATCGTGTAGATCGCTATATCATGCGATCGCTACATCATGCGATCGCTACATCATGTAGATCACTACATCGTGCAATCGCTACGTCGTGCGATCGCTACGTCGTGCGATCGCTACGTCATGTGATCGCTACATCATTAATTTATCCTTTTCTGTTGTTCTTGTTCTTCTATTTCATGTTTTAACATCTGCACTATTTTGTGTTTTATGTGTTGGATTCTTATCCTGCTTGTTTTTTTCCTGGCTTTATACATATTTGTGCTGTCATTGTTGGAGGGAGAACAAAAGCTCCTCTGTTATTGTTGTGCATGTCATAAATAAACACTTGAAACTTGAAACCGTGGTGTTCATGCATTAGAAATCCTGGCTGAATGAAACATTTTTCCTGCCTGTGGAATCAGATTTACTGTGGGAGCTGCAGCCCAGTCAGTGTGGTGACAGCATGTGTGTGTGTGTGTGTGTGTGTGTGTGTGTGTGTGTGTGTGTGTGTGTGTGTGTGTGTGTGTGTGTATTTGTGTGTTTAGCGAGGGAACAACACGCCTCAGCATTACCACAGTGATGATAAGTGCAGTTCAGACGGTCCACATGACAGGGTGGAGGCTCAGCAGTAGAAGAATAAGAACATCTCGGCCCAACTTCACTGACTGATATTATAAATAAGTACACACAGCACGAGTACAAAATACTAGTTTTTATCAAAAGAAGAATTGACTGTTTGCCACAGCCCTCACCAACAAGCAGTGTTTGAACACAGATCCCTTACATGATGCTTAATCTTGATGACCTTAATTTGAAATATTTCTTGAAACATTTTTTAAATTGTATCATCCTCCCCATTAACTGTTTATTTGTTGGTATATTTTGAATGCAACGTACTGTTACCTGTTTATTTCTGCCATTGTGCATTTCGTTTTTGCTACATTGATAATCTTTCTTGTTTATAGTTTTTTTTAAATCAACACTCTTTCCCACTTTGTGCTGCAACTGCTGCGTGACAAGTTCAATTTGGGGATTTATGAAAATGTTTCTTATCTAAACACACACACGCACACGCACACACACGCACACACACACACACACACAGACACAGAGCTGCAGATCAACAAGCTGTAAACACTGTGCATATTTTCAGACGTCACCTCCTCCTCCTCCTCCTCCTCCTCCTCCTCCTCCTCCTCCTCCTCCTCCTCCTCATCCTCCCAGCAGACAGCAGCTCCTCTGGGTTTTCTGCGTCTGGAGGCAGCAGGTGAGGAGATTCTGCTCGGTAACCCGTCGTCAAGGAAAAGACACCGCGCTGTGATTGGTGGAGAGCCGCAGCTCGAGGTGTGTGTGGTGTCTCCTGTCAGACAGATGAACCACAGCGAGGCGGTAAACCAGCTCTCTGTGTCAGGCTCATTGAAGAAGCTGGAACTGATTAACTGAAATAAATGGACGAATCAACGACAAACATTGCAGCCTGCACGCTCTCAACAGAAGCTGAACATCATGAGCTGCATATCTGTTGCAGAGGTGTTGCATTAGTTTGCACTTCAGCATCAGATATTTCTGTTATTTTGTCCATCCGCAACTTCGACTGTGCGAACAGATTCTGCACAAAAAAGATGTTTTTGAATTTAGTTGTTGAAGTTCTGTCAATATTACATAAGTGTGAAATGTGATTTCAAATGTTTCCTCCAGATTATTCTTTTTGTTTGTAGAGAAATTTCAACGATTACGATGCTAATCTCTGTGCGCTGCAGTGCATTTTTATATTCTACCACTAGAGGGCACTAAAGTCAGACATTTTTCTAATTACACTAATAATTACATATTGAGTTTCAGTGTCTCTCGGTCAGCTCATTTTCACACAAATACTAAAAAAAAGACTTTTTGAATGCAGCTATCTGACATTTACAACCATTTCACGCTTTGCAGAAGCAATAATTCATGATCATTTCTGTCACTTTTCATGTGGAAAACTGAGTGCAACGCGACAAATGTGCTCAATTGGACAACACGTTGAAGGAACGACTTCTTTTCTGGTATAACTCGGCCCCTTACTCTCTCACTTTACTGTCAAGTGTCTTTTTCTTCTCTCCCTGCTCATGTTGATATCCCTCACTGACTTCCACCTCCTCTTTTCTCCTCCTCCTCCTCCTCCTCCTCCTCCTCCTCCTCCTCCTCCTCCTCTCTGCAGTGTCCTCCAGAGATGACCAGGGGAGCCTTTTATACAATTACTGCCAGGGAGCCATAATTTCATTCTCTCTGTCTCTGTTGGTGGGTAGATGATAATATAAAAGGGGGGCGCTGCACCTGAAGAATACATAATGAATCAGAGAGCGTTGGATAAAAATAGCCAGGGAGAATGAGCGAGGGCACATGACTCTGTCCTCCTCCATCACAGAGAGGCCTGTGGTTTACATTTGAACCTCGTGTTGCTCTGGGAGAGGAGCGGATGGTCGTGATTTATTTTTAATTTTTTTTTCCTTTGGAAGACATCACTTTGAACCCAGCGCTGGCTTCTTCGATAAGACGCTGCGGCGCTCCGGATTGAAGGCAGATGTGTGGCGCAGTTGGCGGTTCTTCCTCTGTTATTCAAGTCAACCCTGATGAATAAGTGGTTTCAGTGTTTCACAACGACCAGAAGATGTGGACCGAAGTTTTCTTCGAAAGCTGAGACCTAAACACACACACACACACACACACACACACACACACACACACACACAGACGTGCACATGCTCTCAAAGGCTTCGTTCAGAATGCAGGCAAATCCGTTTCTCAAATCTCAAATCAAAGACTGCAAGTGATCAGATTGCATTTGCGTGTCCAGAAATGCATGTGTTGCTGTCGTATATGTCCAGTCACTCTTTTACCTCTGGTTTAGTCGCCATCAACTCCTGTGAAAACATATCTGTCTCTTTCGTGATTTCGATATTTGAGGACATTTATACCGTCACACCGGTACTCTTTCAATTACACAGAGAGCCTGTTACATTAAGAGAGTGCTGCAGTGTGTCCTATTTGTAGCCCCATTGTTGCCAGGCTAATACGTTTCTTTGTCTGGTAAAATTAATCAGCCTATAAAAGTGTTTAGGTGGCCCAGTTTTGGGAGTTTCGGATGTTTCGCTGCAACAGAGGAAATAAATTCCTGAGTGAAAACGAGTCAAAATCATCTCCTGATGTCTCTAACACTTTACTGCAATAACACACACTGACGACTAAGTCAAGTCTGTTCAGCAGCCAAGACCGACCGATTACAGAATATCAGAATGAGGAGCTCAGAAAGACCAAAGGAAAGATAACAGCCAGAGAAAACTCCCATACAGGCTGCACATTACAATTAAATATTCCATGTTTCACTTTTTCAAGAGAAAAGGTCCCACGGATGAGGACTATTTTGTCTTTGGACTAAAGCCGATTTCTGCTTGATGTCCTGGAGTACTATAGATACCTACAGCGTAGCTTTGATTTATATTGTGCCATCACATCGTTAGATGAGGGATCAGACCATATCATGCTTGTATTATATTCCCCCCAGTACACTGTGTTTACTTTCTTAAAGGTTCTCAATACGATATTCAGAGCGTTCATATAGCAGCAAACAGCTGTTTGCTATGTAAATATACAGAGAAGTAACGTCTGCCTGAGCAGAGAATGAAGTCATGAGCCCTCTGTGTGTTGTAATCCGAGCTTCTTTGTGCTTTGTTTACATAGCCGGGCCGGCCGCCCGTGCCTTTTAGTGCATGTTAGTGCATGTAAGCGTGCCCCGCACTGGATAACTCATGGCCGCCGCTGCAGTTCCCCCTCCGGTTAACACTGTTAGCTCTGTCAGCGCTGTTGTTTCTGTTTGCACTGTTAGCACCGTTAGCTGCAAGCTAACCGTCGACATGTTTGGAGCCGTGTAGAAATGCGTCCAATTTCCTTTAACTTGCTTCATGTTGTCTCCACTCTTAACGATCTCCACCGGAATCAGAAACTTCTAGGCTTCAACCGACATTGATCACAGTTCTCGAGCTTCTCTGTGGCGGCGTGCTAACTCCTTAACACACTTTTTTCCATTCTGTGTTGTCCAGTTTTGGAGAAGTCGGGGTCGACTTGCGTTCATGCCAATACGTTGTCTCATCAGCTTTGCACTTGAGTTCTTCAGAACGATGTATTATTTGAATTCAAAAGTTTTCAAACTTCTTCTTCGGCGAAAGTAAAAGTAATGTCGCTCTGATAAGAATGAACCGTGTCACCACAGCTCACACTCCATACGCCTCCTGTCACAGCGGGATATTTTCTGTCTGACGTTCCATTTCTCGGAGGCTTTTGACTGTTCATTTCACACCTGCATGGTTTTTTAAAAAAAACAACTCCCCAGCGAATGTGAAACTGAAGACTGTAGTCTTGACTGACCTGCAGTCTACCAGTTATGATGTGCTGTCCTCATTAGCCTGCTCGGGGATCAGCACACATTCACATTTAGATGAGGTTTAACCGTCGCCAAGGACTGGAGATTGGAGAGCGTCCCAGCGATGAAGGAAAACATCTCACGTCCTGCCTGCCAGCAACCAAAAGGAACAGTCGATGCAGAAATCAGATTCTTCTTTTTTCCCTTTTTTCTTCAATACATCTCTG
This sequence comes from Melanostigma gelatinosum, assembly GCF_949748355.1. Taxonomy (NCBI): domain Eukaryota; kingdom Metazoa; phylum Chordata; class Actinopteri; order Perciformes; family Zoarcidae; genus Melanostigma; species Melanostigma gelatinosum. The sequence continues at coordinate 23,936,743 of NC_136644.1, read as the reverse complement.
CAGACCAAACAGAGTCCAAGAATTACACTTGGCACATCTGAGACGGGCTGGAAAGGCTTCAGCCGTAAACCGTAAGCTTTCAGTCAATCTGACAGACCTCCCAAATCATCCAAATCTCAGTACCCCCCTCCCCCCCTGCGTCTCCCCACTCTTGAGGAACGGTTAACTCCTGGGTTTTGAGTTTTTGTGTGTTAGAGCTCAAAGCATTCATCTTTCTGGCACGAAACAAAAACAGGACGGAGCTGTGTAACCGGAGAAAAGAGAGCGGCGGTCATTGAAGCTGCTCCGCGAGGCCAAAATGAGAAACAAATGGCTGCTTCTCTGTTAGCCATCGCTGCTGGCTCGCGTCCCGGACTCCTCGATCCCCGGAGACTGGCGTCTGTTCACTTCAACAACAAAAAGAAAACCTGCATCAGCATAACGAACAGAAACGTTCACAAGGTATCGCATTACACGGTGACTTATCAGGTAGGACAGATCTCATCGCCTTCAAGTCCTGTCAGGACGAAGGAGGGAGTGGTTTTAAAATAGAAACCAGGACGTCTCACTGTCTGTTTTGGACCTTTGGACCAGTTTTATTACAAAAACTAAAAATCTAAAGTATACTATAACGACACATTAAAAAAGAAAATAAAAGGGTTAGTATGCTACCTTTTGTTTGAAAACACAAAATGCAGCTGAGGCTGATGGTAAAAATTAAAAAACAAGCAAGAACTGGCAATAGCTGCAACCACGCACAAACATGCATGTTCACGCATTCACACACCCAACCTCATAAACACATGACCTCCACGGCAAATTCCAGCCTCCTATGGTGAAAACTGTTGCGAGCTATGAACTAGAATTTCACAGCTAAAAACGAGACTACAAGGTCTTTTAGTACGTAAAAAAAACTAAAAGCTAAAACTTTGCACCTGTGTGCGATCAAATAAGTACATTTTAAGATCAGGCTTTGGATTTAGAGGCCAGGCTGCGATCAGCTGTCCGGCTCAGTTTGGTTTCCTCACTGAGACCAGAGACGATCAGGTCTGACAATCAGAGGGCTTACTACAGTGTTGGCAGACTGACGACTAAAGCTGATTTGCGAGGCCGCAGGTACCGTCTGCTGGATCTCAAAGGGTCAGAGGTCACTGCGTGTGACTGACCACATGTACGACAGGATTTGAGGAATTACTCTTCGTCAACTTGACGAAATAAGTCACTCAAAATAGGAAAAATGTTAATCTGTGGTTTTGGATGGTCAGGAAACCCAAATAATAAACGGTTGAAGGAAAAGGAAGTGCCCTCAGAGTCACGAGGAGAAGGCAGTTCATGCAACTGGCTCTGCTCTCAGATTTTCCTGGCCTCCTTTTCCTCCCTGGGCGACCGAAGGAAGCGCTCCCAGCTCCGGCAGATAAGAGACGTGTGTTTCATGTGCTTTTGCTGGCAGCAACATCACAGCCAAATGTTCTCATTTCATTGGCAACCAGTGGCGGGGAGGAGTCCATGGGTGACGTGCCTCAGCAGAGAGCCACCTGGGTTCATCACTCAGGCGGCGCCACGGGAGTTTCCATCACCCGGCTTTACCTGACCTACTTCGGCGGTGCATTTTAAGACGACAGTGGGAGGAGGGAACACAGAGCCTCTGGGCTCTCGCGAAGAGCCTTCGTGAACTTTGGCCCTTCAAAGACAGGAATCCCTCGACAGCAGGCTGGTAAACAGACATGGAAAGGTGCTTACGTTCCTCTGGGTTCTATTCATAGTTCTATCATCGGTTCAGTCATTGAGCTGAGCTGCTCCGGACCAACTGACAGTCAGTAGGTGTGTTTCTATCCACTTGTTTTATTATCGATGCCCTGCTTGCAATTTTATTGGCCGTTGCCGATTTCCAACTTTTTAACGGCTCCAAAATGATTGAGTTTGTGGATCAAGAAGACAACAGCTGAGTCTGGTTGTTTGGTCAGAGTTCGGCAAAAACAGTCCAGTTTGGGGGATATTGGCTTCAAGGTCCAGTGTGTAGTCTTTTAAGGGATCTATTAGCAGAAATTGCAGACAATATCCACATCGATGTTTTCATTCGTGTATTATTCACCTTAAACAAAGAATTGTTGTGTTTTCGTAATCTTAAAATGAGTCTTCTGTACCTACACAGAAAGCAGAACCAAACACTGGCTCCAGAGAAAGCCTGTCGCGTTACCTCAAGGCCCCCAAAGTTCTCTGACGCGCTTGTGAAACTGCGCTAATGTGAGCCAACTGGTGCAATGACAGCCGGCATCTGAACTTTATTGCCCCAAAAGTCGGGTTATTATGGTGTGGATTACCTCTGATTGAGCCGAAGATCCTGAAGGACCTGCTTCTTGCCCCGTCAGACTTCTTTTTAGTGATGTCGCCTTGTGCCCACATCTCAGCTAGTAAGTATATTTATTACTATTGACAGACAGAACGATAGACAAAATCATGAAAATAACATTCAGGCCAGAATGTCCCCTCGAAAGGCAACAACATGTTGACAGTTTGCTGCATACCAAAGGTTATTCCCTTTTTCTGCCCTTTGATTGCAGGAAACCTCGCTGTGTTGTGAAGTCTGTTGCTGTCGTTGAGCAGCGGACAAAATCCAGACAAACTTCAGACACAGAACATTCTTTTTACTTCCTGTCCTCTTGACCTCTGCTGGTTTTCAGCCAATGAAAAAGACTGGAATGTGACTACTTAGAACTCCAGTAGGCCAATCGGATCAGACTCCTGGAGAAGTCTGATCTCTTCCTAATGAGAAGAGGAAGAGACTCACTCTGTCAGAGAGAAACGGAAAGCTTTCTCCTGCTCAACCTTTTTCTAATATTTCTGTGGTTTCATGCTCTGTTTGTGTGCTGGGAACAGTTTCACTACTTGGAACTTTTGCTAGAGAATATTTCCAAAACAAACTGTTGCCTTTGAGCAAGGCTCTACATTCCAGATGCTCTGGTGGCAACAACAACTGGGTGTACTGGGCAGCTTCCAGCTCTAAATGAGTGAAACCATATATCCTAGAAAACAGAGGGCATTCATGTTTCCTGAATCTATCTACCGGTAATATGTTTTAAAAGACCCCCAAAAAAGTTATGGAAATAGTATTGAATATAAAGTTCTTCCACCTGGGTCAGAACAGGACCAGACTTCTTTCTACTGCACAGATGGCACATGGGTAAAACCATTTGCTATTCACCACAGATCCCAGTTCAGTGAAGCTTTAAGCTTGTTTGCGTCTTTCATGTCAAAGTGGGAAGCCAGTTAGGGATCATGTGAGAGGAAGAAAAAAGGTGAAAAGAAGCAGATGGTAGCTCAGCAGAGACCCGTCTCTCCACACTACGGCTGCAACTGTTTAGTCTTTCAAATATTTATGTTCATCATAACTTCCCAGAAGCCCTCGAAAACTGAAAACAGAATAAAAGAAGTAAATCCTCTGGTTTGAGAAGCTGGAAGCAGAAAAAACTGCAAAATAAACCAGAAACGTGTAATTTATGGATTTTAGTCCATACAGGTTCCGTTAAAGGTGTGTGTGTGTGTGTGTGTGTGTGTGTGTGTGTGTGTGTGTGTGTGTGTGTGTGTGTGTGTGTGTGTGTGTGTGTGTGTGCGTGTGTTTTACTGTACAGAGGGGTCAGCAGGGTTTGAAAACTTCGTTGTGTAAATCCTAAATAATCCTGTGTAATCTTTGTAATCTTACTCAGCCTTGATTTAAAGGCCAATGTGTGTGTGTGTGTGTGTGTGTGTGTGTGTGTGTGTGTGTGTGTGTGTGTGTGCGCGTGAGAAGCCACTGCAGCATCTTTGGGTGTATTAGCAGTCTGCTGATTGTTTGTTTAGCTTCACAGAGACTGACCAATCAGAGGGCAACCAGTGTGTTTGTAAAGAAAAGTCACAATTTTCTCTTTTAAAGAGAATGAATGCACAACTTCCTGTTAGCTTCTGTTAGCGAGCTAGCTTAGTTATCTGTCCTCATTCGGAAATCATTAAGTATCTTTTTGTACGGTCATTTTGACAAAGATATAACTGGTTATTTCGTCAGCATTAAGCAACTAGAGTTCCCATGAGTCTTATCCCTGCACTATGAGACCTCATCAGAGTTGTGTTTGGTGAATGTGAACCCTGAACAAACAAGAAAATATACATATATATTCCCTCATTTTTGGCTATTGTAGTGTTGTCTGCTGATGAGACAAGACAAGAGATCCAGAATTAGTCGACAGACTTCTGTTATTTAATACGAAGGACAATGTTTTCATGGCCTTTCTGAAATCAAAAATGTGTGTTTCATGTTTTAAAAAAGCCGTCGTGACTTTTAAACTGTTCAAAAGGACGTTTGCAGCTCTGAAAATGAGCGTTTTTTTCAAATTTGCATTTTTTACAGTCGATATCAGAAATCAGTTGACTGTGAAACAGAGCAGCAGCAATACTGATGAAAATATTACTTCCACGGACTCGTTTGAAACTAATTTGTGAAACGTTAAAAGCAAACAGACTTTTGTTGTATCATAAGGTAATTTTTGGGACAGGGCTGCTTGAGTAGAGGGAGCCATGTTTGATTGCTTTTTACATTGATTTACATTAATGATTGCTACATTAAAAGTTGGAGGATCAAAGGACATTTTTAGGATCCTCTGGGGGTCATGCATGTCTGCACAATTTTTAACTGCAATCCGTCAAACAGTAAAATATCTAACAGACCGACATTTCCATCCTCAGAGCCGAGTCAGAAGGCTAAAAAAAGGTTATTTTTGGAAGGTGACGTTTTTCTCCTTTGGTGCATTTAGAGTGTAAAATGTCTTCATGCATAAGTTCTTAAACATGCCGCCTCATCAAACATGTTCAGGGGCATCAGGAGTCAGATACATTTCATCAGCTGCAGCCTCCCAACACAGCTGCAATTTCAGAATGTGATGATACAGGTGAGAGGACTCCTGGTTTTATCAGATAGAATAATAGCCAAACACACGAAAGCATCGACTTCCCTCCCAGCTCTGTTTCTCCCCGCCCTGTTTAATCACGGCCATGTGCTGCGCAGAGGTCAGAGGTCACAGAGATGTTAGCACGCCAAGCTTGCAGGTTCTCATTAGCCAGTAAGGTCGGCTCAGCCGTGTGGGAGCGAAAGGTTTTATCCCACAAGATTGTGGGTAAAAAGGAGAAACTGAGTCAGACAGTGATGGTGTGAGAAGTGGACAGAATTCACCTGATTCATTTTTTTTTTAAGTTGCGCTAAAAGGTCAAAGGTAAACCCACAAGAACATCACACACTCTTACATACACATACAGATACTTTCCTACATCATTTTGAAAAAAGTTAAATACAATTTCAGTTCTTTTGTCATCATACAATTGCAAAATTGGTTAATCATTTTCTTTAAAAAATTGGGGTTGTGCAGTCCTGGTCTACCTTTCAAAGAGAGGCCCTCGATAGTCTGCCGGGAACTCAGACTGAAAAGATACAAAGACTTTCTGGATATTAAAAAAAAAAAAAGACAAATGAAACTTTATTGATTTTTAACGTTTAAATATCCCTGTAACAAAAATATTCTGAAAAATATCACAAACCACTATCATTTTGAATAAATGAATGTTTAAATTGTACATCATTAGTTTCCTGGCTACATGCACTAATACCAACAACCAACCTGTCTCACGGTCGTTCAAGAAATAGTCACGAAATGTAATGCGCTGATTTGTGTACATTTGATGTTTTTTTCGTTTTGCTTAGCGCGACTTTCAAAGGAATGTTCAGGCAACAAAACCACCATAGCTCCATTTATGAAAAACGACTTGAGGGCATCGCCTTACAGCCACACTTTGGGACACGGACACCGGTCTTGTTGAAAGTCCTGTGTCTGTTTGAAAAGTCTGAAAGCTTGCAACACATTCACACTATGGGAAAAAGATTACTTCTCTATGAGAGTCTTTAAAATCCCAAATCCAGGTCCCCTCTTGGCTAAAGTTTAAGAACATTTACAAGACATTTGATTTTAACGTGATTTAAAACCTAAGTAGTGAACCTCCAGTATGTCCCCCGATGGCTCACTGGTCCACTAAATCTGTAACAAGGCTGAGGTCCCCTGTTGGCTAAGTACGCAAGTGCACACACACACACACACGCACACAAATCCCTTCCTCGGGGTAAATCTGGGTGGGAGGTTACGAGGTCAAACGGCATTGCTCTGCAGCAGTGTGTGGTTTAAACACACACACACACACACACACACACACACACACACACACACACACACACACACACACACACACACACACACTATGGCTGGCAGGAATAATTTTCCGTCACATCTCAGAGCTGGTGATGTGGATGAAGGTTGAACTCCATCATTAGAAACATGAACTCACTAAAACTAGATCAGAGGAGACTCTGACTGCTTGAAGTGATTCATACTAGTTTGTATGCCATTTCATATAAGAGGGTGACAGAGTTATACAAATTGTGTTTTATATCATGTATTAGTGCTGTTCAACTTCTGCAGAGTTTACTTGTTCATCTTTACTTTATTTTCTATTATATCTTTGTCTTTTTACATTTTCATAATTTCTTTTACTAGTTTTTCAATTGTATTGATACCAGAAAATGGATTTGTTATTTATATTCTTGTTCTTCTGTTCAAAGACAGGAATGACTGTATCCTCTATCAGGAGCAACACTGAAGGTAGTGGTCTGTGTTGTGGGGTTTTGCTGGACATATGTTCGTGCACACGTGAACACAACTCTCGCTCCCTTGCTGTTGTAGCTGACCAGAAACCAGCAAGTCCCGGCGTTTCATTAGCGCTTGCTAGTGAACATCGGGTCGACCCACAACCTGGACTTTCAGGTCGAGCGGGTTTGGGCCGGGATGAGTCGAACAACTAAACGACAAGGGGACGAAGGAGCTTTCCGAGCAAATTATAAAAAAAACAATGTGTGCAACAATCCAAACCAATTTTCTCCAGGCGCAACTTGAGCTTGAGAACTTTGGCATCTCTGCATTCTACGTGCACCGGATCGCGAGGGTTCAAACCGAACGTTACAGTCTAATCTCGTTAAAGAGTTTTTATTTAAAACACATTTTTATAATACATGAAAATGCATAAATCCATGAAACATTGTGTGAGTCATGACGATGATCTCTGAAAGAACAAGTCCTCATCTGGTTTTTAACCTGAACAGAAGAACATGAGATGACACGTCCAGCCCGGCAGCGCCACATGGTTCTGTTTACACGCTCACACAGGATCACACAAACATGGCTGGAAATCCAAACAACAGCTTGTTTGGAGGAGCTCCATCACTTCCTGATAAAGAAATTAAAAAAACCTCGGGCCCCCTGCTCCTTCTCTGCCTCTCACCCCGAGACTGACTGAGACCCCAAACACCCAACTCCCCTCTCTCCTGGAAACTAAAGCCGAGGAGAATATGTTTGTGTGTGTGGGAAACTCCAGTGAAGCTCAGCCAACCCCTTCGCTAATCCCCCAGAGTCTCCCGCAGCTCAGGAGTGTGTGTTTGTCTCTGTGTGTGTGTGTGTGTGTGTGTGAGACGGTGAAGCGAGGGTCCCACACTCTGCAGTCAGCCCACCCATATTTCATGTTTTCTTGTTCCGCTCGGCTGCTCACTCGCCCCTCAAGAAGGAAATTCCACCTCTCGCTCACCCAGACCCCGTCGTCCTCGTGACCGGATGGTCACATGACCGGACAGCCTACGTTTCCCACAGTGCAAAGGGGCCTTTTCAGTTTTGTTCAACGGAGGTTCTTGCTTGGTGCAAACATACGAAACATGTTTTATGTCTTGGATTCTCATTTTTACTCGTGTGTTTGTCTTTGATATATCTTATAGCATTCTTTGGAGGGGAAGAGTTTCTTTGTCACTGTATTTGTTGCATATAACAATAACAGTGAGAAATGAGCATTGTGCACTTCAGGTTTCCTCGTTTTAAATAGTCAATGTTGTTTTTCAAGGGTTTTTGGTTAGATTCCTTAAAATGGATCTGGGTTTAACGCGAGATTACGAGATTCTTACATTTTCATCTACGCCATAAAATACGTCATGTTGAATGAAATACATAATGTTCGTCTTGTATCGGCCTCTAAGATAACTGTCGATAAACTGGGAAACATTTAAGCCCATTTAAGATCAGTCTACAACAACTAAAGGTGCAAAAGAGGTTAAATAAACCGTCTCATAATAATAATCTCACCAGTAGTAACAATAAACTTTATTTATGAAGCAGATTGCCGCTAATTCTTCACGTCTCGAGTCGAGTAAAAGGAGGCGAGCGTCCTTCACGACGGTCATTAATTCAGCCTTCTGCGGCTAAATAGGTTTTAAAACCCATTAATGACGGCGCCTGAGAGGAACCGCTCTCCTTCAACCACTCTGAAGGTGAACACAAATTCACATTTCAGTACGAGCGGGAGGCTGCAGGCCTGAGGAAAGACACGCGGCGCTTTACGGACTTTACTTGCGGTGTTGCTGGTATTAGTCTTGCCATTGATTCGCTCCGTTTCGTGGGATCATACGGCTCTGGGGCTCTGGGGCTCTGGGGCTCTTTGTCTCGGCAGCTTCAGCCTCGCTAACGGTCCTCGGTGAAGGCTTCACACAGAGAGCTGCCATCTGTGGGGAGCAGGGCGCTGCCAAAGCAAATACACACACACACACACACACACACCAGAACAGACTGAAAGACACCTTCAACACACACACACACACACGTTTGTACTGGCTGATAACATTCAGACATGTAGATGCCCAATTGCAGCCAAAATGAAAGACCTCAGTATGCTTCAAATGTTGCTTGTTGTCGATCATCTCGTGCCTGATTCCACCGAATTGACGAGAGGGCTGCATCCAACTACTTGTGTGACTTTCTAGGACAGTCACATGCATTGTGATTGGTCAGGTGTGTGGAGGCGTGGAAGCAGACGAGGCTTAAACTCTGCATCAACCATTTCAACCGCAAGACAAACTGAAATACTCACGGAAACGGTATCAAGGACGTGAAGCGTTGGATGTCACAAAACTGTAATTGTCTTATTTCCGGCCGCCCAACACAGTAACTCTTTTCTTACATGCTGACAAACTGTGCACAGAAGCTTAGGAGTGACTTTTAAAAGCGCCGTGACACTGGAGGAGAAGGTGAAGAGAGTTGTGCGCAGAACGCAGCCGTAGATCCTCAGGTGAGAACCCTCTGGTTGATCCACCAGACTCAAGATGAAAGAAGGCTGCTCTTTCTCTATTGGGGCGCCTGAGGAAATGAGTCCAGCTCAATCAGTTTCATCTGTTAAATCCCTTCTGAAAACACACTGTTATAAACAGGCTTTTATGTGAGTTTAGTTTTGTGAAGTTTTGATCTGTTCTTAATTGTGTTTCTGCTTGTTGGTGTGTTTAATTGTATCTTTTTACCCAATAGATTACCTTTTATTTCTATTCTTTATTGTTGCTGCTTTGGGGTTTTATTGTATGTAACTTTGTAAACATTGTTTTTTTAAAAGTGCTGAACAAATAAAGGTTATTCATGAAAATCATCTTCCCTCTGGACGCTGAAATGTGGCGTTCAAACACGTCAGAAGTGTAACGTTGGTATCACGTATACGCAGAAGTCTCGGTTCAGTTCATGGCCCGGTTAGTTTTTGGAAAACTGTTGTCACTGTAAAAACAAGGAGCAAACACTTCTGTACTAAACTGTAGGAACACTGAAGGCAACAGGTCACAACAGGCTGGAAAACTGAAAAAGCATCTCTTATGCCATCAGGCTGAAGATATAAAATGGTGTTCGACTCATAAACCCGTTGAATGTGCGTCAGCGCGTTGGATGTGTTTCCACAGCGGTGGAGGAACGCAGACACGCTGTCATCATTTGAAACTTTAATCGCACTGCAGCATGTGTTTCCACAGCAAGCCAAGAGCCCGAACGAACACGTTTATGCTCAAAGTGCTGTTCGTTGCGTTGTTCTCCGTAAAGGCCAGAGGGCGTGCAAACAAGATATACTGTGAAGAAGCAAGAAGTCAAGATTGGTAGCGGCAAAATGCTTTAAACCAACCTCCTCGACGCCGTGGAGGAATTGTAATTTCATATTCATGGACATACTAAATTGCTTGTTTCTAAAGCATTTAAAAACGAGTTGGCCGTCTGCGTAAAACCCTTGAAAATGTTAAAAGTGCTTTCATCAGTGAACTAATTGTGACACGTCTGAAAAGCTCAAAACTACAGCTAGTAAATTCAGAAGCACACAACCAAGCGTCGCAACAACTTGCGGAGCTTCTTCGCACAATGACGGGGTCAATTTCTGGCTCGAGGCCACCTCACACCGGCTTCACTACGGAAACCAGGAACCAGGAACCAGCATGCAGGTCTTCCTGCTCCAGCGCTTCATACAGCTCGCCATAGTGTGACTGACTCGCACGCCAATCCACTTGTTGCGCTAACGTCAGCACATGTTGCTAACCGCGTACGGCAAAGTTCAAACCCCGCCTATTTTCACACCTGCGCACCAATCGGCATCCAACATGCACTTCATTTGAAGCATACGGAGGCCTTCAAAACAAGAAATCTAAAAATCTCAAACACGCATTTCGTGTTAAACACATGGAGTCAAATTAGGCAACCCCGTAGTTACTAATAGTAACCTGTGTTCTTTCTCTCGCAGTGAAGTGGCGACACAGTTACGTTGAACCCGATCCTCAGCAGGGTCAGATACCCCGGGTCACTTTCGTCACACTGACTGTAAACAGCGGCTGTCCTGCTCTCCCATGATGCCACAGGACAAACCATTCAGGCGTGTGTGTGTGCGTGTGTGTGTGTGTGTGTCTGCGCTGCTGCACACCCACAGATTGCAGTATTGTGTGTTGCTCATTCATGCTGCCGTACGAGCTGCTGGCTGTCTGTTTAAATCCTAAACACCATCAGGTATCAAGATATCCCAGGATGCAGACTCTGCACACATACACGCATGTGTGTGTGTTGGACTGTGACAGACTGAGCGTATTCTCAGTGTGTGTGTGTGTTTTATGGAGGCTGTGATGGATCAACAGCTACCCCTGCAGACAGACAGGCATCACTGCTGGTGTGCTGTGCAGCCTGCTGTACCCATAATGCCACGGGGCATGGTGTCTGTTTCAGTCTGTTTGTGTCTGTGTGACTCAGCGTCAGTCAGACAGGAACATATTTAACACTTTGACTTGAATGTGTGCTGATCGCTGAGGGGGAAACAACGGCAACTGGACTCAAACACATTTAAGAAGTTCTGACAAAATGTATGAAAGAGTTTATACATCTACTAATGAATTCATCTTATTTATTTCACACAAGTTGAAACATTTTCTCACTTGCTTGTAGTTTAAAGGAACAGTATGTGACATTTAGAGGGATTAATTGGCAGAAATTGAATACAATATTCCGAACTATGTTTTAATTAGTGTATAATCACCTGAAACTAAGAATCATAGTGTTTTATTTAGCTTTCAGAAAAAGCCATTTATATCTAAGCAGGGAGCGGGTCGTCTTCCAGGGAGTTCGCCATCTTGCACCGCCATGTTTCTACAGGAGCCCAGAATGGACACTGGCGAGAGATATTTCCGTTATCTGAAGGTAGGGATGCATTCAGAATATATATTTTATAAAGTAATTATTTTGCAATGTAGTACAGAAGAGTATTGATAAGGGTAGCTCCAAGTTGTACTAAAATCCTATAACTACCCCCTACCTGAAGGCCACCGTAGTTCTCCAGTACTTTTGGAAAGGGAGGGGTGAGCAGACAGGTGCAATCTGCAACAAACTCCTAGATGCCACTAAATCTTACACACTATTTCTTTTACGTTTTGCTGAAGTTTACATCGCACATTTCATTACATGTCCTCAATGTGCTTCACATTCAAACACATACAGCAAAAAGTAACATTTACATTAAGAATAGGACATCAATCCAACAAAATGCAAGAATCACATGGAATGGAAAACAAAACAAGACCATAAACTCATGATAACAATGTTTACTGAGATAATAACGCGAGTGAGAAGTAGAGTCACTTTCACATAGGCTTCAATACATTCGGAGCAGAGTCGCCCCCTGCTGGTCGGTATAGAGATTACATGTGTAAAACGCCTCTGTTTTGGCTTCACTTTTCAGAACCGGAGGTTGCCGCCTGTGTGTAACTGAGAAATGTCTCAATCTTTGCATGCAATTTATAATCATAAATCACGTAGGTGATATTGTAGAATTTCAAAACACTCACGCTTCTTCAAGCACTCCACCAATGGCTAATTTACAGCTCGGTAATACATGTGAATTGTTTTGAATTTTATAATTCCAGTCAGGCACTCCACAGCCGTCTACAAGCGGTCTAACGGAGGGGTCCTTCCAGGTCCTTCCTGCCCTGAGCCGCTCCGAACAGCCTCTCGACGTAACAACCGACCACCGGAGAAGAAGGAATAACGGTAAATTAACCCCGAAATCCTCCTCGAACCGACCGGGTCCCGGGAGTTATGATGGGCAGTAGGACCAGTGCGCTAGCCGCGGGGGTGTGCGGCGCTCTGCTCGTCGGTTACTGCATTTATTTCGACAAGAAAAGACGGAATGACCCCAACTTCAAGAACAGGCTGCGAGAACGTGAGTGTTGACCTCTTCTTTCCTTCTTCCTCACGTTCATCAGGCCCACGAGCTCAGATCCGGTCCAGTGTGTTCTGGTTCTGTTCGTAGAGGCTGACACAGGATGAGCTCGTGTCAAAGGCTCTGACGTCCCAGGAACAACCAGTTTGCAGCAGCACACAGTGTGTATATATATGTATGTATGTGTGTAACGTTATATAGATAGTGCAAACAAGAGACACAGTAAAATAAACAAGATCATAACAAGTATTATAAATAAGTAATAAAACAGTAAATAATATTAAATAAGTCAAACAAATCCACAATCATTTAAATAGTATGTATACAGACAGAATAATTGTGGTGTGTATGTTTATATATATATATATATATATATATATATATATATATATATATATATATATATATATATATATATACATATATGCATATATGCAGTTGCTTGCTGTCACAACACTAGCCTTGCTAAAGGGCTCCTCAGCAAACCGGCAACACAGACTCATTCATCAAGCTTGTCACACAACGACACAGTCGGCATCACTGCCAGCTGGACGTTTGGAGATTATGGTGTTACTCCGTGAACCTTTAGGACGAACACTTCAGCCTTTTGTCTCTGTGGGCGGAGGACCAACAAACCTCTGAAACACGAGTCTTGTGAAGTCTATTCATTGATTCAGAACCTCCAGTTTCTGACTGGTTGATGATTTTGTTGAGTAATTTCCACTTGTTGAGTTATGTTTTGAGTGTCAATCATCACAACTTCTCCAGTCAACGTCTGATACAAGAAGCTTTTATTGTGAAGCAGCAGTCACAGGACTCACAATACATTAGTAATGAAATACAACGTCAGCGTTTAGTGCTCAAGTCAAAGCGAACTCACACCTTGTGTTCAACAACCACTTTATTTTGCAGTTTTTATCCAACAATCATATATTTACAGATGTCTTTGACTCATAAGCCGTCTCACCAGTATTCATCTGGAGACACTATAAGCATGTAATAATCATCACTCTTAAATCAATCTTCATGACACAATGAAATAATCAGCAATATGTTTTTCTGCGGCTGCCCATCAGATAGAAAAACAAATAAAAATAATCAAGATATTTTGCAGTATTTCTTTTTAGTTTTCTGCTAATTTACTCAAACTGCAGCATGACATATTTGGTGTCTTTAGAAACAATGATTTCTTCTGGAAGTGAAAATAAATGTGTCTGTGGATTAAACAGAACGTGAGTCATGATGCAGGGTCGAAAGATGAACGTATTAAATAAACGTGTTGCCTTTGTAATGGGATACATATAATGACAATAGAGTAAATCAATCACCACAGTGAATTGACGCTTTTTCTCAAGTACCCAAAGTGCCTTTGGGTACTTGTTGATACCGATTAACAATATACACACGCGCACACACACACACACTTTCTCTCTACAGAACACTGGCTCACGTTACGCCAGGCTTGCACTACACTGGTGGAAACCCTGACAGATGATGCCAGACAGACACACAGCTGACAACCTCACTGCTAAACTAGTTCCTGTGAAGGAGACTTACAGGGAAAGTGGCTGCATGTGTACGAGTACATGAGCACAGTATCTGTGCATCCCCACTGTTACCAGATTCTGTAGAGAATAAGATGTAGAGCACACAGGGTTGATGCTGAATATGTTCCTCTGAATGAAGTGGGAGAAGTGATCAGTTTACTCCGACAGGAGAGATGATCAGAGGTGCAGAGTTTCTACCACCAGGACTGAAGTATGGGAAGAGTTTCTCAGTGAATGAGCAGCCAGTGAAGGAGTAGATAAGAGCTGCAGCATCTACGTCATAGAAGGAGACCAGACCCTCCTCATAATCCACAAACACCCCCACCTTCTGAGGCCGAGACTTCAGAGAGAGAAGAACTGAAGGGCCAGCAGCAGCTCTGTACTCATTTCCATTTCTCAAACATATGGTCCAATAACCATTCTTAGGGCTCAGTGAGGTGTTTCCCTTCCTGTTGATCGACTCTCTGGCCACTCCTAAATCCCAGTCACACTTTCTTTTAACTTGAACCTCAAAGTAAAATTTTTCTGAAGAGAAACTCTGTGTTCCTAAAACACAGGGATTGAGAGAAAATCTCTCTGGATTGTCAGGGAGTAATTTCAGTACATTACCAGAATGCACTTGTTTCCCATCATCAGACAAGATGAGACTGGGATTTGCTGTATCAGGATCAAGAGTCACATCCACTGCAAACTTCTGGATCCTCTTCAGCTCAGCTTCAAGCAGCTTCTTTATCTCTTTACTGAGCGTCTCCTCCAGCTGAGACACAGCTCTCACCACAGTCCCCTCATGTGATGGAGGAACACTGACCTTTGTCCAGTCCTTGGTGGGTGGTGGATGGTGGATGTTTGAGGACTGAACACTCTGGAGGAGATGGAGGTGGTCTTCAGAGAGTGAGAGCTGAACCACCTCAGTGCTTCTCTTCATCAGCTCAGAGATTTCCTGTTCCAGCTCTTTGATGAACGCTTCGGCCTGTTTCTCTGTTGTTTTCTTCTTCTCTTCTATTGTTTTGATGAGCTCATTCAGGCCTCTCTCAACAGACTCCTTCAGATCAGTGAAGACCTGAACACCTTCTGCTTTCTCTCTGTCTGCATCTTCCTCACTGAGGTCGACTGAGTGTTTGATCTCCTGAATCTTCACTCGTCTCTTCTGGATCATCTGCTGAATTTCAGCCTCTGTCTTCTTCAGCTCCACCTTCTTTCCTTCATATTCTTCTTTCAGAGGAACAACATCATGCATCTTATGATCTAAAACGGGACAAAGCGTGCAGACACATGTCTGGTCGGTCTTACAGAACAGCTCCAGAGGTTTATCGTGCTTCGTACACATCCTGTCTTCCAGGTTCTCCACAGGGTCGATCAGCTGATGTCTTTTCAGGCCTGACATTGTCAGATGAGGCTCCAGGTGAGTCTCACAGTAGGAGACCAGACACACCAGGCAGGACTTCAGGGCCTTCAGTTTGGTTCCAGTGCAGACGTCACAGGGAACTTCTCCTGGTTTGGACTCTTGTTGCTCTGAGCTGCTGGTTTTCTGTTGAGCTGACTGTCTGAACTGAACAACCATCTCAGAGATGAAGGTGTTGACCCTCAAATCTGGTTTTGTGTTGAAAACCTCTGTACACATGGGACACTGGCATCTGTCACTAGTATTCCAGTGTTCATTGATGCAGTTTTTGCAGAAGTTGTGTCCACATGGTGTGGTGACTGGATCAGTGAACACATCCAGACAGATGGAGCACAGGAACTGATCTTCAGATGACAGATAGTTTGCAGCAGACATATCTACACATAGAGTGCAAGAAAAGAAACACATTTTATTCAAAACAGAGTTTAATTATTTGTTTAAAAAGGAAACAAGTGTGATTATTTTTTATATCTTTTAACTTTTAAGTAAGAAACCAAGATCAAAGTCGTGCTGACAAGTTCAAGCTTGCTACTCTCACAAAGCAGCACAGAATAAGTCTAATGTGTGTTGAAGAACAGCACTGCTAACACATTTCCTCTCGCTGCTTCACAATAAGAGCCTCCCGCTGGTTCACTGGTAGAAAACCTTTAATGTGAAACAACAAGAGGCAATAAAGGAAGCGATCAGTGAACAGTAATAACAGCAGGAAAGCAGCAGTGAGACTGAAGTTCAAACCACAGAGATTCAGCTACAAGTTGCTAAAGTCCTGAGACTGTTCAAAGCTGTTACAGTGAGTTACTGTATAGTGGGACTGTGGACAAACACACAGAGTTATATTGTGAACAATTGATCAAGTATGAAGTGAAAAGAGTGGAACTTCCTGCCTGAGTAAAGTTCCAGTTTTGTGTTGATCCTGGTTGTTGAAAGTGTAAATATGATCAGCTGTACTCACCAGTGTTTGGAAGAGACTCTGCTGTGTTGTTGAGAAAGACCTGATGAAGTCACTTTGACTTTTCTTTGAGAGAAACACAGACTTGTCTTTACTGCAGTGTGTCTGCCACTCTGACAAACTCAACTTTCGTTTCTGGAGTGTGACGTTGAAGCTCTTCTCTTCAGTGTAGCTCCGCCTCTTACCTGGTGAGGTTTTGTTTCCTCCCTCTGGTTTACACGGACAGTCAGTCACGTGACCCTCATCATATTTGTCCCAGTTGTCTCTCCCATACACACCCCAAAGCCTGTCAAGGACAGAAGTTAAGTAGAAGTTGACCCAATGCATATGATTCATATCAGACATCTTGTTGATGTATCTGAACACATCACAAAGGTAAAAATGATTTTATGAAATGCAGTGAACCTGCAGGTAGTACATGGTAGGGCTGAAGTTAACCGTTCCAACAGTTAAGAACACGACACAAAACTCAGTTTGTTGTTTTTAGGTGAGTTATGTGCTTCAACTCTCTTTGGTCTTTAATTCAGGATAAAGGTGATCATCTGGACTCTGACTGTACGTGATGTTTGTTTCTGTGTTTCTGTCGCAGGGCGGAGAAAGCAGAAGGCAGCCAAAGAGAGGGCAGGTATGGCAAAGGTGAGCACAAACCTGTCGTACCACTTCCTGTTATCACCTGTCAATCAATCACATTAGTGAGCTGTATGGTGTGGGGAGGAAGATTTAAAATAGTCAAATATTACTCAGTGACTCTGAAGTTTGATGTAATCTTACTTGATGAAATAACAGTCACCATACAATAAATATTATTATTATTATCAGTGGATGTTTTGCTTGTTTATTTCTATACAAAATCCTCTTTATTAACACTGTGTGCTATATAACTATAATAATAATATTTATAACACAATTGTTAGGCTTTTATTCTGAAGTCAGCACATCTTCACTTCCTGTTTTATTCTGACAGTTTGATGACAACGGGCATTAAGATGTATCATGTAAACATACAAATGAAAGAATATGATGATGAATCTACTTTAACAGTCACCCACTATATACTTTTATTGTAAAGAGGACTTCAGTGATCAGCTGGTGGCTTTTATCTGGCTCCTGATTGGATGATGGTGATTGAAGGAGGCTCGCTCCCAGCATGCAGATGAAGTTGAACTGGCTCACAGATCAGAGCTCATTGCTGATCACCGTATGATGACTTCCTGTGAGGTCTGACCACAGAGACCCCAAAAAGAAACGGTGAAAACCAGAGAGCAGAGTTTTCCTTCCGCTGGCTGACCGTTGTTTGTCCTGCAGCTCCCGGACCTGAAGGACGCTGAGGCGGTGCAGAAGTTCTTCCTGGAGGAGATCCAGCTGGGGGAGGAGCTGCTGGCTCAGGGTAACACCTCCTCACACCAACACCTTCTTTACAGTCACAGTTTCATCTTCACTCGTGTGGTTTTACTGTTTCTCAGTCTTATTCCAGGCAGCAGTGAGTTGTGTCAAAGTCTGTCCTCTGGTCTCTGTGGAGTCCGTCATGGTGTCTTCACACTTTACGTCTGGTCTTTGTGCTTCGCTCCACAGGAGACTATGAGAAAGGTGTGGACCACCTGACCAACGCCATCGCCGTGTGTGGTCAGCCTCAGCAGCTGCTGCAGGTGCTGCAGCAGACTCTGCCTCCGCCCGTCTTCCAGATGCTGCTCACCAAACTGCCCAGCATCAGCCAGGTAGGCCCAACACTTCTCTCTATTCTCCATGTGGATCTCCATGAGTCCTTCTGTTCTCCACACAGAAACAACAACAACAACAGTTTAAAATCACGTGTTATCACTGAAACCAGCCGGTTTGTGTTCTGCTCTGTCCTGCAGCGTATTGTGAGTGCACAGAGTCTGAGCGAGGACGATATAGAATGAGGACCAGGAGGAGACAACCCCCAAACCCTCACCCTGCTCTTCCTCCCCTTCCTCTTCCTCACGTGGACCTTCCACGACGACCCTGCCAACGCCTCGGCCTCCATCGCTCCGGCCGACGTCCATCACTTCCTGAAGTGGAATTAGTTTTGTATTCCTGGTTTATCCACGACAGTCGTGTTTTGTTTTTGACTTCAATTACCCGTTTTGGGGTATTGAGAGTATCTGGATCATAACGGCCAGAGAAACACAAGAGCCCGTCCCCACTTCACCATCATGAGGTCTGTACTCATCAAGTGGACCGGGTGTGAACATGAATCCGCTCCTTCCTTCAGGGTGGTGTAGCACACGTCCTGACGGCATCATGTACCAGGTTTACACCGTCTGACATGTTTGTACCGACCATCTTCATGGTTCTTCTGATATCAGTCGTGGAAAGTTACAGGAACAGGAATCTTCTCTTTGCTCGGATGCTTCACAAAGTATTTATTGTTTGTTTTGTTATCAGTCGTCTTTCTGTTCGTTCTCGACTTGGAAACACTTTTGAAAAAGTGATGAAAAGTTTAGTTTTTGTCATTTTAAAGAGGACGACCCTCTTTAGGAAAATAAAAAATGTGAACAAACTCTGAAGTCGTCTTGTGAGTTTATTTTAAATGACATCACGCCTCCTCCAGCTGTTGCTCGTCTCTGTGTCATCGATATTCAGAAAGTAGCTTCTAGTGAGCAAACATTTAAAACAGTCGTCCTACAACGTTTACAACAGGTCGAGTCTTCATTTCTGTACCTATGATCTCACAGGACGAACCAAAGAGACATCCTAGAAACTACAGCAAAGATCTTCTCCTCCAGAGAGAATCATCCACAGCAGGGAAACTGAGTGTCAATCATCACAACTTCTCCAGTCAACGTCTGATACAAGAAGCTTTTATTGTGAAGCAGCAGTCACAGGACTCACAATACATTTGTAATGAAATACAACGTCAGCGTTTAGTGCTCAAGTCAAAGCGAACTCACACCTTGTGTTCAACAACCACTTTATTTTGCAGTTTTTATCCAACAATCATATATTTACAGATGTTTTTGACTCATAAGCCGTCTCACCAGTATTCATCTGGAGACACTATAAGCATGTAATAATCATCACTCTTAAATCAATCTTCATGACACAATGAAATAATCAGCAATATGTTTTTCTGCGGCTGCCCATCAGATAGAAAAACAAATAAAAATAATCAAGATATTTTGCAGTATTTCTTTTTAGTTTTCTGCAAATTTACTCAAACTGCAGCTTGACATATTTGGTGTCTTCAGAAACAATGATTTCTTCTGGAAGTGAAAATAAATGTGTCGGTAGATTAAACAGAACGTGAGTCATGATGCAGGGTCGAAAGATGAACGTATTAAATAAACGTGTTGCCTTTGTAATGGGATACATATAATGACAATAGAGTAAATCAATCACCACAGTGAATTTTAGATGCACCGATAGCGCTTTTTTTTTCAACAAGTGCATTTGGGTACTTGTCGATACCGATTACCGATATTAGCACTAAATAATACAATTACATAGCAAGCAATGCATTTAAAGTTATGCTTAAACTCTAGCCCTATTTGTAGGCCTCTGCTCGAAAATGGCATACCCATACTAAAGTGAGCACAGTTCTGTAACTACAAGGTCTATTTTAATGATGTTTGATGCTATAATCAGATCACAACACTTGTGAGATTGTTCAGATGGGTAATATTGTGTATATGTTGCTGGTTAATATCGTACATGAAGATATTACACAGCTCAAATAGAAAATATTCCGGTTCGCTGGGGAAAAAAGCACTTTTATTGATATTATGTTTTTGAAATAATGCAGCTGGCTGCCTAAAAACTCTCCCAAATCATAGCACAACCGATCAGTAGTTGTTGAATGAAGGTTAAAGTGGGATAAAGTGAAGAATAAGAGGCTTTAGTACAGAGAGGTCACGCGAGGTCGTCATTTTCGAACCAGCTGTTGCAGCTCTTACATTGTACTTTTATACACTATATAACTATATATTTCACTTTTTTATCACTCATATTATTCAATACATCTGAATACAGCCGTTAGGAATGATTTTGAGAGCAGGGTCCTCTCAGAGCCTGTCTCTGGCTGTCATCCATAGGATTTTCTCAGTTCCTGTGTGTGTATGGGGCTGTAGCTCAGCCTATCATCGGTCGATTTCAGTCAATGAGCCCGCCTTCGACGCGTCAGTCTCAGGAAGGCGGGTGTCGAAGCGGGTGTTGATTGACAGAAGTTTCAGTGAGTAAAGTTGCAAGAAGTGCCGCGTATCCCCGAGTTAAAATTCCATGGTGGATTGGCCCCCTTCTACAGGAAACTGATGGGCAGCCGACAGGATGCAGTTGCCAACAATGATTGTAGCTTTGAACCGGATAATTTTCGATGTTATTGTCATCATTCTTCATAAAAGGTGAGCAAAAACCAACGATTTTTTTCTGTGAAAACCAAAGGTATTTATGCGTTCTGTGTCGAATGCTCATGCAATTTTTGAACGATATTTACGAGCACCCCAAAGCCCGAGAGCCCCCACATTTGGGGGTGTCATGTGCAAGAGGTTTTAATTGTCATCAGATGTTCCTCCCTTTCTGACTGTATCATGATGCTGTTGCTACATTTTAACATTCAACTTTGTTGTTTTGCTGATACTAACAGCAGAGTTTGCACTCGGGAGGTCGCACGCACGCACGCACGCACGCACGCACGCACGCACGCACGCACGCACGCACGCACGCACGCACGCACACACTAGTTCATGTGAAGGAGACTGACAGGGATTCTGTAGAGAATAAGATGTAGAGCACACAGGGTTGATGCTGAATATGTTCCTCTGAATGAAGTGGGAGAAGTGATCAGTTTACTCTGACAGGAGAGATGATCAGAGGTGCAGAGTTTTTACCACCATAATTAAGACCAGGAAAGAAGTATGGGAAGAGTTTCTCTTTGAAGGAGCAGCCAGTGAAGGAGTAGATAAGAGCTGCAGCATCTACGTCATAGAAGGAGACCAGACCCTCCTCATAATCCACAAACACCCCCACCTTCTGAGGCCGGGGCTTCAGAGAGAGATGGACTGAAGGGTCATCAAGAGCTTCATACTTATTTCCTTTTCTCAACCATATGGTCCAGTAGCCATCCCCACGACTCAGTGTGATGAGTCCGTTCCTGTTGATTGATTCTCTGACCACTCCTAAGTCCCACTCCGTCTTTCCTTTAACTTCAACCTCAAAGTAAAATATGCCAAAAGAGAAACTCTGCTTTGCTAAAACACAGGGTTCGAGAGAAAATCTCTCTGGGTTGTTTGGGAGATTCTTCTTCACATTACAATGTTTCACTTGTTTCCCATCAGCAGACAGGTTGAGTTTAGGATTAGCTGTATCAGGATCAAGAGTCACATCCACTGCAAACTTCTGGATCCTCTTCAGCTGAGCTTCAGCAACCAGCTTGTCAAACCTTTTACTGAGCGTCTCCTCCAGCTGAACCACAGCTCTCCTCACAGTCCCCTCATATGATGCTGGAGGAACACTGACCTTTGTCCAGTCCTTGGTGGGTGGCGGATGGTGGATGTTTGAGGACTGAACACTCTGGAGGAGATGGAGGTGGTCTTCAGAGAGTGAGAGCTGAACCACCTCAGTGCTTCTCTTCTTCAGCTCAGAGATGTCCTGTTCCAGCTCTTTGATGAAAGCTTCGGCCTGTTTCTCTGTTGTTTTCTTCTTCTCTTCTATTGTTTTGATGAGCTCATTCAGGCCTCTCTCAACAGACTCCTTCAGATCAGTGAAGACCTGAACACCTTCTGCTTTCTCTCTGTCTGCATCTTCCTCACTGAGGTCGACTGAGTGTTTGATCTCCTGAATCTTCAGTCGTCTCTTCTGGATCATCTGCTGAATTTCAGCCTCTGTCTTCTTCAGCTCCACCTTCTTTCCTTCATATTCTTCTTTCAGAGGAACAAACTCGTGCGTCTTATGATCTAATATGGGGCAGAGCATGCAGACAAATGTCTGGTCGGTCTTACAGAACAGCTCCAGAGGTTTATCGTGCTTCGTACACATCCTGTCTTCCAGGTTCTCCACAGGGTCGATCAGCTGATGTCTTTTCAGGCGTGAAGCTGTCAGATGAAGCTCCAGGTGAGTCTCACAGTAGGAGACCAGACACACCAGGCAGGACTTCAGGGCCTTCAGTTTGGTTCCAGTGCAGACGTCACAGGGAACTTCTCCTGGTTTGGACTCTTGTTGCTCTGAGCTGCTGGTTTTCTGTTGAGCTGACTGTCTGAACTGAACAACCATCTCAGAGATGAAGGTGTTGACGTGCAGCTCAGGTCTTGAGATGAAAACCTTTGTACACATTGGACACATGTGCTGGTCGTTGGTATTCCAGTGTTCATTGATGCAGTTCTTGCAGAAGTTGTGTCCACATGATGTGGTGACTGGATCAGTGAACACATCCAGACAGATGGAGCACAGGAACTGATCTTCAGATGACAGATAGTTTGCAGCAGCCATATCTACACAGAGTGGAAGAAAAGAAACACAATTTATTCAAAATATAGTTTAATTTTTTGTTTAAAAAGGAAACAAGTGTGATTCGTTTTATATCTTTTAACTTTTAAGTAAGCAACCAAGATCAAAGTCGTGCTGACAAGTTCAAGCTTGCTACTCTCACAAAGCAGCACAGAATAAGTCTAATGTGTGTTGAAGAACAGCACTGCTAACACATTTCCTCTCGCTGCTTCACAATAAGAGCCTCCAGCTGGTTCACTGGTAGAAAACTTTTAATGTGAAACAACAAGAGGCAATAAAGGAAGCGATCAGTGAACAGTAATAACAGCAGGAAAGTAGCAGTGAGACTAAAGTTCAAACTTTTTTTTTGATTTGATTTATTTGTATAAAACAATGTAAATACATGTATAAATATAAAAATACAAATAATACAAATAAATACATTAAAAAATACAGGGTGACACAAAAAAGCGAAAAACACTTGTTTCCATTGTGGCCCACAGAAGGGAAAAATCACAGACAAACTTGACGACTTAATGAAAAAAATGATACTAATAATAAATAAATTGGTTGTTATCTTGAAGGGCATTTCATGGTAAAAAAATTGCTTAACCCTGATTTTAAAAAACGGTTTAGAATCGCTGGCCTTGATGTGACTAGGGAGGCTGTTCCACAGCTTTGCACCCGTGAACTCAAAAGAAGTAGATCCGAAGGACTTTACATGTGGAATGACGAAGGACAAGGTGCTGGACCTAGTATTGTGGTTGGAAGAATTTAGTTTAAATGAACCTGATAAATATTCAGGGGCCTGGTTATTGACAATATTGAACATATGGTTGAGTTTGAGTTGTTGAACTCTAAGATTCATGGGCAGCATATTGACCTGTCTGAATTGAGTAGGACCTATGTGTGTCCTAGGATGAGCATTAAGGAGGAAACGTATGATTTTGTTCTGCATAATCTGTAACCTCGCCTGATTTGTCTTGGTCAGGCCAGAGTACCAAGAAGAGCTGGCATAGTCCATATGACACTGGATTAGAGCTGATGTGAGTAGCCTTTTTGTTTGAAGATCTAAATGTTTGGCCTGCCTATATAGGAATTTCAATTTTGCACTAGATTTGCTGATAACTTTATCAGCTATGTAATCACCCGATAAGGTCTGATCTAGCTCCAGACCAATGTATTTAACACAGGATTTACTGCTGATAACAGTACCAGCACAGGCTACATCGATAGTGTCATTAACCAGGAGTCGTCTTTTGGATCCGAACAAGATCGATTCAGTCTTTCCTAAGTGGAGAGACAGTTTGTTGTCTATCAACCATTCTCTCACCGACTCAAGTTGAGAGGACAGGGTTTGCTGGATTTCTGCTACATTTTTGCCAGCTACCAACAAAGCAGAATCATCAGCATACAACAGCAGCTTGCAGTTAACTGCTGAGGGCATATCATTGACATATATGAGAAATAGAAGGGGACCCAGGATTGACCCCTGGGGAACCCCGCATGTAACTATAGCTGGAGTAGACAGGGTGCCCCCTACATCTACTACCTGCAGCCTTCCATCAAGGTAGGATTTGAACCAGGCTATGGTTGGTTCATTAAATGCTAAGGCTTCTAATTTGAGTAGGAGAATTTTGTGATCCACAGTATCAAAGGCTTTTTGTAGATCTAGAAGAGTCATACCTGTGTAGTTGCCTTTGTCTTGCTCATGTTTGACATAGTCCAATACGTGGATCAAGCAAGTATCTGTGGAGTATTGTGATCTAAATCCAGATTGGAACTCATATAAGAGTTTACTATCACTTAAATAGTGATTGACTTGTTCGTATACTATTTTCTCTATAATCTTTGATACAATGCTCAAAACCGAGACAGGTCGATAGTTGCCCACTTCTGTCTTAGAGCTCTTTTTGTGGATGGGAGTTATTCTAGCAGCTTTTAATTCCGCAGGAATTTTGCCTCTAGAAATGGATAAATTTGCAATATACGTTAAAGGACTAGTAATGAAATTGGCACCATCTTTAAGAAATCTAGAGGGTAGGTTGTCGAGACCGGTAGCCTTGTTCGAATTTAGAGAAGTTAAGTGGCCCAGCACTTCATCCTCCGTCACCACACGTAAGCTAAAACCATTTGGCTGAACACCCTTTTCTGTATAGAATTTTTTTACATGTTCTGGACCATATTTACCCAGACTGGAAGGCAACACTTTGACTAGATTGGAGGCAATTGTAGAAAAATAATCATTAAAAGTGTTTGCCACTTCCAGTGTGTCGAACAAGATACTACCATTTTTATCTAGACCTATATTCTGGGGTTTAGGTTTAGTTGAGTCAGAGGACCCCATACTACCTAGAAGCTTCCACAGTTTTTTAGGTTGAGTTTTAAATTCATCCACCTTTTCCTTATAGTAGTCCGATTTAGCCTTGTTTTTTTTGTATTGGACTTGGTTTCTAAGGTAAATAAACTTCTCATGCCAGACAGGGTCTTTTGTTTTGACAAATTTACGTGAAGCTTTATTTTTTTCGTTGACCAGATGAATAATTTCCCCAGTGATCCAAGGATCAGAATTGTTTTTGATACGAACTGTTTTATTTGGGGCTACTTGGTCCAGGACTGACACAAATTTGGTTTTGAAGGTTTCCCATGCTTCGTCGACAGTTTGACAACATAAAACAGCACCCCAATTTACTAGACCTAGTTTGGTTTCAAACACCTCTGTGGAGTAGTTTTTCATACACCTTATTTGTTTACTAGTATGTTGGTTGGTGGTCACCTTTTTACATTTTCTAGTACAGTAAACTAACATATGGTCGGTAGTCGGTAGACGGTAGTCGAAACCACAGAGATTCAGCTACAAGTTGCTAAAGTCCTGAGACTGTTGAAAGCTGTTACAGTGAGTTACTGTATAGTGGGACTGTGGACAAACACACAGAGTTATATTGTGAACAATTGATCAAGTATGAAGTGAAAAGAGTGGAACTTCCTGCCTGAGTAAAGTTCCAGTTTTGTGTTAATCCTGGTTGTTGAAAGTGTAAATATGATCCGGGTCTGTGTACGTTTTGAGAGTCTGTTTTACCGTTTAATCGAAAATACAGAAATACCATTGTTTTCTCGTTTTTCGTTTTAAATCAAAAACAGCCGTTTTTGATTTCTGAATCTAAAAACGAGAGAACCAAAGTCAAATAACGAGCCGATTTTGTTTTTTTGCAAATCCCTTTTTTGTTTTTGCCTTTAAAAAGAGAGCAAAGCACAACAGGTAACCCGGAAGTAAGAATATTTCCAAATAAAAGTCAAGGCAATAGAATGACCGGATGCAGGAAATGTTATTGTCTATGACGCTAAAGCAACCGCACCCTACGGTGGAAAAACAAACGTCAGTGCCAACAGCAACAACTCTGAACACAACAATTACTTTAAACTATATCACGAACTGTATTGCATCACACAATGCATCGATTAATCGAAAACTTGATTACTGCTGAGTACATGAATAAATTAATATTAAACTACATGTAGTCAACTACTGTTGCTAACACACTCCCATCGGCCCAGGACTCTTTATTGATATTCATTAACGTAATTTATTCTGATGTTACTCTGGTATGTGATTGCATCATAGACGATATAAGCATTTCTTGCATACGGTCATTCTATTGCCTTGACTTTTATTTGAAAATAGTCTTACTTCCGGGTTACCTGTCGTGCTTTGCGTCTCTTTTTAAAGGCAAAAACAAAAAAGGGATTTGCAAAAACCAAAATCGGCTCGTTTTTTGACTTTGGTTCTCTCGTTTTTGGATTCAGAAATCAAAAACGGCTGTGCGTTTCTGTTTTTGGTTTAAACGAGAAAACCATGTTATTTCTGTTTGTTCGATTAAACAGACTATCAGAACGTGCACGGACGGATCAGCTGTACTCACCAGTGTTTGGAAGAGACTCTGCTGTGTTGTTGAGAAAGACCTGATGAAGTCACTTTGACTTTTCTTTGAGAGAAACACAGAGACTTGTCTTTACTGCAGTGTGTCTGCCACTCTGACAAACTCAACTTTCGTTTCTGGAGTGTGACGTTGAAGCTCTTCTCTTCAGTGTAGCTCCGCCTCTTAACTGGTGAGGTTTTGTTTCCTCCCTCTGGTTTACACGGACAGTCAGTCACGTGACCCTCATCATATTTGTCCCAGTTGTCTCTCCCATACACACCCCAAAGCCTGTCAAGGACAGAAGTTAAGTAGAAGTTGACCCAATGCATATGATTCATATCAGACATCTTGTTGATGTATCTGAACACATCACAAAGGTAAAAATGATTTTATGAAATGCAGTGAACCTGCAGGTAGCACATGGTAGGGCTGAAGTTAACCGTTCCAACAGTTAAGAACACGACACAAAACTCAGTTTGTTGTTTTTAGGTGAGTTATGTGCTTCAACTCTCTTTGGTCTTTAATTCAGGATAAAGGTGATCATCTGGACTCTGACTGTACGTGATGTTTGTTTCTGTGTTTCTGTCGCAGGGCGGAGAAAGCAGAAGGCAGCCAAAGAGAGGGCAGGTATGGCAAAGGTGAGCACAAACCTGTCGTACCACTTCCTGTTATCACCTGTCAATCAATCAGATTAGTGAGCTGTATGGTGTGGGGAGGAAACTAAGATTTGAAATAGTCAAATATTACTCAGTGACTCTAAAGTTTGATATAATCTTACTTGATGAAATAAGTCACCATACAATAAATATTATTATTATTATCAGTGACGTTTTGCTTGTTTTTTTCTATACAAAATCCTCTTTATTAACACTGTGTGCTATATAACTATAATAATAATATTTATAACACAATTGTTAGGCTTTTATTCTGAAGTCAGCACATCTTCACTTCCTGTTTTATTCTGACAGTTTGATGACAAAAGGCATTAAGATGTATCATGTAAACATACAAATGAAAGAATATGATGATGAATCTACTTTAACAGTCACCCACTATATACTTTTATTGTAAAGAGGACTTCAGTGATCAGCTGGTGGCTTTTATCTGGCTCCTGATTGGATGATGGTGATTGAAGGAGGCTCGCTCCCAGCATGCAGATGAAGTTGAACTGGCTCACAGATCAGAGCTCATTGCTGATCACCGTATGATGACTTCCTGTGAGGTCTGACCACAGAGACCCGAAAAAGAAACGGTGACAACCAGAGAGCAGAGTTTTCCTTCCGCTGGCTGACCGTTGTTTGTCCTGCAGCTCCCGGACCTGAAGGACGCTGAGGCGGTGCAGAAGTTCTTCCTGGAGGAGATCCAGCTGGGGGAGGAGCTGCTGGCTCAGGGTAACACCTCCTCACACCAACACCTTCTTTACAGTCACAGTTTCATCTTCACTCGTGTGGTTTTACTGTTTCTCAGTCTTATTCCAGGCAGCAGTGAGTTGTGTCAAAGTCTGTCCTCTGGTCTCTGTGGAGTCCGTCATGGTGTCTTCACACTTTACGTCTGGTCTTTGTGCTTCGCTCCACAGGAGACTATGAGAAAGGTGTGGACCACCTGACCAACGCCATCGCCGTGTGTGGTCAGCCTCAGCAGCTGCTGCAGGTGCTGCAGCAGACTCTGCCTCCGCCCGTCTTCCAGATGCTGCTCACCAAACTGCCCAGCATCAGCCAGGTAGGCCCAACACTTCTCTTTATTCTCCATGTGGATCTCCATGAGTCCTTCTGTTCTCCACACAGAAACAACAACAACAACAGTTTAAAATCACGTGTTATCACTGAAACCAGCCGGTTTGTGTTCTGCTCTGTCCTGCAGCGTATTGTGAGTGCACAGAGTCTGAGCGAGGACGATATAGAATGAGGACCAGGAGGAGACAACCCCCAAACCCTCACCCTGCTCTTCCTCCCCTTCCTCTTCCTCACGTGGACCTTCCACGACGACCCTGCCAACGCCTCGGCCTCCATCGCTCCGGCCGACGTCCGTCACTTCCTGAAGTGGAATTAGTTTTGTATTCCTGGTTTATCCACGACAGTCGTGTTTTGTTTTTGACTTCAATTACCCGTTTTGGGGTATTAAGAGTATCTGGATCATAACGGCCAGAGAAACACAAGAGCCCGTCCCCACTTCACCATCATGAGGTCTGTACTCATCAAGTGGACCGGGTGTGAACATGAATCCGCTCCTTCCTTCAGGGTGGTGTAGCACACGTCCTGACGGCATCATGTACCAGGTTTACACTGTCTGACATGTTTGTACCGACCATCTTCATGGTTCTTCTGATATCAGTCGTGGAAAGTTACAGGAACAGGAATCTTCTCTTTGCTCGGATGCTTCACAAAGTATTTATTGTTTGTTTTGTTATCAGTCGTCTTTCTGTTCGTTCTCGACTTGGAAACACTTTTGAAAAAGTGATGAGAAGTTTAGTTTTTGTCATTTTAAAGAGGACGACCCTCTTTAGGAAAATAAAACATGTGAACAAACTCTGAAGTCGTCTTGTGAGTTTATTTTAAATGACATCACGCCTCCTCCAGCTGTTGCTCGTCTCTGTGTCATCGATATTCAGAAAGTAGCTTCTAGTGAGCAAACATTTAAAACAGTCGTCCTACAACGTTTACAACAGGTCGTGTCTTCATTTCTGTACCTATGATCTCACAGGACGAACCAAAGAGACATCCTAGAAACTACAGCAAAGATCTTCTCCTCCAGAGAGATTCATCCACAGCAGGGAAACTGAGTGTCAATCATCACAACTTCTCCAGTCAACGTCTGATACAAGAAGCTTTTATTGTGAAGCAGCAGTCACAGGACTCACAATACATTTGTAATGAAATACAACGTCAGCGTTTAGTGCTCAAGTCAAAGCGAACTCACACCTTGTGTTCAACAACCACTTTATTTTGCAGTTTTTATCCAAC
The DNA here is from genome assembly GCF_949748355.1 of Melanostigma gelatinosum. Classification (NCBI taxonomy): domain Eukaryota; kingdom Metazoa; phylum Chordata; class Actinopteri; order Perciformes; family Zoarcidae; genus Melanostigma; species Melanostigma gelatinosum. Next base: position 23,906,948 of record NC_136644.1, on the reverse strand, counting down.
AATCATATATTTACAGATGTCTTTGACTCATAAGCCGTCTCACCAGTATTCATCTGTAGACACTATAAGCATGTAATAATCATCACTCTTCAATCAATCTTCATGACACAATGAAATAATCAGCAATATGTTTTTCTGCGGCTGCCCATCAGATAGAAAAACAAATAAATAATCAAGATATTTTGCAGTATTTCTTTTTAGTTTTCTGCTAATTTACTCAAACTGCAGCTTGACATATTTGGTGTCTTTAGAAACAATGATTTCTTCTGGAAGTGAAAATAAATGTGTCTGTAGATTAAACAGAACATGAGTCATGATGTGTTGATCATGACTCACGGGTTGATGCTGAATATGTTCCCCTGAATGAAGTGGGAGAAGTGATCAGTTTACTCCGACAGGAGAGATGATCAGAGGTGCAGAGTTTTTACCACCATAATTAGGACAGAAGTATGGGAAGAGTTTCTCTTTGAAGGAGCAGCCAGTGAAGGAGTAGATGAGAGCTGCAGCATCTACGTCATAGAAGGAGACCAGACCCTCCTCATAATCCACAAACACCCCCACCTTCTGAGGCCGAGACTTCAGAGAGAGAGGAACTGAAGGGCTAGCAGCTGCTCTGTACTCATTTCCATTTCTCAAACATATAGTCCAGTAACCATTCTGAGGACTCAGTGAGACTTGTCCCTTCCTGTTGATCGACTCTCTGGCCACTCCTAAAGACCAGTCAGACTTTCTTTTAACTTGAACCTCAAAGTATTTTTTTTCTGAAGAGAAACTCTGCTTTCCTAAAACACAGGTACAATCAGAAAATCTCTCTGGATTGTCGGGGAGTAATTTCTCTACCTTACCAGTACGCACTTGTTTCCCATCAGCAGACAGGATGAGACTGGGATTTGCTGTATCAGGATCAAGAGTCACATCCACTGCAAACTTCTGGATCCTCTTCAGCTCAGCTCCAAGCAGCTTCTTTATCTCTTTACTGAGCGTCTCCTCCAGCTGAGACACAGCTCTCCTCACAGTCCCCTCATATGCTGGATGAACACTGACCTTTGTCCAGTCCTTGGTGGGTGGTGGATGGTGGATGTTTGAGGACTGAACACTCTGGAGGAGATGGAGGTGGTCTTCAGAGAGTGAGAGCTGAACCACCTCAGTGCTTCTCTTCTTCAGCTCAGAGATTTCCTGTTCCAGCTCTTTGATGAAAGCTTCGGCCTGTTTCTCTGTTGTTTTCTTCTTCTCTTCTATTGTTTTGATGAGCTCATTCAGGCCTCTCTCAACAGACTCCTTCAGATCAGTGAAGACCTGAACACCTTCTGCTTTCTCTCTGTCTGCATCTTCCTCACTGAGGTCGACTGAGTGTTTGATCTCCTGAATCTTCAGTCGTCTCTTCTGGATCATCTGCTGAATTTTAGCCTCTGTCTTCTTCAGCTCCACCTTCTTTCCTTCATATTCTTCTTTCAGAGGAACAAACTTGTGCGTCTTATGATCTAAAACGGGACAAAGAGTGCAGACGCATGTCTGGTCGGTCTTACAGAACAGCTCCAGAGGTTTATCGTGCTTCGTACACATCCTGTCTTCCAGGTTCTCCACAGGGTCGATCAGCTGATGTCTTTTCAGGCCTGACATTGTCAGATGAGGCTCCAGGTGAGTCTCACAGTAGGAGACCAGACACACCAGGCAGGACTTCAGGGCCTTCAGTTTGGTTCCAGTGCAGACGTCACAGGGAACTTCTCCTGGTTTGGACTCTTGTTGCTCTGAGCTGCTGGTTTTCTGTTGAGCTGACTGTCTGAACTGAACAACCATCTCAGAGATGAAGGTGTTGATCCTCAAATCTGGTCTTGTGTTGAAAACCTCTTTACACATGGGACACTGGCATCTGTCACTAGTATTCCAGTGTTCATTGATGCAGTTTTTGCAGAAGTTGTGTCCACATGGTGTGCTGACTGGATCAGTGAACACATCCAGACAGATGGAGCACAGGAACTGATCTTCAGATGACAGATTGTTTGCAGCAGCCATATCTACACATAGAGTGGAAGAAAAGAAACACATTTTACTCAAAATATAGTTTAATTATTTGTTAAAAAAGGAAACAAGTGTGATTCATTTTTATATCTTTTAACTTTTAAGTAAGCAACCAAGATCAAAGTCGTGCTGACAAGTTCAAGCTTGCTACTCTCACAAAGCAGCACAGAATAAGTCTAATGTGTGTTGAAGAACAGCACTGCTAACACATTTCCTCTCGCTGCTTCACAATAAGAGCCTCCAGCTGGTTCACTGGTAGAAAACGTTTAATGTGAAACAACAAGAGGCAATAAAGGAAGCGATCAGTGAACAGTAATAACAGCAGGAAAGTAGCAGTGAGACTAAAGTTCAAACCACAGAGATTCAGCTACAAGTTGCTAAAGTCCTGAGACTGTTCAAAGCTGTTACAGTGAGTTACTGTATAGTGGGACTGTGGACAAACACACAGAGTTATATTGTGAACAATTGATCAAGTATGAAGTGAAAAGAGTGGAACTTCCTGTCTGAGTAAAGTTCCAGTTTTGTGTTGATCCTGGTTGTTGAAAGTGTAAATATGATCCGGGTCTGTGTACGTTTTGAGAGTCTGTTTTACCGTTTAATCGAAAATACAGAAATACCATTGTTTTCTCGTTTTTCGTTTTAAATCAAAAACAGCCGTTTTTGATTTCTGAATCTAAAAACGAGAGAACCAAAGTCAAATAACGAGCCGATTTTGATTTTTTGCAAATCCCTTTTTGTTTTTGCCTTTAAAAAGAGAGCAAAGCACAACAGGTAACCCGGAAGTACGAATATTTCCAAATAAAAGTCAAGGCAATAGAATGACCGGATGCAGGAAATGTTATTGTCTATGACGCTAAAGCAACCGCACCCTACGGTGGAAAAACAAATATCAGTGCCAACAGCAACAACTCTGAACACAAAAATGACTTTAAACTATATCACGAACTGTATTGCATCACACAATGCACCGATTAATCGAAAACTTGATTACTGCTGAGTACATGGATAAATTAATATTAAACTGCATGTAGTCTACTACTGTTGCTAACACACTCCCATCGGCCCAGGACTCTTTATTTATATTCATTAATGTAATTTATTCTGATGTTACTCTGGTATGTGATTGCATCTGTAAATAAAAATATACATTCATTCAATGTTAAACACAGCTTATACGCGGATATGTGAGTTCTAGTACAAGAAAGTCAAAAACGCCAGGTGGGGCACTCTCGCACTCGCCTGAACAAAGTGGAAATACTAGAACTCTGAAGGATAGCTTTTGCCCCAGTTAAATGTCACATAGTCTTACAGAGAACTAGTCTCAACTGCCTGCTCCATCTTAGAGATAGAAAGAGGCGCCCTTGCATATCTAGCGCCTAGCTTATCTAGTCGGCCGAACATAACAATATGTTGCTACATCAACATTTCACACACACTGACGTTCCAGAGAAGGCGGATCCCGGACGTGAGCCAGTGTGGGCGGAGATGCTCAGAGCTCCAACAGGTCATCTTAATGCTAAAAACAGATCCACCTCCTACTTTGCTTTGACCAATAGGCTCCAAAAGGAGGACCTAATATATGAACGCATGCGCACTCTGTCTAAGCGCCTTTTAGCTTTTCATTCACTCCTACAGAGTGAACTTTTTAGGCCCGTGCACGTTTAACTGCTGGACATAATACTTCTGTCACAAATAAACCTTATTGCTTGAATTGAGCTAAACGCCTCGACCTAAGTCTGTTCACCTGAGTTTTCTCCTCAACATGAGATTTATTCTCAACAATCATAGACGATATAAGCATTTCTTGAATACGGTCATTCTATTGCCTTGACTTTTATTTGAAAATATTCTTACTTCCGGGTTACCTGTCGTGCTTTGCGTCTCTTTTTAAAGGCAAAAACAAAAAAGGGATTTGCAAAAACCAAAATCGGCTCGTTTTTTGACTTTGGTTCTCTCGTTTTTGGATTCAGAAATCAAAAACGGCTATGCGTTTCTGTTTTTGGTTTAAACGAGAAAACCATGTTATTTCTGTTTGTTCAATTAAACAGACTATCAGAACGTGCACGGACGGATCAGCTGTACTCACCAGTGTTTGGAAGAGACTCTGCTGTGTTGTTGAGAAAGACCTGATGAAGTCACTTTGACTTTTCTTTGAGAGAAACACAGAGACTTGTCTTTACTGCAGTGTGTCTGCCACTCTGACAAACTCAACTTTCGTTTCTGGATTGTGACGTTGAAGCTCTTCTCTTCAGTGTAGCTCCGCCTCTTACCTGGTGAGGTTTTGTTTCCTCCCTCTGGTTTACGCGGACAGTCAGTCACGTGACCCTCATCATATTTGTCCCAGTTGTCTCTCCCATACACACCCCAAAGCCTGTCAAGGACAGAAGTTAAGTAGAAGTTGACCCAATGCATATGATTCATATCAGACATCTTGTTGATGTATCTGAACACATCACAAAGGTAAAAATGATTTTATGAAATGCAGTGAACCTGCAGGTAGCACATGGTAGGGCTGAAGTTAACCGTTCCAACAGTTAAGAACACGACACAAAACTCAGTTTGTTGTTTTAAGGTGAGTTATGTGCTTCAACTCTCTTTGGTCTTTAATTCAGGATAAAGGTGATCATCTGGACTCTGACTGTACGTGATGTTTGTTTCTGTGTTTCTGTCGCAGGGCGGAGAAAGCAGAAGGCAGCCAAAGAGAGGGCAGGTATGGCAAAGGTGAGCACAAACCTGTCGTACCACTTCCTGTTATCACCTGTCAATCAATCAGATTAGTGAGCTGTATGGTGTGGGGAGGAAACTAAGATTTAAAATAGTCAAATATTACTCAGTGACTCTAAAGTTTGATATAATCTTACTTGATGAAGTAACAGTCACCATACAATAAAGATTATTATTATTATCAGTGACGTTTTGCTTGTTTATTTCTATACAAAATCCTCTTTATTAACACTGTGTGCTATATAACTATAATAATATTTCCAGCACAATTTTTCGGCTTTTATTCTGAAGTCAGCACATCTTCACTTCCTGTTTTATTCTGACAGTTTGATGACAACGGGCATTAAGATGTATCATGTAAACATACAAATGAAAGACTATGATGATGAATCTACTTTAACAGTCACCCACTATATACTTTTATTGTAAAGAGGACTTCAGTGATCAGCTGGTGGCTTTTATCTGGCTCCTGATTGGATGATGGTGATTGAAGGAGGGTCGCTCCCAGCATGCAGATGAAGTTGAACTGGCTCACAGATCAGAGCTCATTGCTGATCACCGTATGATGACTTCCTGTGAGGTCTGACCACAGAGACCCCAAAAAGAAACGGTGAAAACCAGAGAGCAGAGTTTTCCTTCCGCTGGCTGACCGTTGTTTGTCCTGCAGCTCCCGGACCTGAAGGACGCTGAGGCGGTGCAGAAGTTCTTCCTGGAGGAGATCCAGCTGGGGGAGGAGCTGCTGGCTCAGGGTAACACCTCCTCACACCAACACCTTCTTTACAGTCACAGTTTCATCTTCACTCGTGTGGTTTTACTGTTTCTCAGTCTTATTCCAGGCAGCAGTGAGTTGTGTCAAAGTCTGTCCTCTGGTCTCTGTGGAGTCCGTCATGGTGTCTTCACACTTTACGTCTGGTCTTTGTGCTTCGCTCCACAGGAGACTATGAGAAAGGTGTGGACCACCTGACCAACGCCATCGCCGTGTGTGGTCAGCCTCAGCAGCTGCTGCAGGTGCTGCAGCAGACTCTGCCTCCGCCCGTCTTCCAGATGCTGCTCACCAAACTGCCCAGCATCAGCCAGGTAGGCCCAACACTTCTCTTTATTCTCCATGTGGATCTCCATGAGTCCTTCTGTTCTCCACACAGAAACAACAACAACAACAGTTTAAAATCACGTGTTATCACTGAAACCAGCCGGTTTGTGTTCTGCTCTGTCCTGCAGCGTATTGTGAGTGCACAGAGTCTGAGCGAGGACGATATAGAATGAGGACCAGGAGGAGACAACCCCCAAACCCTCACCCTGCTCTTCCTCCCCTTCCTCTTCCTCACGTGGACCTTCCACGACGACCCTGCCAACGCCTCGGCCTCCATCGCTCCGGCCGACGTCCGTCACTTCCTGAAGTGGAATTAGTTTTGTATTCCTGGTTTATCCACGACAGTCGTGTTTTGTTTTTGACTTCAATTACCCGTTTTGGGGTATTGAGAGTATCTGGATCATAACGGCCAGAGAAACACAAGAGCCCGTCCCCACTTCACCATCATGAGGTCTGTACTCATCAAGTGGACCGGGTGTGAACATGAATCCGCTCCTTCCTTCAGGGTGGTGTAACACACGTCCTGACGGCATCATGTACCAGGTTTACACCGTCTGACATGTTTGTACCGACCATCTTCATGGTTCTTCTGATATCAGTCGTGGAAAGTTACAGGAACAGGAATCTTCTCTTTGCTCGGTTGCTTCACAAAGTATTTATTGTTTGTTTTGTTATCAGTCGTCTTTCTGTTCGTTCTCGACTTGGAAACACTTTTGAAAAAGTGATGAAAAGTTTAGTTTTGTCATTTTAAAGAGGACGACCCTCTTTAGGAAAATAAAAAATGTGAACAAACTCTGAAGTCGTCTTGTGAGTTTATTTTAAATGACATCACGCCTCCTCCAGCTGTTGCTCGTCTCTGTGTCATCGATATTCAGAAAGTAGCATCTAGTGAGCAAACATTTAAAACAGTCGTCCTACAACGTTTACAACAGGTCGTGTCTTCATTTCTGTACCTATGATCTCACAGGACGAACCAAAGAGACATCCTAGAAACTACAGCAAAGATCTTCTCCTCCAGAGAGATTCATCCACAGCAGGGAAACTGAGTGTCAATCATCACAACTTCTCCAGTCAACGTCTGATACAAGAAGCTTTTATTGTGAAGCAGCAGTCACAGGACTCACAATACATTAGTAATGAAATACAACGTCAGCGTTTAGTGCTCAAGTCAAAGCGAACTCACACCTTGTGTTCAACAAGCACTTTATTTTGCAGTTTTTATCCAACAATCATATATTTACAGATGTCTTTGACTCATAAGCCGTCTCACCAGTATTCATCTGTAGACACTATAAGCATGTAATAATCATCACTCTTCAATCAATCTTCATGACACAATGAAATAATCAGCAATATGTTTTTCTGCGGCTGCCCATCAGATAGAAAAACAAATAAAAATAATCAAGATATTTTGCAGTATTTCTTTTTAGTTTTCTGCTAATTTACTCAAACTGCAGCTTGACATATTTGGTGTCTTTAGAAACAATGATTTCTTCTGGAAGTGAAAATAAATGTGTCTGTAGATTAAACAGAACGTGAGTTATGATGTGTTGATCATGACTCACGGGTTGATGCTGAATATGTTCCCCTGAATGAAGTGGGAGAAGTGATCAGTTTACTCCGACAGGAGAGATGATCAGAGGTGCAGAGTTTTTAACACCAGGCTTAAGACCAGGGCAGAAGAATGGGAAGAGTTTCTCAGTGAAGGAGCAGCCAGTGAAGGAGTAGATAAGAGCTGCAGCATCTACGTCATGGAAGGAGACCAGACCCTCCTCATAATCCACAAACACCCCCACCTTCTGAGGCCGAGACTTCAGAGAGAGAAGAACTGAAGGGTAAGCAGCAGCTCTGTACTCATTTCCATTTCTCAAACATATGGCCCAGTAACCATCCTGAGGACTCAGTGAGAATCTCTTCCTGTTGATCGACTCTCTGGCCACTCCTAAAGACCAGTCAGACTTTCTTTTAACTTGAACCTCAAAGTATTTTTTTTCTGAAGAGAAACTCTGTGTTCCTAAAACACAGAGACAAGGAGAAAATCTCTCTGGATTGTCGGGGAGTAATTTCTCTACCTTACCAGTATGCACTTGTTTCCGATCAGCAGACAAGATGAGACTGGGATTTGCTGTGTCAGGATCAAGAGTCACATCGACTGCAAACTTCTGGACCCTCGTCAGCTCAGCTTCAAGCAGCTTCTTTATCTTTTTACTGAGCGTCTCCTCCAGCTGAGACACAGCTCTCACCACAGTCGGCTGATATGATTGGCGGATGCTGACCTTTGTCCAGTCCTTGGTGGGTGGTGGATGGTGGATGTTTGAGGACTGAACACTCTGGAGAAGATGGAGGTGGTCTTCAGAGAGTGAGAGCTGAACCACCTCAGTGCTTCTCTTCTTCAGCTCAGAGATTTCCTGTTCCAGCTCTTTGATGAAAGCTTCGGCCTGTTTCTCTGTTGTTTTCTTCTTCTCTTCTATTGTTTTGATGAGCTCATTCAGGCCTCTCTCAACAGACTCCTTCAGATCAGTGAAGACCTGAACACCTTCTGCTTTCTCTCTGTCTGCATCTTCCTCACTGAGGTCGACTGAGTGTTTGATCTCCTGAATCTTCAGTCGTCTCTTCTGGATCATCTGCTGAATTTCAGCCTCTGTCTTCTTCAGCTCCACCTTCTTTCCTTCATATTCTTCTTTCAGAGGAACAAACTCGTGCATCTTATGATCTAGAACGGGACAAAGCGTGCAGACACATGTCTGGTCGGTCTTACAGAACAGCTCCAGAGGTTTATCGTGCTTCGTACACATCCTGTCTTCCAGGTTCTTCACAGGGTCGATCAGCTGATGTCTTTTCAGGCATGAAGCTGTCAGATGAGGCTCCAGGTGAGTCTCACAGTAGGAGACCAGACACACCAGGCAGGACTTCAGGGCCTTCAGTTTGGTTCCAGTGCAGACGTCACAGGGAACTTCTCCTGGTTTGGACTCTTGTTGCTCTGAGCTGCTGGTTTTCTGTTGAGCTGACTGTCTGAACTGAACAACCATCTCAGAGATGAAAGTGTTGATCCTCAAATCTGGTCTTGTGTTGAAAACTTCTTTACACATGGGACACTGGCATCTGTCATTAATATTCCAGTGTTCATTAATGCAGTTTTTGCAGAAGTTGTGTCCACATGGTGTGCTGACTGGATCAGTGAACACATCCAGACAGATGGAGCACAGGAACTGATCTTCAGATGACAGATAGTTTGCAGCAGCCATATCTACACATAGTGTGGAAGAAAATAAACACATTTTCATCAAAATATAGTTTAATTATTTGTTTGAAAAAGGAAACAAGTGTGATTCATTTTCATATGTTTTAACTTTTAAGTAAGCAACCAAGATCAAAGTCGTGCTGACAAGTTCAAGCTTGCTACTCTCACAAAGCAGCACAGAATAAGTCTAATGTGTGTTGAAGAACAGCACTGCTAACACATTTCCTCTCGCTGCTTCACAATAAGAGCCTCCAGCTGGTTCACTGGTAGAAAACATTTAATGTGAAACAACAAGAGGCAATAAAGGAAGCGATCAGTGAACAGTAATAACAGCAGGAAAGCAGCAGTGAGACTAAAGTTCAAACCACAGAGATTCAGCTACAAGTTGCTAAAGTCCTGAGACTGTTCAAAGCTGTTACAGTGAGTTACTGTATAGTGGGACTGTGGACAAACACACAGAGTTATATTGTGAACAATTGATCAAGTATGAAGTGAAAAGAGTGGAACTTCCTGCCTGAGTAAAGTTCCAGTTTTGTGTTAATCCTGGTTGTTGAAAGTGTAAATATGATCAGCTGTACTCACCAGTGTTTGGAAGAGACTCTGCTGTGTTGTTGAGAAAGACCTGATGAAGTCACTTTGACTTTTCTTTGAGAGAAACACAGAGACTTGTCTTTACTGCAGTGTGTCTGCCACTCTGACAAACTCAACTTTCGTTTCTGGAGTGTGACGTTGAAGCTCTTCTCTTCAGTGTAGCTCCGCCTCTTACCTGGTGAGGTTTTGTTTCCTCCCTCTGGTTTACACGGACAGTCAGTCACGTGACCCTCATCATATTTGTCCCAGTTGTCTCTCCCATACACACCCCAAAGCCTGTCAAGGACAGAAGTTAAGCACAAGTTGACCCAATGCATATGATTCATATCAGACATCTTGTTGATGTATCTGAACACATCACAAAGGTAAAAATGATTTTATGAAATGCAGTGAACCTGCAGGTAGCACATGGTAGGGCTGAAATTAACCGTTCCAACAGTTAAGAACACGACACAAAACTCAGTTTGTTGTTTTTAGGTGAGTTATGTGCTTCAACTCTCTTTGGTCTTTAATTCAGGATAAAGGTGATCATCTGGACTCTGACTGTACGTGATGTTTGTTTCTGTGTTTCTGTCGCAGGGCGGAGAAAGCAGAAGGCAGCCAAAGAGAGGGCAGGTATGGCAAAGGTGAGCACAAACCTGTCGTACCACTTCCTGTTATCACCTGTCAATCAATCACATTAGTGAGCTGTATGGTGTGGGGAGGAAACTAAGATTTGAAATAGTCAAATATTACTCAGTGACTCTAAAGTTTGTCAAGAAGAGTTGAGCCCACAGAGCTGCCTCGAAAACATGCATACACGATCAGGGGAAGGTCAGGATATAAAAAGCATAAAGCATATACTCAGAAATCAATAGTTAAAGTGTAATCGAAAGATAAAGTGTATGATCATTATATAACAAAATGTTTAATCAATATGTAACGAATGTCTAATGCATAGAGTGATTTAACAAATGTAAACCTGATAATAATAATAAGTGTATCTGAGTATAGTGCAGTCTGAGTGTAGAAAGTACGGAGAAAGAGGAAGTAAGCAGGGCGGTTGCTTCAAGGGATGGGGAAATAATGATGGTTGAGAAGAAAAGACACAAAGCACAATAATGATGAAGGATGAGATCAATAATCATTTTATAAGCAAATGTGTACTAAGTAAACTGATTTAACAAATGTAAAAACTGATTAACAAATGTTCTGTGTGACCGGAGCCGAGATGTGGGAAGAGTGTTTTGTCAGGATGAGTCAGCAGAAAGAGTGAAGTTAGGAACAAATGTGCGAGTGTAGGAAAAGGGGAAGTGCAACAGATGTTGAACACCCAGACAGGGAAGTTGGGGTGATTTCCTCATGCACACACACACAAAAGTTAGGTCATTTTCGAAGCACAGGCACCAGATCAATGATGTCATGTTCATCATGGGCTGAGGGACCCCGTGTTGAGGAAGAGGGGGGAGAGACGCGAGAGGCAGCCCAAAATTGTTATAAAAGAAGTAACTTGCAAACAGCAAGACGGGAATTCACGATGGGACGCCGACCGAGCCATCCATGGAGAAACACTGGACCTCGTTCGACAGCCGCGTCCGAGGACTTCGTCTCTGTTCACGGAAAGAAGACCGCCGTTCGTGGACAAAAATTGAAAGACGGAGAATCACCTCTCCCCCCTGCTCGCCTTTACCAACTGGACAACGGAGAAGACGCAGCAGCCTGAGAAAGACTTTGTACTGAGTTTTGAGGACTGTTGAACGGACTCTGCTGCAGAGCAGGAGGACCGAGGGTCTGGCCAGACCCTCGGTCCTAACAACTCCAAAAGAACCTTTTCATCGCACCATTGGACATCCAGCTCCAACCGAGCCGTCTCGGCAACTAAAACTAATGAGTATAATCAAAGAAGAAAATTAACGGAACGAATCGAGTGTAGTGACATTTTATGTGAGCTGTAGCTTAACCCTTGCAAACTAACCAAATATAACCTGCAATAAATATCTAATCTGCATTTAAAGTAAATTTCTCAAGTGCATTCATTTGCTCAAGTAGTAAAAAGTTCCTCGTGGCAGTAAAAAGTTAAAGCCATTGTATGTCTAACAACTGAGTTCTGAAAGGTTATCCTAGAGACCGAATCCACTTAACAACCCCTTACGGTTTTAGAAAGAAGTAATCCTAGCCGTTAAAACCTAACCTGGCATTTACCAAGAGCACGGATCCATAAGAGGGAAGCTGCCATAACCGACGCGACTGGTAGGAGCGCCCGGGGTCAGGGTGGCCCCTCGACCGAGTGCACTCAGACCGGAGGAAGCAGGGTAGACGTCGGGAGTAACGGCAGTTAGAAGAGCCAGGCGAGTTCCCTCGCAAGAACACCAGCTCGACAATCTTTTAATAGAGAGCTGAGTCAGTAAGTAGCCCCGTATCGGGCCAGAAGTACCCCAGGATCTAACAAGTTTGATATAATCTTACTTGATGAAATAACAGTCACCATACAATAAAGATTATTATTATTATCAGTGACGTTTTGCTTGTTTATTTCTATACAAAATCCTCTTTATTAACACTGTGTGCTATATAACTATAATAATATTTCCAGCACAATTTTTCGGCTTTTATTCTGAAGTCAGCACATCTTCACTTCCTGTTTTATTCTGACAGTTTGATGACAAAAGGCATTAAGATGTATCATGTAAACATACAAATGAAAGACTATGATGATTCATCTATTAACAGTCACCCACTATATACTTTTATTGTAAAGAGGACTTCAGTGATCAGCTGGTGGCTTTTATCTGGCTCCTGATTGGATGATGGTGATTGAAGGAGGGTCGCTCCCAGCATGCAGATGAAGTTGAACTGGCTCACAGATCAGAGCTCATTGCTGATCACCGTATGATGACTTCCTGTGAGGTCTGACCACAGAGACCCCAAAAAGAAACGGTGAAAACCAGAGAGCAGAGTTTTCCTTCCGCTGGCTGACCGTTGTTTGTCCTGCAGCTCCCGGACCTGAAGGACGCTGAGGCGGTGCAGAAGTTCTTCCTGGAGGAGATCCAGCTGGGGGAGGAGCTGCTGGCTCAGGGTAACACCTCCTCACACCAACACCTTCTTTACAGTCACAGTTTCATCTTCACTCGTGTGGTTTTACTGTTTCTCAGTCTTATTCCAGGCAGCAGTGAGTTGTGTCAAAGTCTGTCCTCTGGTCTCTGTGGAGTCCGTCATGGTGTCTTCACACTTTACGTCTGGTCTTTGTGCTTCGCTTCACAGGAGACTATGAGAAAGGTGTGGACCACCTGACCAACGCCATCGCCGTGTGTGGTCAGCCTCAGCAGCTGCTGCAGGTGCTGCAGCAGACTCTGCCTCCGCCCGTCTTCCAGATGCTGCTCACCAAACTGCCCAGCATCAGCCAGGTAGGCCCAACACTTCTCTTTATTCTCCATGTGGATCTCCATGAGTCCTTCTGTTCTCCACACAGAAACAACAACAACAACAGTTTAAAATCACGTGTTATCACTGAAACCAGCCGGTTTGTGTTCTGCTCTGTCCTGCAGCGTATTGTGAGTGCACAGAGTCTGAGCGAGGACGATATAGAATGAGGACCAGGAGGAGACAACCCCCAAACCCTCACCCTGCTCTTCCTCCCCTTCCTCTTCCTCACGTGGACCTTCCACGACGACCCTGCCAACGCCTCGGCCTCCATCGCTCCGGCCGACGTCCATCACTTCCTGAAGTGGAATTCGTTTTGTATTCCTGGTTTATCCACGACAGTCGTGTTTTGTTTTTGACTTCAATTACCCGTTTTGGGGTATTGAGAGTATCTGGATCATAACGGCCAGAGAAACACAAGAGCCCGTCCCCACTTCACCATCATGAGGTCTGTACTCATCAAGTGGACCGGGTGTGAACATGAATCCGCTCCTTCCTTCAGGGTGGTGTAGCACACGTCCTGACGGCATCATGTACCAGGTTTACACCGTCTGACATGTTTGTACCGACCATCTTCATGGTTCTTCTGATATCAGTCGTGGAAAGTTACAGGAACAGGAATCTTCTCTTTGCTCGGCTGCTTCACAAAGTATTTATTGTTTGTTTTGTTATCAGTCGTCTTTCTGTTCGTTCTCGACTTGGAAACACTTTTGAAAAAGTGATGAAAAGTTTAGTTTTTGTCATTTTAAAGAGGACGACCCTCTTTAGGAAAATAAAACATGTGAACAAACTCTGAAGTCGTCTTGTGAGTTTATTTTAAATGACATCACGCCTCCTCCAGCTGTTGCTCGTCTCTGTGCACGAGTCATCGATATTCAGAAAGTAGCTTCTAGTGAGCAAACATTTAAAACAGTCGTCCTACAACGTTTACAACAGGTCGTGTCTTCATTTCTGTACCTATGATCTCACAGGACGAACCAAAGAGACATCCTAGAAACTACAGCAAAGATCTTCTCCTCCAGAGAGATTCATCCACAGCAGGGAAACACTGAACTTCCTGTGCTGCTGCTGCATCACTTTCTCTTTGTCTTTGTAAAATGTTCAGGCTAAATAACTGTGTTTGCATCACGTTCACATTTTGACTTTCGACCCCTCAAGTTTCTGCGTCGCCCGTCTGTCTTGCGTTGCCTGGAATCCCACAATGCATTGCGATGTCCCACAATGCCTTGCGGTGTCTCACAGAACATCAACGGTGAAACTTTGCGCTGCATCCAGTGGTTCTTTGGTGCATTTCTGTTTTATTCATTCGATGGCAGTGAAGACAAAGATTCAGTTGTTTACCACTTTGGAGGTTCACATCACGCGACTCATGATTTCAGAGCATTTGAAGGGTTACAAATATTTAGCATGAACATTATAAAACTACATGCATTAAATTAGAGTTTAATTATTTTGAAGGACAAACTGTGTTAGGAGCAACACTTCAGCCTTTTGTCTCTGTGGGCGGAGGACCAACAAACCTCTGAAACACGAGTCTTGTGAAGTCTATTCATTGATTCAGAACCTCCAGTTTCTGACTGGTTGATGATTTTGTTGAGTAATTTCCACTTGTTGAGTTCTGTTTTGAGTGTCAATCATTACATCTTCTCCAGTCAACGTCTGATACAAGAAGCTTTTATTGTGAAGCAGCAGTCACAGGACTCACAATACATTAGTAATGAAATACAACGTCAGCGTTTAGTGCTCAAGTCAAAGCGAACTCACACCTTGTGTTCAACAACCACTTTATTTTGCAGTTTTTATCCAACAATCATATATTTACAGATGTCTTTGACTCATAAGCCGTCTCACCAGTATTCATCTGTAGACACTATAAGCATGTAATAATCATCACTCTTAAATCAATCTTCATGACACAATGAAATAATCAGTAATATGTTTTTCTGCGGCTGCCCATCAGATAGAAAAACAAATAAAAATAATCAAGATATTTTGCAGTATTTCTTTTTAGTTTTCTGCAAATTTACTCAAACTGCAGCTTGACATATTTGGTGTCTTCAGAAACAATGATTTCTTCTGGAAGTGAAAATAAATGTGTCGGTAGATTAAACAGAACGTGAGTCATGATGCAGGGTCGAAAGATGAACGTATTAAATAAACGTGTTGCCTTTGTAATGGGATACATATAATGACAATAGAGTAAATCAATCACCACAGTGAATTTTAGATGCACCGATAGCGCTTTTTTTTTCAACAAGTGCATTTGGGTACTTGTCGATACCGATTACCGATATTAGCACTAAATAATACAATTACATAGCAAGCAATGCATTTAAAGTTATGCTTAAACTCTAGCCCTATTTGTAGGCCTCTGCTCGAAAATGTTATACCCATACTAAAGTGAGCACAGTTCTGTAACTACAAGGTCTATTTTAATGATGTTTGATGCTATAATCAGATCACAACACTTGTGAGATTGTTCAGATGGGTAATATTGTGTATATGTTGCTGGTTAATATCGTACATGAAGATATTACACAGCTCAAATAGAAAATATTCCGGTTCGCTGGGGAAAAAAGCACTTTTATTGATATTATGTTTTTGAAATAATGCAGCTGGCTGCCTAAAAACTCTCCCAAATCATAGCACAACCGATCAGTAGTTGTTGAATGAAGGTTAAAGTGGGATAAAGTGAAGAATAAGAGGCTTTAGTACAGAGAGGTCATGCGAGGTCGTCATTTTCGAACCAGCTGTTGCAGCTCTTACATTGTACTTTTATACACTATATAACTATATATTTCACTTTTTTATCACTCATATTATTCAATACATCTAAATACAGCCGTTAGGAATGATTTTGAGAGCAGGGTCCTCTCAGAGCCTGTCTCTGGCTGTCATCCATAGGATTTTCTCAGTTCCTGTGTGTGTATGGGGCTGTAGCTCAGCCTATCATCGGTCGATTTCAGTCAATGAGCCCGCCTTCGACGCGTCAGTCTCAGGAAGGCGGGTGTCGAAGCGGGTGTTGATTGACAGAAGTTTCAGTGAGTAAAGTTGCAAGAAGTGCCGCGTATCCCCGAGTTAAAATTCCATGGTGGATTGGCCCCCTTCTACAGGAAACTGATGGGCAGCCGACAGGATGCAGTTGCCAACAATGATTGTAGCTTTGAACCGGATAATTTTCGATGTTATTGTCATCATTCTTCATAAAAGGTGAGCAAAAACCAACGATTTTTTTCTGTGAAAACCAAAGGTATTTATGCGTTCTGTGTCGAATGCTCATGCAATTTTTGAACGATATTTACGAGCACCCCAAAGCCCGAGAGCCCCCACATTTGGGGGTGTCATGTGCAAGAGGTTTTAATTGTCATCAGATGTTCCTCCCTTTCTGACTGTATCATGATGCTGTTGCTACATTTTAACATTCAACTTTGTTGTTTTGCTGATACTAACAGCAGAGTTTGCACTCGGGAGGTCACACACACACACACACACACACACACACACACACACACACACACACACACACACACACACGCACACGAAACCCTGACAGATGATGCCAGACAGACACACAGCTGACAACCTCACTGCTAAACTAGTTCATGTGAAGGAGACTGACAGGGAAAGTGGCTGCATGTGTACGAGTACATGAGCACAGCATCTGTGCATCCCCACTGTTACCAGATTCTGTAGAGAATAAGATGTAGAGCACACAGGGTTGATGCTGAATATGTTCCTCTGAATGAAGTGGGAGAAGTGATCAGTTTACTCTGACAGGAGAGATGATCAGAGGTGCAGAGTTTTTACCACCATAATTAAGACCAGGAAAGAAGTATGGGAAGAGTTTCTCTTTGAAGGAGCAGCCAGTGAAGGAGTAGATAAGAGCTGCAGCATCTACGTCATAGAAGGAGACCAGACCCTCCTCATAATCCACAAACACCCCCACCTTCTGAGGCCGGGGCTTCAGAGAGAGATGGACTGAAGGGTCATCAAGAGCTTCATACTTATTTCCTTTTCTCAACCATATGGTCCAGTAGCCATCCCCACGACTCAGTGTGATGAGTCCGTTCCTGTTGATTGATTCTCTGACCACTCCTAAGTCCCACTCCGTCTTTCCTTTAACTTCAACCTCAAAGTAAAATATGCCAAAAGAGAAACTCTGCTTTGCTAAAACACAGGGTTCGAGAGAAAATCTCTCTGGGTTGTTTGGGAGATTCTTCTTCACATTACAATGTTTCACTTGTTTCCCATCAGCAGACAGGTTGAGTTTAGGATGAGCTGTATCAGGATCAAGAGTCACATCCACTGCAAACTTCTGGATCCTCTTCAGCTGAGCTTCAGCAACCAGCTTGTCAAACCTTTTACTGAGCGTCTCCTCCAGCTGAACCACAGCTCTCCTCACAGTCCCCTCATATGATGCTGGAGGAACACTGACCTTTGTCCAGTCCTTGGTGGGTGGTGGATGGTGGATGTTTGAGGACTGAACACTCTGGAGGAGATGGAGGTGGTCTTCAGAGAGTGAGAGCTGAACCACCTCAGTGCTTCTCTTCTTCAGCTCAGAGATGTCCTGTTCCAGCTCTTTGATGAAAGCTTCGGCCTGTTTCTCTGTTGTTTTCTTCTTCTCTTCTATTGTTTTGATGAGCTCATTCAGGCCTCTCTCAACAGACTCCTTCAGATCAGTGAAGACCTGAACACCTTCTGCTTTCTCTCTGTCTGCATCTTCCTCACTGAGGTCGACTGAGTGTTTGATCTCCTGAATCTTCAGTCGTCTCTTCTGGATCATCTGCTGAATTTCAGCCTCTGTCTTCTTCAGCTCCACCTTCTTTCCTTCATATTCTTCTTTCAGAGGAACAAACTCGTGCATCTTATGATCTAATATGGGGCAGAGCATGCAGACAAATGTCTGGTCGGTCTTACAGAACAGCTCCAGAGGTTTATCGTGCTTCGTACACATCCTGTCTTCCAGGTTCTCCACAGGGTCGATCAGCTGATGTCTTTTTAGGCGTGAAGCTGTCAGATGAAGCTCCAGGTGAGTCTCACAGTAGGAGACCAGACACACCAGGCAGGACTTCAGGGCCTTCAGTTTGGTTCCAGTGCAGACGTCACAGGGAACTTCTCCTGGTTTGGACTCTTGTTGCTCTGAGCTGCTGGTTTTCTGTTGAGCTGACTGTCTGAACTGAACAACCATCTCAGAGATGAAGGTGTTGACGTGCAGCTCAGGTCTTGAGATGAAAACCTTTGTACACATTGGACACATGTGCTGGTCGTTGGTATTCCAGTGTTCATTGATGCAGTTCTTGCAGAAGTTGTGTCCACATGGTATGCTGACTGGATCAGTGAACACATCCAGACAGATGGAGCACAGGAACTGATCTTCAGATGACAGATAGTTTGCAGCAGCCATATCTACACAGAGTGGAAGAAAAGAAACACATTTTATTCAAAATAGTTTAATTATTTGTTAAAAAAGGAAACAAGTGTGATTATTTTTATATCTTTTAACTTTTAAGTAAGCAACCAAGATCAAAGTCGTGCTGACAAGTTCAAGCTTGCTACTCTCACAAAGCAGCACAGAATAAGTCTAATGTGTGTTGAAGAACAGCACTGCTAACACGTTTCCTCTCGCTGCTTCACAATAAGAGCCTCCAGCTGGTTCACTGGTAGAAAACTTTTAATGTGAAACAACAAGAGGCAATAAAGGAAGCGATCAGTGAACAGTAATAACAGCAGGAAAGTAGCAGTGAGACTAAAGTTCAAACTTTTTTTTTGATTTGATTTATTTGTATAAAACAATGTAAATACATGTATAAATATAAAAATACAAATAATACAAATAAATACATTAAAAAATACAGGGTGACACAAAAAAGCGAAAAACACTTGTTTCCATTGTGGCCCACAGAAGGGAAAAATCACAGACAAACTTGACGACTTAATGAAAAAAATTATACTAATAATAAATAAATTGGTTGTTATCTTGAAGGGCATTTCATGGTAAAAAAATTGCTTAACCCTGATTTTAAAAAACGGTTTAGAATCGCTGGCCTTGATGTGACTAGGGAGGCTGTTCCACAGCTTTGCACCCGTGAACTCAAAAGAAGTAGATCCGAAGGACTTTACATGTGGAATGACGAAGGACAAGGTGCTGGACCTAGTATTGTGGTTGGAAGAATTTAGTTTAAATGAACCTGATAAATATTCAGGGGCCTGGTTATTGACAATATTGAACATATGGTTGAGTTTGAGTTGTTGAACTCTAAGATTCATGGGCAGCATATTGACCTGTCTGAATTGAGTAGGACCTATGTGTGTCCTAGGATGAGCATTAAGGAGGAAACGTATGATTTTGTTCTGCATAATCTGTAACCTCCCCTGATTTGTCTTGGTCAGGCCAGAGTACCAAGAAGAGCTGGCATAGTCCATATGACACTGGATTAGAGCTGATGTGAGTAGCCTTTTTGTTTGAAGATCTAAATGTTTGGCCTGCCTATATAGGAATTTCAATTTTGCACTAGATTTGCTGATAACTTTATCAGCTATGTGATCACCCGATAAGGTCTGATCTAGCTCCAGACCAATGTATTTAACACAGGATTTACTGCTGATAACAGTACCAGCACAGGCTACATCGATAGTGTCATTAACCAGGAGTCGTCTTTTGGATCCGAACAAGATCGATTCAGTCTTTCCTAAGTGGAGAGACAGTTTGTTGTCTATCAACCATTCTCTCACCGACTCAAGTTGAGAGGACAGGGTTTGCTGGATTTCTGCTACATTTTTGCCAGCTACCAACAAAGCAGAATCATCAGCATAC
This sequence comes from Melanostigma gelatinosum, assembly GCF_949748355.1. Taxonomy (NCBI): domain Eukaryota; kingdom Metazoa; phylum Chordata; class Actinopteri; order Perciformes; family Zoarcidae; genus Melanostigma; species Melanostigma gelatinosum. The sequence goes on along the minus strand of NC_136644.1, from coordinate 23,887,070 downwards.
AACAGCAGCTTGCAGTTAACTGCTGAGGGCATATCATTGACATATATGAGAAATAGAAGGGGACCCAGGATTGACCCCTGGGGAACCCCGCATGTAACTATAGCTGGAGTAGACCGGGTGCCCCCTACATCTACTACCTGCAGCCTTCCATCAAAGTAGGATTTGAACCAGGCTATGGTTGGTTCATTAAATGCTAAGGCTTCTAATTTGAGTAGGAGAATTTTGTGATCCACAGTATCAAAGGCTTTTTGTAGATCTAGAAGAGTCATACCTGTGTAGTTGCCTTTGTCTTGCTCATGTTTGACATAGTCCAATACGTGGATCAAGCAAGTATCTGTGGAGTATTGTGATCTAAATCCAGATTGGAACTCATATAAGAGTTTACTATCACTTAAATAGTGATTGACTTGTTCGTATACTATTTTCTCTATAATCTTTGATACAATGCTCAAAACCGAGACAGGTCGATAGTTGCCCACTTCTGTCTTAGAGCTCTTTTTGTGGATGGGAGTTATTCTAGCAGCTTTTAATTCCGCAGGAATTTTGCCTCTAGAAATGGATAAATTTGCAATATACGTTAAAGGACTAGTAATGAAATTGGCACCATCTTTAAGAAATCTAGAGGGTAGGTTGTCGAGACCGGTAGCCTTGTTCGAATTTAGAGAAGTTAAGTGGCCCAGCACTTCATCCTCCGTCACCACACGTAAGCTAAAACCATTTGGCTGAACACCCTTTTCTGTATAGAATTTTTTTACATGTTCTGGACCATATTTACCCAGACTGGAAGGCAACACTTTGACTAGATTGGAGGCAATTGTAGAAAAATAATCATTAAAAGTGTTTGCCACTTCCAGTGTGTCGAACAAGATACTACCATTTTTATCTAGACCTATATTCTGGGGTTTAGGTTTAGTTGAGTCAGAGGACCCCATACTACCTAGAAGCTTCCACAGTTTTTTAGGTTGAGTTTTAAATTCATCCACCTTTTCCTTATAGTAGTCCGATTTAGCCTTGTTTTTTTTGTATTGGACTTGGTTTCTAAGGTAAATAAACTTCTCATGCCAGACAGGGTCTTTTGTTTTGACAAATTTACGTGAAGCTTTATTTTTTTCGTTGACCAGATGAATAATTTCCCCAGTGATCCAAGGATCAGAATTGTTTTTGATACGAACTGTTTTATTTGGGGCTACTTGGTCCAGGACTGACACAAATTTAGTTTTGAAGGTTTCCCATGCTTCGTCGACAGTTTGACAACATAAAACAGCACCCCAATTTACTAGACCTAGTTTGGTTTCAAACACCTCTGTGGAGTAGTTTTTCATACACCTTATTTGTTTACTAGTATGTTGGTTGGTGGTCACCTTTTTACATTTTCTAGTACAGTAAACTAACATATGGTCGGTAGTCGGTAGACGGTAGTCGAAACCACAGAGATTCAGCTACAAGTTGCTAAAGTCCTGAGACTGTTGAAAGCTGTTACAGTGAGTTACTGTATAGTGGGACTGTGGACAAACACACAGAGTTATATTGTGAACAATTGATCAAGTATGAAGTGAAAAGAGTGGAACTTCCTGCCTGAGTAAAGTTCCAGTTTTGTGTTAATCCTGGTTGTTGAAAGTCTAAATATGATCCGGGTCTGTGTACGTTTTGAGAGTCTGTTTTACCGTTTAATCGAAAATACAGAAATACCATTGTTTTCTCGTTTTTCGTTTTAAATCAAAAACAGCCGTTTTTGATTTCTGAATCTAAAAACGAGAGAACCAAAGTCAAATAACGAGCCGATTTTGTTTTTTTGCAAATCCCTTTTTTGTTTTTGCCTTTAAAAAGAGAGCAAAGCACAACAGGTAACCCGGAAGTAAGAATATTTCCAAATAAAAGTCAAGGCAATAGAATGACCGGATGCAGGAAATGTTATTGTCTATGACGCTAAAGCAACCGCACCCTACGGTGGAAAAACAAACGTCAGTGCCAACAGCAACAACTCTGTGAACACAAAAATTACTTTAAACTATATCACGAACTGTATTGCATCACACAATGCATCGATTAATCGAAAACTTGATTACTGCTGAGTACATGAATAAATTAATATTAAACTACATGTAGTCAACTACTGTTGCTAACACACTCCCATCGGCCCAGGACTCTTTATTGATATTCATTAATGTAATTTATTCTGATGTTACTCTGGTATGTGATTGCATCATAGACGATATAAGCATTTCTTGCATACGGTCATTCTATTGCCTTGACTTTTATTTGGAAATATTCTTACTTCCGGGTTACCTGTCGTGCTTTGCGTCTCTTTTTAAAGGCAAAAACAAAAAAGGGATTTGCAAAAACCAAAATCGGCTCGTTTTTTGACTTTGGTTCTCTCGTTTTTGGATTCAGAAATCAAAAACGGCTGTGCGTTTCTGTTTTTGGTTTAAAACGAGAAAACCATGTTATTTCTGTTTGTTCGATTAAACAGACTATCAGAACGTGCACGGACGGATCAGCTGTACTCACCAGTGTTTGGAAGAGACTCTGCTGTGTTGTTGAGAAAGACCTGATGAAGTCACTTTGACTTTTCTTTGAGAGAAACACAGACTTGTCTTTACTGCAGTGTGTCTGCCACTCTGACAAACTCAACTTTCGTTTCTGGAGTGTGACGTTGAAGCTCTTCTCTTCAGTGTAGCTCCGCCTCTTAACTGGTGAGGTTTTGTTTCCTCCCTCTGGTTTACGCGGACAGTCAGTCACGTGACCCTCATCATATTTGTCCCAGTTGTCTCTCCCATACACACCCCAAAGCCTGTCATGGATGCATGACTCATATCAGACATCTTGTTGATTAATCTGAGCACATCACAAAGGTACTTCACTAAATGTTAACAGGTTTTAAACAGGTTTACTAAAAATAGATAAGATGTGAATGCAGCATTAATGGAACACTTCAACATTTTAATTGGCTGTCTACCACAATAACTACCACATCTGGATGTGAAACATGAAGCTACAGACAGGATGTGGTTAGCCTAGCTTAGCATAAAGACTAACAGCAGTCTGGTGACTTTTTTTATGCAGCGATTTATGGTGGAAATGTCTTTACGTATGTGATGAACAACACAAAATTCATACGTCAGGTGACAAAGCAAAATATCAGGTCTCTCTGGGATTCTGTATTCCTTTCAAATATTTAATGTTATCTCTTCTGAGTCAACACAAATCTAGGGCTTGATTTACTCTTCTGTCCTCTTGTTGTGAGTAACCTCTCTAAATGTGCATGTGGCTCCACATCCATGATACATTCATTCATTTTTAAAACCCCTGGACTTTGTGTTTCAGCAAAGTTTCCGTTTATGTTCGAAACTTTTTGCACATTCAAAACATTCCCCACATATCTGTATTCTGATAAGTCGAGAATAAAGTCGGAATGTTACGACAATGTCGTTATTTAATGAGAATAAAGGCTTAATATTTCAAGAAAATCAATGATTTGATCGTATCTCATTCAGACCGTCTGACGGACAGAGAACCCTGTCGGCTGTGAGATGCTCTTCATCGGAGGTGGAAAACCGAAACTAACTGAAAACACTTCAGATCGTCAGACATAAATCTCACCATCATTGTCCACACAAATTAGAACTGCACCACTTCCGATAAAGTGCAGCTCACAGCTTTTCAGCGGGAAGCATCCCGGAGTAAAGAGACGATGCCAAACACAGCAAAGCTTTCTAAAAGTGAGAGCAGACGCAGAGACAGCGACTTCATTTCCTAATTCTCTAATTATTATTATTATGATCCTAACGGGGCCCATCACTACTCCGTCATCGTTGACAGACTACAATTCTTTCTTTTGGTTTATCTTTAGACGGTAGTCGAGTCCTCACACACTTTCTATTGCTGAGCTGTAGATCGGGTATCAGATATGAACAGTCTTTCTGGGCTTGGATTTCTTCTTCAGTCCTTTCTTTTTAATCTTTTTGTTTGGATCCACCATCTCTCCTTTGAAGGAGGTGGAGCTCTTCTGCTGGTTTCCAGAGAACTTCTTTTTAGACTTGAAACCGCCTCCTCTCTCCTGACCCGAGCCCTTCATGGGGCCCTTCATGGGGCCCTTCATGGGGCCCTTCATGGGGCCCTTGCCGGTCCTCCCTTTGGTTTCGTTGCTGTCCGTCTTATTCTTCTGCCTCGACGCCCTCTTCACCCGGATGGCTCTGCCCTCCAGTTTGGTGCCTTCCAGTTCCAACGCCAGCTGCACCGAGTCGGCGCTCTGCAACAGGAAGTACCAAACGGGTACAACACCATTAACTCTCACATAAAACCCGGTACAAAAAAAAGAACCTCAAGAGAACACAAACGAAAAAAAGAACAGCGCCGTTTGGGTCGTCGTACCTCAAACAGGATGTAACCGAATCCTTTCCCGAATCCAGAGTTCTGGTCTCGCACCAATCGTACGGCCTCCACTGTGCCACACTCCTCAAAGTGCCGCCGAAAAGCCAGTTCGTTTAACTCTAAACACACACACACACACACACACACACACACACACACACACACAGCAGGTCAACTTCGACACAAAATGACGAACATCAACACTCGTCAAGATTAAAACAGCGGACAGACTCACCGAACGAAAGATTCCCCACAAATACGGAGCGTTTGTTTTCGTACTGCAAGACAAGCACAATGTCACCAAATATGTTCCAAAAACTCACGTCAACAGATTTACAGATGAACTGCGATGTGGAGACTCACCGCTGAGCCGTTCGTCACTCTGTCCACTCGGATGTGGAAGTCTTTCTCGACCTCCATGCCGTTCCTGTGAGCAGAGACGGACGGAGAGCTTGTTGTTGTTGTAACGAACACGGCGACTCTATTTGTGGGAACGGTTGAATGACTCACCTCTCCAGCGCTTTGGCGACTGTGGCCTCGTCCTCAAACACCACGTAGGCGTTTATGCTTTGCTTTTTTGGATGACTTTTGCGTCTGGGAAGTAAAAAAGAAGAAGATGGCAACCCCACACGAGAGTTTAACATGTGAAGCGGTTGTTTTGGTCGTTCATCAACTCTTCACTCTACAGAACGGATTCAAACTGAAACTTACTGAATAACGGCCACTTTGCGGGACATTAAGGGATCCTCTCTGACCTACAGGGAGCAAAGAAACCAGATCATTGGGAGCTGAGGAGAAGTTACATAAATAAATAAAATTCAACTTTGGTGAACTTTGACATCTTGACCGGCAGCAAAGTGTCTTGATCTTTGAGATCTGAAATCTGTCGTCTGAATAAACTGTGCATTTATGGTTCAATGATATTTAGCGAGGGAGCTTCTTCTTTCTCCCTCTTCAACAATCTTTCCTGAATGAAATGATGAACAATCCGGAGAACAAGATATCAGGGAGGAGTAAACTGCAGTGAAGCAGAGAAAGAAGCTGTCGCGTGTTCCCGGCGGTTCAGTGCTATTTGCTGGCGTTGTTTGTGTGTCGTTGTGTTTTTACCACAGAGCGAAAGCGGATGGACTCGATGGTTCCTTTTTCTTTGAAGAGGCTTTGCAGGGTCTGAAACACAAAGGGGGGAAAAAAACATCAGGTTCTTCTTCTCTACTACAGATTATTGATTAATCCAGGAATAAACAATGACAGAAAATCAGGTTGAAAGTTTAAAGCAGTGAAGCTGTGGAGGCCAAATGTTTATGTCTTCTGTTCTCATTCGTCAAAACTCTGAGTTTGTTAATCTAATGTACACTTTTAAACATACACAATTAAACTCGACGCCTTTTCAACTGCGTTCACACAAAAACATTGTTATTACTGTCGGCTGACGAGGTGTAGGTCCAAAAGTAAACGGTTTATTCTGTTGGATCCATATTTTTATTATCAGTTGCTGCATTTTGTCCCCGACAGGTCACAGCGCACGATAAATGTATTTTAAAATGTAGCGTAACATACTGTAGGAGTCCAGCACTTCATCCTAAACGAAGTTGAAGTCTGATAAATGATAAACTGGCTTTCTGTAACCGGCCCTTAGGTGTGTTAAAGCTCTGTTTCCATGGTCTCTATCAGGCCTGTCATCATAATTACATTATTAACTGACCTCAGTCGTTTTTACGTTAAAAACAAGCATTTCAATCTTCTGTTGTCTCTGTACCTTCCTGGTGCAGCTGATGGGCAGGTTGCCAACAAACACCGTCCTCTTCTCCTTTTCCACCTCCTCCTCTTTACTGGCTCTCAGCCTCTGCCTCTTCATCACCCACTGCTCTGCGCTGATCTCTGCCCCCGGCTCTTTCCTCTTCTTCTTTTTAGCAGGCGCCGCCTTCCCTCGCTCTTCCTCGTCGGCGTTCTGTAAACTGATCTCCCTAAAAAGCAATGGAGGCGAGAGGAAGAGGAATTAAAGAAAAGAGGGGGACGGATGTAACAGAATCAAAGAGGGAAAACCAAAAGACAAGAAGTGACGAGGATTTTGTGAAAGAATATTTAGAGAGCAAAAATAACAACAACGTTGGTGTTGTATACAAATGCAAAAAAGAAAAGAAAACAACAGAACACGGAGGAAAGAAAGTAAGAAGAAGACGACGACAGCTCTGTGGATTAACGAACTGATGTCTGTTTCTAAACTCCATACCGGTTGTCCAGCTTCTGGTCGGCTTCTGATTTCTCCTTAAGTTGCTTCTGATTAATCTTCCGACTGGGCTGACCTTTGACCTCTGGAGTTTCCTTCTGTTGCTCCTCTGCTTCTGTGCTCTTCTGAACAGGCTGCCATAAAAACAACCACACGGTACATGTTAAAGTACAAGTGTGGATTAGAACTACAGTAACCAGCTGTTTTAAGAAATGAATACGTCTTTTTTGTGTGTGTTTGCGTTACCTTGGGTGCAGGCTGAAACAGAAGACGACCAGCCGGTGCAGCGGTGCTGAATAAAGTCGACAGCGATCCGGAGGCGGCAGACTTCTTCTTGAATAAACTTCCTGACACCTGACCCACCTCGTAGTCAGCTGCCGGTTCCCCCGACACTGCCTCCTCACCGACGACAGAAACACTGAAATGAAGAAGGTGCAGAACACAGACAATGTCAGAATCCACGATTCTCGCAGTTGCTAAATTAAAGAGGGTGACAGTAAATATGAAAGATCGGCTCAGAGAATACAGTATGTGAGTAAAAATATGAACTGATCAGGAGTAAAAGAGAGGATATTCATCAGGGTACGGAATACGGGGTTGGAGTCTTACAATAACTACCGGCAGATAGATTAGGGTTACATTTTCAGTGCAAAGTAAAAATGCACTGAAAATAATGTGTAACTATCTTAGTTTTAGTTCCTATCACATACTGTAGCTGATTTTGCACACAACACATATGAAAAAAAGTACAGCTGAAGCTATTAGTTGATTAACTGATCAGAAAATCAACTGCCAACTCCTTTGATAATCGCTAAATCATTTTTAATTTAAAGACATTTCATGGTTCCAGCTCCACATGTCAATCATTGTAATATAGTAGTAATATATTGAGGTTTGGTTTGTTAGTTGGACAAAACAAGTAACATTTTCAATGCAGGACTTCTCCTTGTATTAGATTGTTCATACAGTGTGATATTAGTAGTTTTACCTAAATAAAAGGATCTGATAGTGAACACTTCATTCCCCGCTGCCGAGGGTTGATATAAACAGTAAAATTAATGATATTGAGACATTTTGTCGTGTAAAAATGTGTAAACAAACCTCTTCTGGAGTTTCTTCTTCATGGTTTCTTCCGGAGATTATGCCAGCGTCACTCGGAAACTGATTTCTGGTTTGTTCTATTTATCGAAACACGTAATTTATCGGGTTAAATGCAGCAATCAAACGAATTTCTACGATTTTAAACGCCAATAACACGAGAGTTATTACACACGTTCACACGTTTTCCTTACCAGCACACGGCCCGTCCTACTGCAAATCACTTCCCATCGGGAGCAAGGTCGCTGCGACACAATAGTTCCTTTTTGTTTTTCATTAACGTCGATTTAATATCGCCGAACTACGCACTACAGATATAGAATAGTGGGAGTCAGACAGGGTTAAGCTAGAGTACGTAAACGTACATATTTAATATCATACGTATTTCCTATCAGTTTTATTTGTGAAAACATTTGTGTGCAGCTTCGAAATCTGTCACTTCCGGTGAGCCAGAGACGTCAATATTTTGGGTTGTAACGTTGAACTGCCAGCTAGATAGAAGCTAACCTACATTAAAGCCTGTATTTTAAAACGTCACATGTTATCTTTATATCTCTCTATGTCAGTAATTATTTAACAAATGTTTTTCATCGTTTAAGGAGGGGAGGATTGTGGAATACGGTGAACGCTAGCTAACGACAAGTTCTAACGTTGATGATTGAAAACAAGGCTTCGATGGGAGTCGACCAGGCGGAGCCGGAGGACTTGGTGAGCAGGCGGGTGTCCTGCGACGGGGAGCGGGCCACGGTGCGATATGTGGGCCTGGTGCCACCGACAGAAGGTCGGTTAAAACCTCACACACTCACTCTATCCCCAGTGTTTAGGTCACTGTTCTTGCAGCTAGTCGTAGCAGTGGTGGGATGTAACGAAGTGTATTTAACGTTACTCAAGTGTTTAACGTTACTAGCCTCAAGTACAGGTTTAAAGTACTCGTGTGCTACTTTATACTTCTACTCCACTACATCTCAGAGAGAAATGCACTTTTTTTAATCCATTACATTTATTTGACAGCTTTATTTACTTCAGATTGTTAAAATGAGATATTATCATTATTGTGATGAAATTATGATGTACGATTCGAGGTTTAGATAAAACATGGTTGATTCCTTAGTGAAATTCACCCAGCAGTTTATAAAGTAATTAAATTAAGCTCCACCGTTACCAGCTGCAACATTAAAGTGATGAACACATTATCGCATCAATAATTATAACCCAATAATATCATTAACATTATTCAGAAATTGGCCATTTTGCACAAAGAGACCTTTTACTGATTGTACTTTAGGTATATCTTTAAGTGTACTTGAAGTACACTTAAAGATATAAGTATACTTAAAGATATAGCGAGACAATGAATACTTAGGACAACGCACAAAGGGAACTCCAGAAGTCTTTCTCCAGCGAGAGAAAAGAAGGCTGCATGACATCTGCAGCTTTGTAGTCGGACAGATGTTTGACCAGCTTCCTCATGCTTTGCCTCACCAAACATTATTAGAGTCTTTAGCCCAGAGCGTCTCAAACAGTCAGGTTTGGGATCAAATGTCTCGTCAGATGTTTGCTTGTGTTTAGACGACATTCAACGTTGGAGAACTTCTTCATGGAATTGAAAAACTTACTGAAAAACTCCCACATGCCCACCATCGGTACTCCACCTCCCACACGTGTTGATGCACTATCACTGATCAAGTGTTTGTTTTGTTCAGGGCTGTGGCTCGGCGTTGAGTGGGATAACCCAGAGAGAGGCAAACACGACGGCAGCCACGAGGGAGTCCAGTACTTCACCTGCAGGTCAGTTGCTACCGGCACTTTAATGCCTCGTGAAGCTGGAACGTTATTATCCGCTCACATGAGTTCATATGCACATTTCTGAAAGCGAAGCTTATTTTTTACGTCTGTTAGACTAAATAAGACGTTTGATGACAAGTGAAGAACATGTTCTTGTTACATTCAACAAATACAATAAGAATCAATAGCTCAATCCACAGTTATACAATCTTTTAATTTGCTTATTTGATCTGATCTGAAATGAGTAAAGGTCCCTGATGGTTTTCTCTCCACCCTCTCAGACACCCTAAAGGAGGCTCCTTTGTTCGTCCAGCGAAGGTGCGCTTAGGCGTGGACTACCTGACCGCTGTGCGACAGACGTATCAGATCGACACAGAGGCGGTGATGAGTAAGGACATCTCCGTGTTGGGCAAAATCAAGGACCGCGGGTACGAAGCTCATCGGACAGTTTTTGTCGATCAGTTTAAATTTCTTTTGAGTGTTCATTTACACAGAGGCAGTGCCTTGCTCAAAGGCAGCCCTAGACCCCAGTTGCACCGATGTGGTTTAATAATGATCGAGGGTCACTGACGTTTTTCTGGACTGGAAACAAATTCAAAATCCAAGTTCCAACAGTTCCAATTATAGTTAGAGTAGCCTTTATTGAAGGAAAGTAGAAACGGTAGACCTATTGTAGTACAGGTGATTCCATCTGGATAGTATTTGTTGTTGTCTGTCTTACTGGAGAGGAGGAGGTAACATGATTAAATAGTTCAGGGCTCAAGGACCTGTTTCCTTTTTATTGATCCTTTTTTTTTTTTTTTTTGTCTCGACAGTTATGAGAGTCTTCCATCAGCGCTGCTCAGCCGCTGTGAAGTGAACGGGCCCGGGGCTGACGGAGAAATCAGGAAAACAACGCCATGTATCTTTTTACACACCCAGCAGGCCTCATGTGGCTTCACAAAAAATGACTTTCTGATGTAAAGTGACAGTGTTAACGTGGTACACCAAACTGAGGATATAATTAAGATAGTACTCAGTGTTTGTCGCCAAACTACAGACATTCAGCTCCTTAAGGACAAGAATGTTCCCATTGGAACCCATTAAAAGCACATTTCTTTTACAGCATAAAATCATGCATTCCATGATATCAAACATTTAATTTGGAGCCCTGACTTCAAAGTCCCAAGAGCAAATACACGCTATCCCCTAGGATAAAGTATACAGAAAGTACTGCACTACGTCGGCGGTGTGAATGTCAGCTCAGTGAGTCCTTAACGGCAATGATCAGACGTGCAGTGGTTGGACATGAGCAGGTCTCTGCTGTCCTGCTGGGAGGACGTGTCAGCCATCACTCAGCAGCTGGACGAACTGGAAAGACTACAGCTGATGTAAACATTCCTCTGACTACGTCTGTTGGATTTGATTTTCATTCTGTCTTTTCACTGACGCTTCCGCTTGTTTTATTGTTGTTTATTTAGCAACAATAGACTGCGTCTGCCCTCTGACGTCTCGGCTCACTGCCAGGCTTTCTGCAGCCTCAGAGTCCTCGTCCTCAACTGCTGTGACCTCACCTGGCCACAGGTACACCTGTCCGTACATAACGGGGCACGTAGCGCACTGTAGCACACTCGTAGCGCACACGTAGCGCACTGTAGCGCACACGTAGCTCACACGTAGCTCACACGTAGCGCACTGTAGCGCACTCGTAGCGCACTGTAGCACACACGTAGCTCACTCGTAGCTCACACGTAGCTCACACGTAGCTCACACGTAGCGCACTGTAGCTCAAACGTAGCGCACACATAGCTCGCACGTAGCGCGCACGTAGCGCACTGTAGCGCTCACGTAGCTCACTCGTGTCTGTGTTCACCGGAGCCCCGAACTACGTAGAGAGTTTAACGTACCCAGGCGTGATCACGCTTTATTGACTTATGTTGTATTTATATGTATTGATGTTTTATTTATAAATAAAGTATATCGGGAAAAAATATGTTGAATACTTAAACAATTAATTATTGTCAAAAAATATACTTTTAAAGAAATTTATTTTGGAATTCATGTATCTTCCTATATTCCACCACAGCATACATTAAAAAAGTATAAATACTTATTTCATATCATCGACATATGTTGTCGATACAAGCATCATATTTATCTCAAACAAATGATTCAAAGCTCTCTGTACGTCATATCCATGTTGTTATATGTCGTTTTAAAATCATGTGCGTGTGTGCGTGCGTGTGTGTGTGTGTGTGTGTGTGTGTTTTACTCATGGATTTATCTCTCCCTGCTGGTCTCTGGTCAGATCCTGGAGTGCGCCCCCATGTGGCCACAGCTGGAGGATCTTTCCGTACAAGAGAACAACGTCACCGAGCTGCAGAGGTAACGCTGTCGCTTCCTGCTTCCTGTTTCCTGTTTCCTAATTCATCCGACGTTGGGACTCTTTGTGTAACTCTGACGTGTAACTCTGATGTGTTTGATGTTTTAAAGGCCTGAAGGAGTGCTGCGCTGCCTGAAGAGCCTCGATGTGTCCTGTAATCAGTTAGTGCAGCACAGCGTGCTCACTTTAGCAGCTCTGCCCAGGTACAGTACACACAGACACACACTTTCACACACACGAGCATTCAAAAGGTTGGAATCAGCTGTTAGATTGATGTTTCTTCTTCTTTCCTTCAATAAAGGCTTTTCTAACACCGATAGAACAGTATGATTCAGACACCAGATGTATTCTTTACATTTGAAATAGTTTTGGCCCCAAAAGAATAAGAATTAAATCAAACTTTCATTCAGTCAATGTCTCAAACTGATAATCTTCCAGCTTGTTATTTGGCTGCATTGTTGTGAGACACTTGAAACAGAAACATGTTCTTATTTAAATCTGCACACATGTTGATGCTGAGCTTCCAGTTCCTTTGACCCGTGACTGGTGATATTTCTTCTCTTCTTATTCAACTGTTGCTCCGATGGATCTTTGTCTCTTTCTTTCAGTCTGGTTCTGTTCTCCATGTACAAAACAAACCCGTCATATAAAATACCATCTATTTGCAAAGATGACTTTCTACAAACTAAAAGCATGAAAGACCTTTCAGAAATATAGAGACGTCCTCTCAGACATCTGACTGTCACGAATCAGACTCGTGTGGCAGGAGACTCATAACATTTCAACTCTAGTATCTATCGAATTTAGGGCATTTTTATGTCGTCTTTTTTTTTTGGCAAAAGCTTCTGAAATAAAATGGAAAAACGCTGTTTGATTGCAGACTGGAGCAGCTGAACTTGTCCAGGACGGGACTGTCTGACATTCGATTTGATGACGCTGCTCCTGGTGAAAAAAACATTTTAATAACTCACATTAATAATTACTCTGTTCAACATTTAACCTCCTACTGCTTCACAGTCACATCCTCAGTTAACCATGTGATGCACTTTCTTTGAAGAATGCTGTTTAAATATAGTTTAATATTATTATCATGATTAATAGTATTATCTACACTGTATGTCTTTTATAGCATTATATCAAAGAAGAGGTTTTGATAAAATACTGATGATTATTGATTACTTATGTTGAGTCTTTCCTCTGTAGGATCTCAAACAGCCATGTTCTCGACGCTGATGAAGCTCACCCTGGACGGCAACAACATCTCTGAGGTCAGTCGACAGAGAACAGAAACTCTGTTCAGCGTCTGTTGGTCCATAGTTTCACTTGAGTTACTCTGATTCATGGAAAACAGCAACGCTGCTCTGAAGTTGATCTCTCTCTCTCTCTCTCTCACTCTCTTAGTGGTGTGTGGTGGATGAACTGGCGAAGCTTCCCAGTTTGGCTCACTTTTCGTGTCGCGGTAACCAGCTGGTGAGCAGTGATGGAAACCCCAAAACAGTCAATCAGCTGCTCATCGCCAAACTGGGACAACTGGTCTTCCTCAACAACACTAAGGTGAGTGTGTGTGTGTGTGTGTGTGTGTGTGTGTGTGTGTGTGTGTGTGTGTGTGTGTGTGTGTGTGTGTGTGTGTGTGTGTGTGTGTGTGTGTGTGTGTGTGTGTGTGTGTGTGTGTGTGTGTGTGTGTGTGTGTGTGTGTGTCATGCTGACCCATTGCCATGATTTCCATCAGATCCTCCACAAAGAGAGGAGGGGGGCGGAGCTCGACTACATCAAGATGTTTGGATTGGAGTGGCTGAAGGCGGGTGGGAGGAGTCAGCCCAGCGCCCAGTTCATCAGTCAGCACCCTCGTTACCTGAGCCTCATCGACGGTAAATCCCAGCAGATGATTTAAAGGAGCAGTCAGTAAAAATGTGACTCTGGGCTGACATCTAGAGGCAGCTGTAGGGAACTACAGCAAACACGTTTTCTCCTCCGTGAGCCTCGGTGGTTTCTGGGAAATTCAACACTGTTCACATGCTGCATGTCATGACATGGACCAGTGTACAGCAACAAAACACACATTACATTATGGTACATTACAGTTCAATTGGGATTATTCACAGCTTATTTACAGTATGACCAATAAGGTAGCAGATACTTTATGGCTGTACTTCATGTTTTCAGTGTTTTAATAAAAATAGAAAATCACAGCATTTCAAACGAAGTGTATCTTTAATGTTTTTATAGATTAAAATAAATATTTCTCGTTTTTGAAAATCATTACTTCTGTTCTACCAGAACACAATTAACTGATTGTTAAATTCCTTTTAGAATAAATAAAGGTTATTATTATCATTATTATTTCGATTTCTCCTCCTATGACCTGAAGTGATGATGATAATGATGAAGATCATGTGTTTCAGAGTATGGCGCTCCAGAAGAAGGCGAGCTGAAGAAGCCGAAGCCGTTTGCCCTGAAAAATCAGCTGTTGAGTTAGTCCCGCCTCTTTCTGCTCTCTGATTGGCTGATATGACCACTGAAGGATATTTGATATTTACTGAACACTGATCTCGTCCTCGTCTCTCCTCACCAGAGATCACGTTTGTGTTTCCTGATCATGCGGACCGGAAGCCGATTGAGAAGAAAGTTCTAGGTAATAGAAGTCAAGAGCGTCTCGTAGCTTGTATGACACTTTAAATTAACTGAGAAAATCAAACTGAAATATGGAATCAGGTCCAGTTGAGTTGAACAGTGTGTGGTCTGTTCTGCAGCCTCCATGGTTGTTCAGAAGGTGAAGGGACTCCTCTACAGACTTCTGAAGGTTCCTGCAGCAGATCTGAAGCTCACCTACACCAGCCCCAAGGTAAAACATGCACTTTAATGCCATTAACTGTGGGTGGGACAGTGTTTTCATATCCTAGAAAACCATTGACGTCCGTGAATTCATCAATATTCTGCACCAGAAAATGTTCATAGAGCGTCTGTTGCTGAGACTTTTCTTTCATCCTTTTCTTTGTAGATGTTGGGGACAGAGTTTGAGATCGACAGTGACCTGAAGACTCTACAGTTCTACTCCATAGAGGACGGAGACCAGGTGTTGGTCCGCTGGTCCTGACCCTGCAGAGGTGAGGAAGCGACCCCGGTCTCACGGAACGGAACTGAACTGCACTTGCTTCTGTGTGAGACTGAGATCCAGAGACGACACACTGCGAGACGCATTAACGTCCCAATGACGCTCATTCTGGATCTGTTTCCAAAATGTAACCGCACCCGGAGCAAATCCCCTCTCAGCTTCATGCATGGCGACCTGTCCCCTTGTTCTTCCTGCAGGACTTCATTCTGAATCACCATAAAGTGAAATGTACACGCGCACTAACAAATTCAAGGATGTAATAAATGAACACTATTTGCATATTTAAAGAGGTTTTATTGAGGCTGTTAATGTTCCCTCTTTGGCTGTGGGTCAGGACACACTGACCCGTTTCATCCCCGATGTTACAATGAATCTGCATTAGGAATAGATATCCGCTGATCGGTAACGGTAAATGTCAAAGATATGTTTGCTTTGTCACTTCAGAACAGAACCTCCATTAATCAAATTGAGATTTAATTTTCTATTTGTGTAGAAACAGTCTGACAGACATTTAAATCAAAATCCATTTCCATGTTTGAAAATGTATAATTGCTGCCAAAAGGAAGAACAAATATTCAGTGAACTACAATGAGGATCATCAAAGTAAGATTTCATTTCATTTTAAGGCCATTTTCACAATGAAATTGCTAATAAACAATTTGACTGAATGGTTTAAATCCTTTCATTTTAATATTGGCAGGTAACTTTGAGGACTCTTTAAAGCGCGACAGTTTGTGTTTCTTTATTTTATTTGAGATGAAAACAGACTTCAGTGACTGGAATTGATTCATCACTTCATTATAAAAACAAAGGTTACATGAGAAGTACAAACAACTTGCTCTCCAGACACGACCTGCATAAACCTTCACAGTAATCATCATCAGCATCAGCATCATCAGGTAGATCTCAGGCAACATCAGCACCAATACAAACATCAGAGAATGTCATCTGCACACCAGGTAGTTATTTACAAGTTCATATAACAAAAATACACAGTCGTATCACAAACAATACAACAAATATTGTAACTCTTAACACCGCCTCAGAATCATAGTGGTGATATTTGTGGTCCACTTCCAAAATAGTGAGCATACAGGAGGGGGGGGGGGGGGGAATAGTCTAATGTTAACATATAGTATTGATAAAATAAAGAATAATTTCAGAGTTTTATTTTACAATCAACAACTCTGCTCTTATTTAGCTTCATCAATCTCTGTAGATTGTCTGTTCATCACTTTATTACACATTAAACAGGAATAAAATGCTTCCGATCTATTTTTTTAAATAGTTGGCTATTTAGTTGGGTTTTCAGTCAGGAAATCTTTGTCAATAAGAGACTTTTGCAGTCTTTAAAAAAACAACAAAAAAAACTGACAATATCCCGTAGAATTCATTGAGAAGTCAGCGTACAATTATTGTTAATGTGTTGAATCTAGGAGAAGTTTTAATGGAGTACACGTTAAGTTACACCAGGTAATCTCAGTCCCTTTAATTGGCTGTTAGCAGGACGTCGTCTACATTTGTGATCAAATCTGGAGAACAGTTCATTGTCATGGAATGGAAACTTTAGGCTCAAAAAGTCTTTGATGAATTCCCTTAAAATGAGTCTTTCGGTGCTGGCCACACCCATTTTTTGTAGTTTCTTCCTAGAAATTTCATCCAGTCTTTACTAAATGTGGTTCAAAATACATTTGGATGAACCCCAAAATGTTGCTTTTGTTTTGCGATACTTTATACCGTTTTCCTGGCAAATGAGCCACGACTAAAAGAATATGGTCAAAGTGCTGTGACACTTAAACACAGTTGAGCAGTTAAATGGATGCAACAACTCTAAGCAAGCCTTTGAGTCGATAGGATTTCCTATTGATTAGTCTGTATGTGGCGTTACAGCAACAACAATTGCTTATGATTCAGATTTGAAGTTTGGGAAACTGTCAGAAGAATCTCCCGATGGCTGTCCAGGAATAACTTCTGATGCTTTTTGTAAGGAGAGTGTCGAGGTTTTTAAACCTTTTAAAGGCTTTTTAAAATGTATTTCAAGGCCCTTAGGAACCAATACTCAAGTATTTTGATCATTGCAGAACATTTGAGAATTATATCCGATTGTTTTACGCAGTTCTCTTTCAGAACATCTATAAGAAATCAATAAGGAGTTTCACTTTTAAAATACATAAAAACACAACGTGAAGGTCATCGTTCGATACCTTTTCAAATGATTTTCAACTGATATGATAAATGATTATCAACTGCTCGGTCATTGTGTTTTAAGTTCATTCTGGCTATTTAGTAAAATCCCTGTATTCTAGATTTAGTGTCACTTTCTTCTGATTTTGGAGAGAAACTTAAAACCAGGAGTCAGATTACAAACGCGCTCTGCACAAACAAGATCAGAAACTATGAATCTGAATTCAGTTACAGGAAGAAAAGTCAAACGATCTTACCTGCAGTGTGACATCATAAATACAGTGAGGTCTGAACAGCAGTCAACGGCCAGAAACACATAACACTCGAAGAGGATTGTAGAAATGTTCAATTCAAGTAAGAAAATGTAGAAAACACCAGATTGAGTTAAGTGTGTTTTTTCCCCTCGTGGCAGCAGCAGTGTTGTTGTTGTTGTTGTCGCTCTGCAGACCTCACAGGTTCCTCTCGACACATCGGCCGCCATCGGCGTCCGGGCAGCGGCAGGTGAAGCCGCCGAGCCGCGGCAGACACAGGTGAGAACAGCCGCCGTTGTTGGAGCAGTAGTTGTAGGCTAACGGGGAAGAGAAGGGGACAATGTTAGGGAGCCATTCACACCCAAGCTGCTACTTTATATCTATAAATCATCTGTCAGAAAGCTTCATTAGATACAAGAGGTTCAATTAAAAATGTATCAATAACAATAACAACCATGTTCTAAAGTTCAGAACGACTTGCAGCAACTTTTCACTTTCCAGGAATGTGTTTTTTTATGCTTTCAGTTCCTCTGACGTTAGCTAGGCGCATGTTAGCATGCTAACAAACTAGCATGCTCTTAACGTTTTGGCATGGAACTATATATACCTGAACTATAATTACAACAACATAAAACCATTTTATTTTTGTGTTTTTCAATCACAATATTTTAGGTCAGTTTGCAAAAAAAAATTCACTTTAAATGAAAAAAATATGGTAGCGTAAAAACTAAATTTCAGTAAAAAACAATTGCATAAAAAAAATTGTTTGTCATCCAAAAACAGAATGCAAAAAAATGAAACACTAAATATTTTGAATGCTTTGTTATTTGTCAGTGGTACATTTTTCAGTGGCCATACAATGTTTTCCATTTCAAGTGTTTCAATGCTGAAGTTAACCCTGATGGATGAATCATCGATCATGAAAGTAGTTATTAGCTGCAGCTAGCAGGTTCACATAACACCTGTGAGGCAGCTCGACTGCATTAAAAGTCAATGGAAAGCTGCTGTAGATACCTCTGGCATGGTTCTACAGTTCAGCGTCAGATTTCTTCAATGCTTCCAAAATTTTCACAATAAAATAAATAAATAAATGTTCGACTAATCATATCATTTAGCTTCCTCCGTGGAGAGGTAGACTCATCAGAGCTCGTTGAAAGAATAACCCGGACCAGTGAGTCGATTTCTGGGCTGGAAACAGTTCAACGGCAGCTTCTAGACTTCACCAAACATCCCAAACTCTGGAGAGCTTCATCTGGAACTAAAGCCTCCTTTCCCTTTCCTCAAAACGGCCCATGAGTGAAAACGCCCCTCCGTACATTAAACGTCTTTGTTAACAGATTGGACCACCGGTGACGCACACTGACAACGCGACAGTGATCTCGAAAAAAAACATGTTGCCAAGTGAAACAGGAATGTTTCGTGAGCCTGCAGCTTTAGGAAGTGGATGAAGCGTTCATCATTGGCGGCTGAAACCCGTCAGTGTTGCAGAGAAACCCAGCAGGTGGACGGTGAAGCCGTTTCTCATCACTGTATAGTTGGGGGGCTCGGAGCCAGCTGTGAGTCTCCATATCCACAGCTGGCATCCCCCTGAGGTCACTACACCCAGAGTTCCCACGCTTATATCCATCCACGTTACTCTGGGCATCTGGAATCAGTTAGCACGGTCACTGTACTGCTCTGATCCCAGACTCGCAGGGTGAATCTCCATTCACGATTGCCCCGTGTTAGATACAGATGACTCCTTTTATTGGGCAGCTAGCCCGGCTCTGTTTACAATTTGGCGAGCAACTACCGACCCCGTTAAAGCTCGCTCGATGTTCGCATTGCTCTCTGGCTTTCACGGGTGGGACGGTGCTGTACGCATGCCGGTGCATGAATGCACCCGCCTACGTGCAAAAACATGCCATCAGTACATTTCAATTCATACAGAGATTATTTAGCCTGGGAACACAAAGAAACAATACATTCACTGTTGCAATCCCTCTTTAAATCCCTCTCCAAGGAGAAGCAGTAAAAACACCAACACACACGGTTTGTGTTACTGTGTTAAACAGAGCAGAACACTTCTTCGTAGCCAAGACAGTGACGGCCGTATTCCAAGATGGCGACGGCCAAATCGCTGAACTCAAGGCTTCAAAACGGCCATCCACAAACCAACGGGTGACGTCACGATGACTACGTCCACTTCTTATATACGGTCTGTGTGTGCAGCATGCGCCTCCCACACATGGATGGCCACAGCAGGAAATTGGTAGGCGCAAATAAACACACTATTAGCCTAGCCTCAGGAACCCAAATATACAGGAAAATATATATTCATACAGATAAAAAACAGTGACACCACAAATGAGGACATTGCAGAGCTTCTCCTTCTCAAATGAGGACCTTCAGGGGAGCTCATGTTTCTTTCATGGGGAGCCGAACTCCACTGAGATCCCTTTATTTTGACCCCTGAGCTCACAGAATGAAGGCCTGGTCACACCAGAAGGTGTCACAGTGGAGTTCATACTTACAAAACAGGTGGTGCTAGAAACTTAGCAGCGTAGCGAACACTCACAGGGCCGAGTCACTGTCATAGTAGCGAGATTTCTGCGCTAGCTCGGTCGCTAACGGGACATAAAGTTCCTCCACGGAGACCAAAACTACAACAAGCGCTCACTGAGTAATTATCAACAGATGCTGGTCTGAGCACAGACAAACGAGCACTACCAGGCTCTTTCCACATGTCCTATGATTGCTTATGTCGTTCTTGATTTCCTTGATTCCAGGACTGACTAATCTGTAGCTTGTAAGTGAAACGTAGCAGTACCTTGTGGACACTGTGTCGGTGTCGTGGTGATGCCGTACAGCCGAGAGCGTTTCTGTGGCAGAAACTCTTCTGTCTCCTTCTCTGACTGACGGTCCACAGCGACCACCGCCTCCCTGAAAAAAAACACCAAAACATTCACCAGAGACCACACAGAGATGTTTGATCGTCAGATTAACGCGGCTGTTCAACACACTTTTATGTGACTTCCATGTTTATTTAAAATCCACTCAGACCGTCAGCCTGACCGATATTATTTGACTAAATCCTGCGAATGGCGATGATGTGTTCAGGGGGGTTGAAAAAGACAAATGCCAGCTGAGGGTTTAAAGGAGACCACTTTGTTCCTGGAGCATAATCTGCTCGTAAACGAGAGTGTTACCTCCTCCAGTCGGTGTAGTAAAGGTTCCTTCCAAAGGAGACGAGAGCGAAGGGATACTGGATCCCTTCAACGATCTGCCTCCTCAGCCTGCGGTGAGGATCTATACACTCCACCTTATGAGTTCCTGCAGACCAATCAATCAATCAATCAATCAATCAATCAGGACTAACAACAACATGGTGATGGATCAGAGTGGGGGGGGGGGGGTTCAGGTTCCTGTCAGGTGAGTCTCACCTGCGTCGGCCCAGCACAGCTGCTGCTCTTCGAGGTCAAAGGTCAGACCGTTGGGGAGCTCCAGGTTGTCTTTCACCAGGACGCTTCGATCCGTCCCGTCCATGTTGGACATCTCAATTTTGGGCCCGTCTCTGTTCCAGTCTGCCCAGTACAGTCGCCTGCACCAACAGGACGAAACCAGTCAGACCCAACTACTACTGATAGTACTCGTTTCCCTTCTACAACTACTACCACTTACTATTTACTTCTAACTACTACTACTACTATCACATACTACGACTACCTTCTACCTACTACTACCACTAACATCTACTACTACTACAAACAACTACTTATTACTACTACCACCTCCTACCTACTTGTACCACCATCAACAACTACAAACTACGACTACTACTACTACTACTACTACTACTACTAGCTCATATCATTACTACCACTGTTACTACTGGTATTCTGGGCTCAACCAGCATTTTACTACCACCTTAATGACTTCATGTTACTTATGGAACTAGTATTTCAATCACAACATGAACAGGTTTCTTCGAGTCATTTCTCCAGCACTCACCCGTAGGCCGGGTTGGTGACGATGGGTCGAGGGTTGATCAGATCGGTGTCGAACAGGACTCGCCGCTGGCTGCCGTCCAGGTTGGAAACCTCCACGGTGTCCCGCATGGAGTCGGTCCAGAAGAGGAGGCGGGCCACGTGGTCGATGGCGATGCCCTCTGGACTCTGGAGGTCTGAGGACGACAGGAACAGACGTCCGTCAGAGGACGAGCTGATGGATCAGCACCATCTGACCGTCACAGGCTGACAGTGACTGACTGGACTTTTGATTTAACCTTTTAGCATGAGGCCGTTAACTGGCAGAATCAGTGCCGTCTTTTAAAATCACTCCACAAAACTTGTAAAAATCGAACAATTAATATTGTTATAATTGTCTGATTTTATTTCATTGCAGTCCTGAAATGATTTTGTACCCGGTTCAACCATGGAAAGCACTTTGTACCTTTCTGTTAAGTGTTGTATAAATTAAGTTTTTATCTGTTAATAATATCATTACAGCGATACTTTTTAATCACAAAAGCTGCATCTTTATCCGAGTACACCTGAGCCACTTGTATCTACATTGTATCAGCTGGTGACCAAGCTCCGAGTAGGTATTATCAATTAAAACAAAAATAAAACCGAAGATCTACATTCTTCAGTGGACGCTCTCCAAACCTCCTTCACTTTGGTCCAGAACAGGATGTCTCAACACTTGTAACTTCTGTTTTGAAAATAAAAATATAAATTAAGTTTTCTTGCCCTATTTGCATCCGTGTGATCATAAAAAATGAAATGAAAGTAAAAGGTGTACATTAATTACAGGTTTATGGGATGCAAACAATAAAAATCGACTTCCTGTTTGGCCTCATTCGAAGGACTCTGCTTGGTGCAATGAGACTCAAAGCGTGAGGGATGAGGAGTGTGATGTATGTGCATCACGTCACTCAGCCTCTCTAAAGACGACTGGACCGGTGATGTCTGCTGCACCTGTAGTGATGACCGGGATGACGTCTCCTCCGCTCAGACGGGCCCTGCTGATAGCCGGCCCGGTGATGTCGGTCCAGTAAACCATCTTCTCCACACAGTCGTAGGCCACGGCGATCACCACCCGGTCCTGAGAGGAAGCGCAGGAGGAGACAGACGGTTTCATTCAGCTGGACTTTCACTTTCAAAGAGTCTTTTGTGTAGAAGTGACAGAACGTCAGCGTCCCATCGGACTCGAAGGCGCCCGCACTGACGGAGAAGCTTTGTGTTCGGCTGCAGTGCATCAATACATTAACTTATGGGCTCCGTGACGGAGAAGAAAAGAGTTCTGATGCTGAAGTATGTTAAAGAACAATTGGAGGATTGTTCCACAGCAACCAGGAACGCTCATTCATGTGTGTGTACGTTGTTCAAAATGAGGACCGCATGTCGTCATGAGAAAAACTCTCCAATGTCAAGAAATCCCTTTTTTCCACTTCTACAAGGAGCTCATTCTCTCAGCATTTACTCGGAATCATTCACACTTTTCAAACACATTTGTTTTGTGGAATTATCCTTTGATGACGATTAGAAGAGTCCAACATTTTGGAAAGATATTACATAAGGACATTAGCTACATCTCTGCGCATTCAGCTAGGGAGAGGTCCAGGACAATATTTAGCTTAGCTTAGCACAAAGACTGCAAGCAACCGTCAAAAAGTCTTTCCATTGAACCTTTTAATTACTAAAAGCAAAGTTCAAAGCTACTTATCTGACATCTGAATGTGTTTTTATTTAGCCATGCTAGCAGTGTAGCTCTTGGGCCAGACTGAAATATCTTAACAACGTTTGCATGGATTGCTATGGAGTTTGGTTCAGACATGCATGTTCCCCTCAGCATGAATTGTAATAACCCAATAATATCCCATCATCAGGTCAACATTTAAATGAGTCCGAAACTTTGATTCAGAACTAATGACATTCCCATCGGCCTCGGCTGCACTTTGTGTTTAGTTAGCAAATGTTAGCATGCTAACGTGCTCAGCTAAACATCAACTGGTTTGCATTCTCAATGTGAGCGGTAAGCATTTAGCTCAGTTCAGAACAAATCACGCTGATGAAGCACTTTCATTTTCTTGCATAAATAATGTAAGAATGTGATCCAGGATTTGATACATAACTGGAATCAATAAATCAGAAACTGATTTGCATTTGTGGTTTACACAAAAACGTCGTTCTTGTCATTTTCCAGGTTTAACTTTCTGTAAAAACGGCTCATTAATGCAAAAACTCTGCAGCCTCGGATGTCAGACGTCACCGTGTTGACTGTGATGTGTTGTCGGTCTAAAGAAGGTCAGACTTTCATTGAAGTTGCCTGATATCAGTGGCTGCCTGGGAGGAAGAAAATCGATCTAAAACCTGGTGATATATTTTGGAAGATTATTGGCGGCCATGTTTACGTTACTGCCTGAAACAGTGATGTCTTACTGGGAGGTGCAGCAGAGGTTTGGCCTCCTCCTTCTGTATGTTGTACCCATCCAGAGGCACGTGTTCGATCTTCCCGCTCTGAGCGAACAGCAGGTGTGTTCCCGGAGCGACGGGGCGAACGTCGGGCCGCGGGGTCGGACCCACCGGAGCGGGAGTCACTGCCTGGTCGATGCCTGCGAGTTCATCGTCCGGGGGAGGCAGATGTTTAGTTTAATGAGGACAAACATTCACGTGTTCCTGAAATAAACAGAATAGAGGCTGAAGCTTGTTTAGAGGATACAGTGGACTCACACAGAGGGGTGGTGCCGGGTCCCGTGCGGGTGTTGGGGATCTCCTGGCCGTTGCCGTCCACGCACCAGCACTGTCCGATGCTGCTGTGGCACTGCGTGGGCTCGAAGGCTCCGCGTTGGTCACACTGAGGGACGTACTGACCGACGGCCGGCCGAGGACGGAAGTAAGAGAGGAGGCCGGAGTCGGTGGTGGCCGACTGGGCGCTCTCTCTGTGATGCTCACACGGGGTATTCTCGCGCTCTGGGAACAAAGAAAGAAATACGTCACCGTGAGACAAAAACATACAGAACAAATACTTTTAAATATATATTTTAAATACGTTTAAATATCACAGTTACACAGTTCTCACTGAAATACACTTGAGAGTTGGTTCTGTCCAAAAAGCCTATTTTCCTAACCTAATTCTAGGTTAGTGGCCTTAATGTTAAGTTTGGATTGAACGGATGATTTGAGTTGCAGATGTTCCAAAAATGTATTGCTCCTGATGCCGTACTTCTGAACCAAGTGAGGGAATGAAACCATGGTGTTATTGTTGAAGATGTGTTTCAGATGAGTGATGCCTTTAGCGGACCATGTGTGGAGATTTAGAGGAGTCTTGTGACTTAGAAAATCAGGATTGTTCCAGATGGGAGTACAATTTGAAGGTGCTTGACATGAATTACGACAGAAACTCATAATTATGATGACTTGGAAATTCTGTCTCATCATCAGACTTTTGACCTGATTCATTATTCAAATGAAGTTCCTGTTCTATTATCATATAATACTTCTTTATCTTCCTTATTGTTTTTTTCTCTTTTCACAGCAGACAAAATCACAGAACATTCTACACAACCGAACAAAGAAAGAGCTGATATAAACATAAACATATATCCTCACAGGTGTAATGTTCTTTAACTGAATTTTCTTGCTCGGGTTCTGTACGTGGCAGTTGCAGATAAACACGCGAGCTGAGCCGTGGAGAGAACCACGAATTAAAGACGAGCAGGAGGCTCTTCATCTCCGCAGTCACATCCAGGGGCCACAGTGACATCTGGAAGAGAGCCGCCTCGCTCTTATCCTCAAGGGCATCCGGCGAACCGCAGAGCAGCCGTAACACTCCCCGTCTGACAGACAGCGCCACGTCTGATAACAACAACCAGACGAAAAGAGATACCGCAAGAAGAAAGAAGAGAGAGAGAGAGAGAGAGAGAGAGAGAGAGAGAGAGAGAGAGAGAGAGAGAGAGAGAGAGAGAGAGAGAGAGAGAGAGAGAGAGAGCGAGAGAGAGAGAGAGAGAGAGAGAGAGAGAGAGGATCAAAAGGCCGTCCTGAAAAAAGGAAACGGAGCCGCTTACAGTCAGTGTGCGTAAAGTAAGAGACAGTGTGACAAGTTATGACAGAGGACTAAAGAGTCATGCATTTCAGAGGCTATAAAAATGGACGAAAATATGAGAAAACTTTGGTGCGGAGGAGTGAGCTGTAATTAGCTCTCAGCTGCTGACACCTGGAATCACTGGAGGAGTCTGCAGCTTTGGAACGAAGCCAAACCAACAACAACAACAACAACAACAACAACCCTTCCACTGTAAACTACGTACACCTGCTCACAGGTTTTCGGTTGCATCCTCCTTGGTGAATGCACTTATTGTAAGTCGCTTTGGATAAAAGACATAAAGACATAAAGAAATGAAAGAGGAATAAAAGTAAAGAAGAAGAAACCAATACTTCCAACACTGCTGACCAGAGACATGGAGATCAGGACGAGACGCGCTGAATATCAAAACTCATAAATAAAAAGGGTCATCAGTCTATCAGCTCTCATTATTTTATGACCCTGAACCGATCTGAAGCCGCGGCGTGAACGGAGCCTCGGTCACGGACCTCAGCTGTGTGTCATCAAGGGTCTGTTGAGTCTGACATGAAATCTGTTTACGCTCTCATCACTTCATCAACATCCTTCACCAACCTTCAGCTGAATGTTTACACTCTGCAGAGTTTACACAGCTTCCATTAGTCTCTGTAATGTCTGGAAAACCAGCTTCAGTCTGTAGGAGCTGCCACACACACCAACACACCCGAAACATTTCTGTTATTACAGCTCTTTGTCAATCAGGAGACTGATTTTTACAGGCGTTAACCCATTAAAAGCTGATGGAATGTAACGAAGTACATTTACTCAAGCACTGTACTAACTCGAGGTACTTGTACTGTAATAGTTAAAGACTGATAGGGAACATTTAACTGCGTAATGAATACTTTTACTTTAAATACCTAAAGTACACTTTGTTGTCGTATTTTCAACGTGTTATTATTGTGGTACTTTTACTGAAGTAAAGGATCTTAATAGTTCGATACACCGATTCAATGATGCAATATCATAGATGTAAAGTGCTAATATCGATAAATATCATCTTTAAGATGTGCCTTTATTTTGAAATTCCCATGGCACCTCTGTGTCACCATTGCGTCCATGCACACTTCCTTCCTACAGAGCCCAGTAATAAAATATAGGAGTTTGTAACTGATTATGTTAAATTGGCATTTGATATTATCTCATATTGCTCACAAATGAACATCATGCTGTATTGAAGAAGACTTGGAACTAGAGATTGAGACCATAAACTCATGTTTACAATGTTTACTGAGGGAATAAATCAAGAGCGAAGAAGAGTAATTTTCTCATAGACTTCTATGCAACCAGACTTCTTTTTGATGGACATTAGAGAGAATGTATGTTTAAAGCACCTCAGCATTGGCTTCCTGACCGTGGCAGACTTTGTGATATCAGCAAAATATCAAATTGACAGCCAAAGGATCAGTATAATATTGTATCGTGATGAAAACTTGTGATTTACACCCCTCTTCATTTCCAGGAATATGAACCTAATCCGACAGAAGAAATCACATTCATATAAACTTGAATTCAAACAGTTTGTGTGGTAAGTCACCCACCTGAGGACGTGGGGCTGCACTGGAAGCCGTCGCCATAGAACCCGGGATGGCACTGGCAGCTGTAGGAGCCCTGCGTGTTGGAGCAGAAGGCAGCGCGGTGGCATCGATCCTGCTGACACTCGTCTACGTCTGAACGGGCAGAGAGAAGACACAAAGATGAAGGCAATGTCCCGACACATCAACCGCCATGTTTGGTGCTTTAAGGTACAGTTCCACTAACGGCCACCAGGGGCTGGCTCCAAAAACAACCTTCGTAGAAATCCACTTAAAATGTCCCTTTTAAAGTACTTTAAATGAGGCGTTGAGACTTTACCTTTTTTAAATAAAGACTAATCCACAACATCTCAGTCTCAACAATAACAACGGATAAAGATCACGTTCAGCTGTTATGGAGGCATTTTGCTGAAATTATTTTCAGCGTCAACACTTATACAACAATAAATAAAACAACATATCAATATTTTTTATCCAATATTACCTTTTAGTGGCAAAGTACACTAACTACAAGAGATCTACTACTACCTGTTAAACATGAACACACCTCCGTTTGTCTAGTCTATTCATTTCTATATTTTAAATTCTTCACACTTTTGTGTTTTATGTCTTTTTATTTTAACCTGCATGTTTTTACTTTTTACACATATTTGTAGTGGTTTTGTTCGAGGGAGACTGCTCCACAGTGACAGTCTATGACCGTAAGAAATAAAGAACTTGAATACGTAGAAGAGTCTACAGCCACGCTAGCAGCTCTGTGAGGCTGTACAAGAATTTGTAAAGTAGGCTACATGTTAAGAAAAAAAAAAGGTTCTGGATGCGTTTGTCCGGTTTTCTCTCCACATATGAACATTCTTCAGCTCAGAGTCTCCTGAGTGGGGGAGCTTTATATATAAGAGATGAGCTGCACAGCTGTAAGGCAGTGTTCTGCATTTCCTGTCCAGGTGGAAACATTTCCTGTCCAAAGGGGCCCACAGCGCTGAACAGAAAGTCCTGCTGTTATGGTACACTACCGTCAATGTTGCATTGTTTTCTTCTTTCCTTTAAGAAAACTATTTTAACAGAGATTGAAAGAAAAACTGCATAATTCAGACACCAAATTTATGATTTACATTTGAAATAGTCATAATAAAAGTCTTTTTTTCCACACAACATCTTTTTAATCTCCCTCCATGCCACTTATCTCTTAAGTATTTATCTGGGGAAAGTTTACTGAGCTCACATGATTCACATTCATATCAGATGAAGACAAAGCTAAACTTTCAAAGAATCCTTCAAGCGAAACAAATCAAATGTTTTGTTTGTTCTGCTGCTTGACCTTCAGCACTGACTTTATCAATGCTTTTTAAATGCATCCGAGTTGATACTGAAGTCATAACCCTGAAGATCAGCGGTCGGTCTGATGTCTGCAGACTCCACCGACACACGGCGGACAAACTCGGTGTACTCACCCTGACAAACCCGACCGTCACCCACGAACCCCGGCAGGCAGGAGCAGACGAAGGCCGAGCCTCCGGTGTAGCTGCAGAGAGCTCTTTCAGGAGCATCACAGTCATGGCTTCCTCTCCGACAGTGATCCGCCGGCCGGTTCTCCTCTGCAGGACGACACAGACGACATGTTAGCAAAGTTAAAAGGGACGACATGAGTCGGGTGTAACATGAGGAATAACTGCCGTCTGACTGAGAAAGTTTCACTTCATCCTTCAGCTCTTTCAAAATACCGTTTTCTTTTATCAGTGGACTACAGGCCACCGTACACAACAACTTATAATTCATCAAACTGATCCCTGCAGATTTATCCTGCTTCACAGAGTCTAATTCAGGTTTGTATGAATCACATCTTCTGTGCTCAGCAAAGAACATCAGTTTGAAACATTTTGTCCCATTTTCAGTCGTACAAATCCTTTATTGTTTTAAGAACATCTGTATGTGCAACGAGGGGCTCTTCAAACAAAGTCTCACACACACACACACACACACACAAAGGCACTACACACTCCACCAACCCACACAGCTGTCAACACACACACACACACACACACACTTAAAACATACCGATGCAGGTCTTTCCGTCGCTGGCGAACAAGAAGCCGCTCAAACACTCACAGCGGAAAGTTCCGGGCTGATTATTGCAGACGGCGTTGGATCCACAGGTCTCAGGAGTCTCTCTGCACTCATCAATATCTGCCAATAACACACCGACAGGGAGGTGAAAGATATGTAGTTCAGCAAGTACAATGTATAGTCCCTTAAAAGAAAGTAGCGAGCAATTAAGTCTGCTGCGACTTATTTTGCCTGTAGGTGGCGCAAGTTGGACCATAACTGCAGGTGTTTCATGAGAAAAATGTAACAAATATAAAACAAATATATAAACCATGCTGCCTGCATCTCGTGCACCAAATGTTATTGCCCTTTTGTTCATATAGCAGTACTTTTAAAATAAAAGTGCGCAATACACTACTTTTGAATTCATTGTTGAACTTTGCCATAACAATGAGATTAATCGCAAAAAATCCATGCGATTAATCGCGATTAAATATTTTAATCGTTGCCCAGCACGAATGAAAACCTATCGTGTGTTGTCAATATGCGGGTTTGCAGCGGTTATGTTACCGTGGCAGTAGCGTCCGTCTCCGGTGAAACCAGTCGCACATTCGCAGCTGAACTGGAGGCCTTCGGCTGGTCGGCACACGGCGTTGATGTCACAGCCGTGTCTGCCGGTGAAACACGGGTTCTGCTCTGGAAGACTGCCTGTAAATTAAAAATTAATAAAAACATGCTGCAGGTTAAAATCAACAGTCAGAAACATCCAATGTGGCATCACAAGAGAATATGAACAGTAAAAACAGCCGGAACAACAACTAACGCCAACAAGAAGTGAGGACTTTGGCTCTCTGTGACATTAAGAGTTTAATCCGTTTCTCGAACCTTTAGGCCACCGCTGCGGACTTAGGTCAGACGACCGAACGCATTAAGCATTTTTAAATATCAATGAACACCTTTTTAATCCCTTTTATGATCAATAAAGTAGTTGTTTTATCTTTTGAATGTATTAAAGTGTATATTTTTCGTCTGACCAAGAGTCCAAAACTCAAGATAGTCAGTCCACCGTGACATAAAGCAAAGAGCAGCAGCACATACTCGCGTCGTGATAAGCAGAGCATGTTTTGCTAAATAAATGACTTAAATAGTTCATAGATGAACTGAAGGAGAGAACAAAGACTCCACAGTAGAGAAGCCACAGAGACTGTGTCCTCCCATCATGCAACTGAGTGCTGGAGCTCCAGACCTTCACCTCCTCACAGGAAACACGACGCAGATGTTCCACTTTTTGCCAACAAACCCCCGGCTGAGTTGTGTTTGCTTGTGTAACTCTGAACCCCCCCCCCCCCCCCCCCCCACAAGCATCCCATCAACAGCCCCCACCTGCACTTTTAGCTTTAACCCTCCTTTTTATAAAAAAAGAAAAGAAAAAAGACCCTTTCGATGCCCTTCACCTGCTCCCTTCCCTCTGTGGACTGGAGGTTTGGTTTCTCGCTGACCTTCACCCCCTGCCAACACTCTCACAGCCTCCTCTCATTGCAGCTGAGGAAATACAGCCGGGCTCAGATTACTGTTTGTCTTTCCTCTGATGTTCAACTGCAAACATCGCAGAGGCACTAAACTGTTGGAGGCGTGTTTCAGTGCATTCCTCCGGGTAATAACACACATCTTTGAACTCTTGACTGTCCCCAACGGATGACCACGAGACACGGACGTCTCTTCGTCAAGGTACTGAACCATCTGACGGCATGGAGTCAAACCTGCTCTGTCCTGATCTGTGAACACACACTTCTGTCTGTGGACACACACACTTCCAGACGAAGACTGTTCAAACATCTTGTCTTTGTTTTTTTCTCGGTGCTGATGAACGGAACCTCTTGACGTGTCAGAACTCACTGTGGACCGAGCCGATCTTGTTGCTCATGGCGTAGCGGATCAGATGGTTGCGGGTCTCGAACATCACGAAGATGTGGTCCACGCTGAGCTGCTGGGTGGAAGGCGGCGCCACGGAGGCCTCGTCGTGTGAGCAGCTCAGGAAGCTGATGGTCTGTCGCAATTGGTAGCTTCTGGTCTGGACGTTGCCATCAGGGGAGGTGACGGTGTAGTCACGATTGGAGGAGGAAGTGATCACTGAGAGGAGAAGAAGAACACACCTTTACATCTAGTGGGACTATAAATTGTTTTGTAAATAATCCATTGAATATTTCTCAAGAAAACGGTCCTTTGTCCTTACAGTTCCTGTCGTACTGGTAGATCTCCTTGTATGGGTTGATCTCGACGGAGGATCCCAATAGGACGGCGGGCACGCGTCCCTCCAGCTCGGTGTTCACCACCAGGTGGTCGTGTTCGTCGATTCCTGTAAACTGTTGCTTGATGCTCAGACGCTCGTTACCGGGCTGGAAGATCACATCGGCCTGCCGGGAAAACACGCCGCCTGCATGGACGTGTGAGAGAACATGCGAGTGTAAGAAGCGTCCGAGTCGTGCACATCCACGGACCGGAAACAAAGGTCTCTGGGCGGACTCCAGGCATGGACATTGGGGTCCATAGTCACACAACTTTTAAGCTAAAACGTTTCAACATCTACATACATCGTAGCCAGCAATGCTAATGATTATAAATCAATCATCCAGCTCCAGGCTGTACTTTACACAACAATACGTTCCCTCACCGATGAGACTGAAGCCGTTCTGGTAGCCGGGTTGCTCCAGAGCGAAGGCCCAGCCGATGACTCCACCCAGGGGGGTCAGCGGCAGCAGGGAGGGTCCCAGGTCATCAGGGATGTTGCTGATGGCCACGGAGGCCCGTCCGTCGTTGGTTACCACGTACGAGTGCAAGTCATTGTCACCGAGCTCAACAGGGGAAGGCGAGTTCCCCACGAACACTCGACCGTTCACCTTTCCATTCATTCTCTGTGGTTTTCCTGGAAAACAACAAATATTTCATCAGTAGAGCAGTAGTTCCTGTTAAGGATCAGCGTCTCAACAGGTCACTGTTGAGAGGAAGTGACCCGAAGACAAACAAGAAACTAAGTCCCGCCTTTTCTTGGGTTAGCTTTTGTTCTACTAGCCTATTCCTCAGACAAACTCAAACATGAAATTGATGCATTCTTTCCATATATAATCTACTGTTGTTGCTAAATGCAAAACAAACCACAAAGTTCAGTTTGCAAATTCTAGTTTTGCTTACTGAATATGTACGGATAACCCCACGAAAGTGATTGACTGATATGATCCGTCTTTGGATCTTTGTAGTGTCTTCGTAACAATCCAAGAAAACGTGCACCATTAACCTAAACACTTTGAATTACACTGAAAATGCTTCTCACCCTCAGTGACACAGTCCTTCCCGTTACCATAGAAGCCAGGCCTACAATGGCAGCAGTACCCATTGCTGTAATCCCGACAGTCGGCGAAAGCCGAGCATTTGTGCCTGTTGTGGGCACACGTCTCCGAATTGTACGCAAAAACTGTGAAGACAACCAAAGGACAAACCAATCGGGTTCAGTGAAAAAAAACCTTTGACAGGATAATCACAGGATTTACATTTCTCTAAATGGTCAAGAACAAAAGGTTCGAGCTTTTTACCGGTCACGTCGGGATCTTCGTCTTCGTCTACCACGACAATCTGGGGTTGCTGGGGCTGGGAATAGGGCGGCACTGGTTGGACTGGATCAGGGTACCTCGGCTCGACTGGAGAGTATCTAGGCTCATTGGTTTCAAGGACTGTATATCTCGGTTGCAAAGGCTCAGAGACAGGGTATTTGGTCTCGGTTCGGTCAGGGTATCTCGGCTCAGAAGGGTCCGGGTATCTTGTTTGTGCCCTCTCTGGGTCAGTGTATGTTGGTATGACAGTCTCGGATTCAGGGTATTCCAGCTCAAACTGGCCAGGTCCTTCATAATCTTCAGTCTCCGGGTTGGTGTATGTTGGTGTGACAGTCTCGGATTCAGGGTATTCCAGCTCAAACTGGCCAGGTCCTTCATAATCTTCAGTCTCCGGGTTGGTGTATGTTGGTATGACAGTCTCGGATTCAGGGTATTCCAGCTCAAACTGGCCAGGTCCTTCATAATCTTCAGTCTCCGGGTTGGTGTATGTTGGTATGACAGTCTCGGATTCAGGGTATTCCAGCTCAAACTGGCCAGGTCCTTCATAATCTTCAGTCTCCGGTTCGGTGTACCCTGGAGTGATGGTCTCAAATCCTGGGTAACTGGGTTGGTACTCAGTAGGAGTCTCAGTTGGGAACTCCTCTTTTTCTTCTGGTAAAGGAGGTGTGGTGGCATCCTCCTCTTCTTCAGGTAGGCTAGTGACCATTCCTGGTGTAATGGCAACAAAGAATGGCGAGGAGCCAATCTCGTACACCCAAACTCCATTCTGTCCCGCGTTCGTCTTTCTAGTTGGATAAAGGAGGGAAGATAAAATCAGCCTCAATGAAAAGACATTTTTGTCACGAATTGGTATTTTTCAAAAGTCAGCGCGTCAAAGTCGAGTTATATTCAAGCACAAGTGACGTTAGATTCATACTCGGTGAGTTCCCTGATGGAGGCCTCTTCATCGGTGGTGGTGCGGAAGTAAGTCCCCTGCGATTGCTTCCAGAACCAACCCTCCACAAGACCTTCATTGAAGCCAGCCTCGAGGAGCTTGCTCTCGCCCCCTACTGACGTGGAGAAAAACTGCAGGCCGTTTCGGGGATACAAGAGGATGGCGCAGGAGGACGACACCATGGAGGCCACGACCAGCTGGAAAGTGTTTCTCTGAAAGTACAAAGGGGACATTGTTAGTTTGAGTCCATGGAGCCACATTTCTTCTGATTCTCTAGCAGCAGGAGGAAAATTAATCTGGGAGTTCTCACCAGCTACACATGTTACAAGAGGATTATTGACCAGCTTGGGACATTCAAAGCATTCAAGTATTATACACTCAAGCACAACTTTAAGGTACTTGTACTTTACTTGTATTTCCCTTAAATGCAACTTTGTACTTCTACTTAACTACATCTCCACAATGCACCTCTTTCTCCACTACATTTCTCACAGCTTTAGATACTTGTCAGATTTGTTTTTCATCTCCTTTCTGTCCAGATCTCCAGATGTGTTGATGTTGGATGTTTGTGACAAACGGAAGGAGGAAATGTTCCTTTATGTGTTGACAAAATCCTCCTACTTCTTCACCATTTGCTATTAATACTTACTAACCCCAGGTATGGTTTTGAAAGCAGGACGTTTACTCTGAGTATTTTTACAGAGTGGAATTAGTACTTTTTACTCCAGCAAAGGGTCTCAGTTATCCGCAAAAGTGTAACCCCAGATCTGAGATAAGAAAACAAACCATCCTCTGTTTTCTTCTTGAAAACCCAACATGGCCCCTCACCTTTGTGTCCAGTCCGTCTCCTCGTCCAGACATCCCCCGGGCGGCCATGTCCTCCCAGGTGACGATGAGGACGGTGGTGGGCTCCACGCCCTCGTCTCGGGGGAAAGCTTTCCTGATATGATCCGCGGCTTGACTCAGTAGATCCGGGCTGCTGTCCCACCTGTAGTGGACCTTGCCCTGTCCGTCACTGTCCTCCAGGTCTCCCAGCAGGGCTGCAATCATTTTGAAACTGGCGGGCATCTTCCCCAGGTACTCCCCCTCCGCCGGGGGCTCGACAGACAGAAATCCATTGGTGTTAATCTGGAAGAGAAGACAGGTTTATTTTTGGAGGGTCGAAAACAGTACAGCATCATTTCTGTCACATGTATGTTTGTATGAAAGTTAATTTCCACCACTGGAAAAAGAAACAACAAAGTAAATAATAATATCACATAATTATGATTTCATATCTTCTAGCAACGAGAAACTTTCCTTTTATTATGATGTAATAATTAAGCAGAATTCTGTGCTAATTAATATTTGATTTCCTAACAAAGCGATACTGGTGTGTTTATTAAGGTAAAATAATAAGAAACGTTCTCATGTTCAGGAGATTATCTTTGGTAACTATATGAAAAAAGGATGGATTTTCTTTTCTTCCATAGTTGACTGGATTGTTGACCCGCTGGGAACGGGTACCGACTGTGACCATGAAGGAATGAAGCTACAAAGAATCTAGATCTTGATGTTTGAGCAGCGACGGGGGGCTGGCTGGGTTTGTCCTGATTTACAGAACACATCGAGACCTCCGGTTAAACGTTCGGATCCTGGACTCTCCTGCAGCTCGGCTCGCTTTGTCGGGCCCACAGGAATTCAACACAACAACTTATTCACTCAGAAGGAAAGGATCTTTTTAACCCCAATAACTCAAATCCGACTCACACCGAACGCCACAGTTCCTGTTTGAGCCCAGAACAACATTGAGCTGTGACCATGAGGCGTATCCTCTCTGAGGTAAGAGACGAAACAGCTTCTCAATGATGCCTCAGACGATTGTTTCACCAGACTTTTGATGAATAACTTGTTCGTTAGTCTCTGAAATACAAGGCGTATTCAGATGTCTTGTTTTGCCAGAGCGACAGTCCAAAGCGGTATCAGCGCTACGGAGCGGACGTTTGAAGTCACGGTTTGCGGCTTTGATGAAGACGATGGACACAAAATGGAGGACTTTCCTTTTCTTATCAATGCTTATTTTGTTCTGCACAACTATTGTGAAGTCCACACAGAAACTGTAAACGAACAAAAGCATAAATGCTCTCCAGAGTCTTCTGTAAAAACATCGGCGTTTTAAATGTGGGCCTGTAGGTAAGAGACACATGTGGTGGCTGCAGTGGTGGAGGACAGAAGGAAAGTTGATCTCCATCCAGTGTGAGCTGGTTTCTGATGTTTGGCTCATCATCAGCTCCAGACATAAACTGTATACGTTACGCTCCTCCGTCTTATCTCACATGTACATTCTGCCGTCGGCCAGACGGGAAGAGACAAAACAGCTGTTCAGTACAGAGACTTCATGCTGCTAAAGCCTCCTCTTGTCTTTATGTTCTGCCTTTTTCTTCAACAGGTGAGAACTTCATGTAAGAGGTGAGATGTGTACAAAACTATCTGCATGGCTGGACATCAGTGAGGAAAAACACGTCTGTAAATTAAATAGCTTCACGCTCTTTAAAGTCACAGCTGTTTTTTGATTGTACAGAAATGTCACTTTTATGTTTGCTTGTTCAAACTACATTTTTTAAAATATTATAATTGACACCACTTCATCATATTAAACATCAAAGATTTCGTGCAAAATATATGATCTAACCCTTTTTAACAGGAGGAAATGACTCCACCTGAGCAGAGGAGATGCAGGTAACGTAAATCTTTACGAGCAACCGGCAGCAGAGGGGGTCAGAGGTCAGAGCCCCAGCGCTCTAAGAACATGAAAGAGGTATCTGTGAGTTTGTGATGATGCTGCGAGACAGAGAGAGAGCGAGGAGATGAAATAAGAGCCAGAGAGGAAAGCCGTCCTGCTCGGCTGCCTCTGTAAAGCCTGGAGGGATTAAGCGCAGACGTCTCTTCGGGGGAGCTTTTCACCGCAGAGACTTCCTCCACGGAAACGCATGAACGACAGCAGCATGCGGGTGAAAGGCCGACGTCTCCCAGCGGCTTTCACCGCTGGGATTTTATTGTAGGCAATAAGATTTCTAATGCATTGTTACACAGCGATTAATGTTGGCCTTGACTCTCTGCAGCAAGTTGATGTAGACAGAAATGAAGTCAAGTAAAGGGATGTTGCAAGGGATCATGGGAGTTCCCTTCACCACCATTGCTGTCATTGCAGTCAGCTTCTTGTTCAGATTTCTTCAGTGTGAGGGAGGTTTTTACCAGGAGCCTAATTATACTCAGAGACCACAAAAGGGCCCAGCTGAAAGGGGCCCAACATAAACAGATCTCTCACCAAGGAGGCCGCTGTTCGTTAAGTCAACACTGATTTCTTTGTCACGTAACTTACGTACTTCAGGAACGGCACTTCTGTGGTTATTTTAACCCAAACAACGATCTTTTCCTGAACCTAACTAAAGTAGTTTTGTTGTTTCCTGTGAAGACGGAAGTTTATTTTGAGAAGATTTAGTTGCTTTTAGACATTTAAATATGGGAAAGTTGCATGTAATACCTTACAAGTAAAGTCTACACATTGGACTTCTCTGCTGCATATTTTCGGCGGCCAATGTCCGGTTTGTACATGTAATAATACAGCCAGTGTTTGAGGACCTGCAGCAGCGAGATGGAAACTTGCCAGGACGTCGATGACGTCACACATGTCCGACCCCTGAGATCATCTCTATCAGTGTGAGAACAGCGGTGCGGTGGAAACGCACTGAGCTCTGCCATCTGGTTTTGGAGGACAGATGTCTCTCGTCCATACGTTCCAGATGTGCCAACTCTAGGGAGGACGCTCCGCTTCCTGTCGAGGAATTAAAAAAAAAAAAAAAAACCTCTTCAGCAGCAGCAGTAGCTTGAGCAGAGCCACGGTGATTTATTCTGTGATCAACTGAGCGGCGGTTTCAAACCTGACGTCAGATTGAAAGTATGGAGTGGTCTCACCGACGTCACGATCTCCTTAGTTACGAGGTCGGTCGGCCATGTTGGAGTACATACAGAACCTACATGGCGGCGCGTAAACAAGGAAGTGCGGCGAAAATACCATACTTTGAATCACTGGATAGTGCATCAAAGGTTCGCTACCTGGCCAAATTGAAGGTTATTGGTAACTTGGATCCCTATACGATGAGTGCAGATCGTTTCAGTGCCGATCCTACTTATCTTCCATCGGTAAACTACGCCAACATCTACACGTATCTCGTGAACACCCCCAGTCCTTACACAGAAGACGAGCTGGAGTGCTACAAAGGGCTCGACGCTTATAATCAGTTTGTCAGTGGATGGGTCCGAGACGTCAAAGCAACGGTCGTCGGGAATTCTCATCTCGTCATTGGGAGGGTAAATATATACAGATCTGGTCAAATATTTAGCAATATTCAATGTTTACTCAGCGCAAACAGACACGTGTGTTTGTTTACATTGTACATGCACGTCATTGTGTGCGTGTGTGTAGGAATTCACTTTCAACTCACTCCTAACTTCACCCCCCCCCCCACACATATATATATATATATACATATATATATATATGATCCGACGTTAAACTCATATCAAGCAATGCTGAGGCTGCATCTCTGTGTTTCGCCTGTTGTACGCGCTCGACACGTCTCTGGTACCGACTGCTGTCACGGGCCGATGAAGCTTCGGTAACCTTCTCATGTAAAAGTTTAATTTATATTTCCTTTATTAAATACTGTTCACAAACGAATTTGTAAATAAAATCACTGAGCACTTATAAAGTGATCCGCACATACTCTAGTGTACGCCAAATTCCATTCCGTTATATCTCGAGAGATGCGTGACAGCCATTTCTCGCGACGTCGCTTGGATAGCTCCTTCGTGTCATTTCCTTGATGTGTAATGACCGCTGGCAAACGAAAGAATGATTTATTGTCTATCAGCTCTGCTGCCACAACCAAAGACAGCACAAAAGTTCACCACCGATAGGTTATGCGACTCAGCCGTGCATGCCAGTGGCTTTGTGTGTACTCCAACATGGCCGACAGCTAAACTGTGACGTCACACGAGACCACTCCATAAGAAAGCTTGAGGAGCGTCGACGTATAGTGCTGATAATTACTGGGGACCGACAGGATGTCGCTCATTTGGGGGGGGGGGGGGGGGGGGTAGTTAGAGGCACTTCAAAGAGGGGGCGGGTGCTTTACGGAATGCAGACTCACAGCGACCAATAAGAGCTTCGCACTGCGGGAAAATCCAGCAAAGGAGGCTGAGAGACCTTTTATTCTGAAAATCCACGGCAGATATAAACGTTCAACAAAAGACGATGGAAGAAATTCTGCAAATTTACGTGGCGACCCAAAAACCTCCTGCGACCCACCTGGATGTCCCGAACCAGTCTTTAAAAAAATGACTGAAAAGTTTATTACAACAAAGCAAAGAAATGTAGTTTGTATTTAGGATGAAATTTCAAAATAAAAGAGGTTCATCCTCTATGCGAAATGTGACTGCTGATTCTATGACAATCTGCCCTTTACATGTTTACTTTCCTTGTGTATCTTTTTTAAAAAGTGTCTTCAGCACAGATAATCGAATGTCTGTTCTACATTACTTATTTTTTGATCAGATAATTCCCGATTTAAATCAGAAGTTTGCCAGTTTCAGACGGTACTTATTTAGAGAAAGCTCTCGTACAGCTGCTGGTGTTTACAGAACAACTTTGGCTTCTTGTGTTCAACAAAAAAAGGAATTCAGAGAACGACGTCGCAGCATGTGGGGCAAAAGCAACATTGTCGAACTGTTTTATCACAAACGTGATTACGTGTCTGCTCTCAGAGTCAAACAAACGCGGCGTCTGAAATAACGAGAAGCGCGGACACGACCTTCGCGACGTCCCGGTAACTTCCTGTACAGACGCGGAGTGATCTGTGTGGTCTGCTTGTTTTAACAGGAGGATGCCAAACAAATGGTGCAGTGACTGAAACACACACGTGTGGATGCACCAGTGTGTCGACGAGGTTCAGCTGCTCGTGCAAATGATTTAAATTCTGAACAAATGAGTCAAAAAGGAGTGAAAGGAAAACGTCTTTTGGACACATCTTGTTACCATTCAGCACACTTAAGCATCTTTAATGTGGACTTGGAGCGAGTCCTCTCAGAGAGCAGACTACACGAGACTTTGTTCAGAAGTTTACCCATAATTCTGCGCAAATATGGACTCCAGGGCTCGACAGTAAGACTTGTCGGCGATTACAGATTACACTTCATGTGCCAAATCATCCCAACAAAGAAAAATGCTGAATTATAACATCTTTCTAACATTTAGATTTTTTGTCATCACCACCATCTGCACTTTTAAGTTGATATATTGACAAACAGCTGTTTATTTCCACATCCATACAGAGCAACGTGATGGATGTTAATTAGGCGTCTTTGTGTTTTTGTCCACCTGATGAATGTGGACAATTCTCTGTCTTTTATCTCTGTGTTTGGTCTCCACCATCTCTTCAGCTGCTGAATGCTGCGCTTTGTTCACCAGCTCGTCTCTAACGGTGTCTGTCTGCTGTTGGCTGCTGAGCTGGTTGACCTCAGTCACTTTTTACAGCTTTTATTCTGAAAATGACACCATGAGGGTGGCGGGAGTGAACCAGAACAGGAAGGTTTTGGGTCGGACAGATAAACAATGAGCTGCGACTCTAAAGCTCCGTAAAGCCGAGAGGAGCTCCTGTGACAAACTCTCCAAGTCACCACACAGAGACAGAAATCAACCACTACTCCAACATAGAATGAAATAAAACCAAGTTTTCTGTGTGTAATTTGATGAAAACACAATTCAGGAATATGCTAA
The DNA here is from genome assembly GCF_949748355.1 of Melanostigma gelatinosum. NCBI lineage: Eukaryota > Metazoa > Chordata > Actinopteri > Perciformes > Zoarcidae > Melanostigma > Melanostigma gelatinosum. Next base: position 23,846,643 of record NC_136644.1, on the reverse strand, counting down.
ATAATAAAAACCAAAATAATAAAAGTCTTGAACTAGATTTCGACACAGGGACCTTCTACAAAACATCATTAGTACCAAGAACAACTGGAAATGAAGCTGGGTCTTTTGGAGGGGGGCGTGGGCAACTATCTGGGGGGCCCCCGGGCGTCTGTGGCCCCCCAGATAGTTGTCCACGTTGCCCGTTTGGTTAAACCAGCATTGCTGAAAGAAAAGTTGACACGTAACTCTTTTCTTGTTTCACTCCTCAAGACAATAAAAATAACTTGAATTGAACTGAATTTAAATTTTAAAAAATGACAGAAGTTCAGCATGTTGGAAACATGTTTATGCTCCAATCTGGATTATCTGTCACATGACCCAAGGAATGCATCCAGTGTGTGTGTGTGTGTGTGTGTGTGTGTGTGTGTGTGTGTGTGTGTGTGTGTGTGTGTGTGTGTCTCGGCTTGATGAAAGGCTTATCTGTGTTGGCTTTTAATTGACTCACATTCCAGCCTCTGTTCACATATTCACAGTGACTCCAACACCTCCGTCTCTCTGAGAGAACTAAACAAACAACAAAACCTCCACCAGCATCCCCACACACACACACACACACACACACACACACACACACACTCCACCTGTCTGGTCACACCACTATCATTTCAACGTGTCACCACAATAAAGCACTGAAGAGCCAGAAACCAGCGGGACGGATGTGGATCTAAAACCAAAGCAGCAGGGGAAACACACGGAGAGACAGAGAGGGGGCTCTTATTTTGAAAACAGTTTTAAAATGAGGAGATTAAAAGCCAATAAAACCGTATCAGGTGTCAACAAACAAACAGAGAGAGCAGACTCAAAGACTGAAGTGAGGAGACAGTTCCCTTATCAAACTAACCGATGAAGCGTGTGATCATTGTGGAAGATGATCAGTTGAAACATTTGAAACACTGAAAGAAGTGGAAAATGAAGCAGCAGTCGATATACAAAAATGAAATCTCTGAAGTGTAAGTGACAGACTGAGCTGGAGTTGAAGTGGAGGTTGTGAAAGACATTCGTGCCATTAGTTCAGGAGTAGAAAACAAAAGATGATATCAGTTGAAGTGTCGGCTGAAGCACTGCAAGCAGCTGAAGTTGTATGAACAGTGGAAGTTGTGGGAGTCAGATGACATGAAGAATGTGTTTATTGTTGTTTTCAAATGTGAAAATCTGAGACCTGAAAGGACTGGAAGTGTAAATTGAAGTGCAAGAACTGAAGAAAGGAGTGGAGGTGTCGTTCACCGATTGAACAGAAAACCTCATCGGGTGTCAACAAACACAGGAGAGAGGAGACCGATCAATAAAGCCACCCGGATCAATAACTAAATGAAATCACTTTAACCTTCAGAGTGAAGTATGAGGATGAAGAGGAGACAGATTCACAAAACCAAACATCCCTCAAAGACACGTGTGAAATAACAGAATTTAGCACCAAAATCCTCTTAAAATCCGAATTTAAAAGGATTAAAAGTGTATAAAGAAGCATTGTGTGCTTGGATTTGTGTCAGTTTGACATCAAACTTGAGTATTTTTACTCCTAAAAGTTACTTATCACATTCCACCATAACTTCAATGTGCAACGTTTAAAAGACATTTTTAGCTTTAGGTTCCTTGTGTTAATCATTCGTTTAATAAGTTGTTCGTCAGATATTTTTGGCAAAGTCAGTGAATTTCTTTGCCTGTTATTTTGAAAATCAAAGTATAAATGAGAGAAAAAATAATCTTTCACACATAAATTAATTGCAAATCTCATTTTGATTTCAGTTATTTCAAGTTGAATTTCATAATGTATCATTTCTGAAATGCTGCTTAACTTTTTGTCTTGATTAATTGTGAAACATTCCTCAGTTCTTTCCTGGAGTTGATGAAACCAGGTTGTGTTTCTACTAAATGCTCTGCTGCTCCTTTGAACTGATTCCTGAGCACTTGTGCATCTTTGATGAATGAACTTCATGATTAAATCTGGTTTCTTTCCCATTAAACACGCGACCCGCTGGGTGTGTAACTCACGTAGACTGTGTCGAAGGTGTCGCGGAAGAAGAACAGAGATCCGTTGAGAGGCAGCTCGGCGGTGGAGTCCGAGCCGAGCAGCAGCTGCTGGTCTCCGGCTTCTTCTCCGAACTCGAACAGCTCTTGGAGCTCCAGAGCCCGGCTCAAAACACTCAGGCTCAGCAGGCAGGACCAGACCCACAGCCAGCTCCGGTACCGGGTACACATCTTCCCAATCATAATAATAACAATGAATGAATGAATGGAGGAACGGCGAGAGTTACTGAGGGGGGCGTAAGTAACAATCACGTGGCTTCAGATTAACTCTTTTCAAAATAAAAGTGGCAAATACAAACAGAAAAAAGGCTGGAAATGTTCTTCAAACTGAAACTGTCGTGTTTAAGTAGTTGCTCGGCCTTTAGTCAACGGTGGAAGAAGTAATTAGATGTTTGACTTTCGTTTTTATTTTTTAAATAGCAACAGTGTAGAAATATTCTGACACAAGTAAAAGTAAAAATTTCACTGAAGTAAAAGTACACACATAATACACTCAAAGTACCAAAAATATGATGCATTTTATTGCTTCGTGTTTTGTTTATTAGTTTCTGAGTTCTGCTAAACGCGTTAAGACTTTTATTTTGGTACAAAAGTCCAACCGGATGTATTATTCTTTGAGTTTTTGGACTTTATGCAACTATGTAAAACTGTAGATGTGGATTATGTATCTGCATGAGACACAATCTTTTAGTTTCCACATGACAATAACAACATTGTGTTGCGTTTTACATTCAAACACAATACAATCTTATTATGGAGACATTCAGGTACATCCGGTATTCTTTGGTTTAGTCCGAGCTCAGCACATTCATTCAAGATATTGTCGCCATCTTGTGGACACAGACTCTAACTGCATGACTACGTCCTCTCCTCTTCTATTTCCTCCTTTTTCTATTTGTCTGTTCTCTTCATTTTCATCCGTCCATTCATGTTCTTCACATCAAATATTTCCATTTTTTACACCTTACAGATGAGTGGTAGAAATGAACTCCAGTACTGCACTTAAGAACACATTTAAAAGGTACTTGTACTTTACTTAAATATTTCCATTTTAGGCCACTTTATATTTCTACTCCAGTACATTTTAGACGTGTCACCCTTCAAACGCTCTGAAATCATGAGTCGCCTGATGTGAACCTCCAAAGTGGTAAACAATTGAATCTTTGTCTTCACTGCCATCGAGTGAATAAAACAGAAATGCACCAAAGAACCACTGGATGCAGCGCAAAGTTTCACCGTTGATGTTCTGCGGGACATCGCAAGGCATTGTGGGACACCGCAAGGCATTGTGGGATTCCAGGCAACGCAAGACAGACGGGCAACGCAGAAACTTGTGGGGTCGAAAGTCAAAATGTGAACGTGACGCAAACAACACAGATATTTAGCCTGAACATTTTACAAAGACAAAGAGAAAGTGATGCAGCAACAGCACAAGAAGTTCAGTGTTTCCCTGCTGTGGACCACAACACCATATGGTGATCAGCAATGAGCTCTGATCTGTGAGCCAGTTCAACTTCATCTGCATGCTGGGAGCGACCCTCCTTCAATCACCATCATCCAATCAGGAGCCAGATAAAAGCCACCAGCTGATCACTGAAGTCCTCTTTACAATAAAAGTATATAGTGGGTGACTGTTAATAGATTCATCATCATAGTCTTTCATTTGTATGTTTACATGATACATCTTAATGCCCGTTGTCATCAAACTGTCATAATAAAACAGGAAGTGAAGATGTGCTGACTTCAGAATAAAAGCCTAAAAATTGTGCTGGAAATATTATTATTATAGTTATATAGCACACAGTGTTAATAAAGAGGATTTTGTATAGAAATAAACAAGCAAAACATCCACTGATAATAATAATAATATTTATTGTATGGTGACTGTTATTTCATCAAGTAAGATTATATCAAACTTTAGAGTCACTGAGTAATATTTGACGATTTCAAATCTTAGTTTCCTCCCCACACCATACAGCTCACTAATGTGATTGATTGACAGGTGATAACAGGAAGTGGTACGACAGGTTTGTGCTCACCTTTGCCATACCTGCCCTCTCTTTGGCTGCCTTCTGCTTTCTCCGCCCTGCGACAGAAACACAGAAACAAACATCACGTACAGTCAGAGTCCAGATGATCACCTTTATCCTGAATTAAAGACCAAAGAGAGTTGAAGCACATAACTCACCTTAAAACAACAAACTGAGTTTTGTGTCGTGTTCTTAACTGTTGGAACGGTTAACTTCAGCCCTACCATGTGCTACCTGCAGGTTCACTGCATTTCATAAAATCATTTTTACCTTTGTGATGTGTTCAGATACATCAACAAGATGTCTGATATGAATCATATGCATTGGGTCAACTTCTACTTAACTTCTGTCCTTGACAGGCTTTGGGGTGTGTATGGGAGAGACAACTGGGACAAATATGATGAGGGTCACGTGACTGACTGTCCGTGTAAACCAGAGGGAGGAAACAAAACCTCACCAGTTAAGAGGCGGAGCTACACTGAAGAGAAGAGCTTCAACGTCACACTCCAGAAACTAAAGTTGAGTTTGTCAGAGTGGCAGACACACTGCAGTAAAGACAAGTCTCTGTGTTTCTCTCAAAGAAAAGTCAAAGTGACTTCATCAGGTCTTTCTCAACAACACAGCAGAGTCTCTTCCAAACACTGGTGAGTACAGCTGATCATATTTACACTTTCAACAACCAGGATTAACACAAAACTGGAACTTTACTCAGGCAGGAAGTTCCACTCTTTTCACTTCATACTTGATCAATTGTTCACAATATAACTCTGTGTTTGTCCACAGTCCCACTATACAGTAACTCACTGTAACAGCTTTGAACAGTCTCAGGACTTTAGCAACTTGTAGCTGAATCTCTGTGGTTTGAACTTTAGTCTCACTGCTGCTTTCCTGCTGTTATTACTGTTCACTGATCGCTTCCTACATTCTGCTTCATCTGTTTCCTCTAGCTCTTTCACATTAAAAGCCTTCCACCAGAGAACCAGTGGGAGGCTTTTAATGTGAAGCAGCTTTGAAATGTGACACATTTGTCATCAGGTAAACTGAGCTTTTGATAGCAGTGCTATAATTTAACTGTTTTGCGACAGCAGCGATCTTATAAAACGATTTGAATGATCTCTGTTTCTCGCCGCTCGGTCCAAACACATTTTATATGATTACAACATTTCCAATATCTTGTGTTATACTTATAAGAACAGTAATCACACTGGTTTCTGTTCAAACGAAAATTTAAAACTTAATGTGTTTCTTTTCTTCCACTCTCTGTGTAGATATGGCTGCTGCAAACTATCTGTCATCTGAAGATCAGTTCCTGTGCTCCATCTGTCTGGATGTGTTCACTGATCCAGTCAGCACATCATGTGGACACAACTTCTGCAAAAACTGCATCACTGAACACTGGAATACTAGTGACAGATGCCAGTGTCCCTTGTGTAAAGAGGTTTTCAACACAAGACCAGATTTGAGGATCAACACTTTCATCTCTGAGATGGTTGCTCAGTTCAGACAGTCAGCTCAACAGAAAACCAGCAGCTCAGAGCAACAAGAGTCCAAACCAGGAGAAGTTCCCTGTGACGTCTGCACTGGAACCAAACTGAAGGCCCTGAAGTCCTGCCTGGTGTGTCTGGCCTCCTACTGTGAGACTCACCTGGAGCCTCATCTGACAGCTTCACGCCTGAAAAGACATCAGCTGATCGACCCTGTGGAGAACCTGGAAGACAGGATGTGTACGAAGCACGATAAACCTCTGGAGCTGTTCTGTAAGACCGACCAGACATTTGTCTGCATGCTCTGCACTGTTCTAGACCACAAGACGCACGATGTTGTTCCTCTGGAAGAAGAATATGAAGGAAAGAAGGTGGAGCTGAAGAAGACAGAGGCTGAAATTCAGCAGATGATCCAGAAGAGACGAGTGAAGATTCAGGAGATCAAACACTCAGTCGACCTCAGTGAGGAAGATGCAGACAGAGAGAAAGCAGAAGGTGTTCAGGTCTTCACTGATCTGAAGGAGTCTGTTGAGAGAGGCCTGAACGAGCTCATCAAAACAATAGAAGAGAAGAAGAAAACAACAGAGAAACAGGCCGAAGCTTTCATCAAAGAGCTGGAACAGGAAATCTCTGAGCTGAAGAAGAGAAGCACTGAGGTGGTTCAGCTCTCACTCTCTGAAGACCACCTCCATCTCCTCCAGAGTGTTCAGTCCTCAAACATCCACCATCCACCACCCACCAAGGACTGGACAAAGGTCAGTGTTCCTCCATCATATGAGGGGACTGTGGTGAGAGCTGTGGTTCAGCTGGAGGAGACGCTCAGTAAAGAGATGAAGAAGCTGTTTACTGAAGCTGAGCTGAAGAGGATCCAGAAGTTTGCAGTGGATGTGACTCTTGATCCTGATACAGCTCATCCTCAACTCATCTTGTCTGCTGATGGGAAACAAGTACATACTGGTAATGTACAGCAATTACTCCCTGACAATCCAGAGAGATTTTCTCTTTATCTCAATCTTTTAGGAACACAGAGTTTCTCTTCAGAAAAATTTCACTATGAGGTTCAAGTTAACAGAAAGTCTGAATGGACTTTAGGAGTGGCCAGAGAGTCGATCAACAGGAAGGGACAAGTCGCACTGAGCCCCAAGAATGGTTACTGGACCATATGTTTGACAAATGGTAATGAGTACAAAGCTGCTGCTGGCCCTTCAGTTCCTCTCTCTCTGAAGTCCCGGCCTCAGAAGGTGGGGGTGTTTGTGGATTATGAGGAGGGTCTGGTCTCCTTCTATGACGTAGATGCTGCAGCTCTTATCTACTCCTTCACTGGCTGCTCCTTCACTGAGAAACTCTTCCCATTCTTCTGTCCTCGTAATAATGATGGTGGTAAAAACTCTGCACCTCTGATCATCTCTCCTGTCGGAGTAAACTGATCACTTCTCCCACTTCATTCAGGGGAACATATTCAGCATCAACCCGTGAGTCATGATCAACGCATCATGACTCACGTTCTGTTTAATCTACAGACACATTTATTTTCACTTCCAGAAGAAATCATTGTTTCCAAAGACACCAAATATGTCAAGCTGCAGTTTGAGTAAATTAGCAGAAAACTAAAAAGAAATACTGTAAAATATCTTGATTATTTTTATTTGTTTTTCTATCTGATGTGCAGCCGCAGAAAAACATATTGCTGATTATTTCATTGTGTCATGAAGATTGATTGAAGAGTGATGATTATTACATGCTTATAGTGTCTCCAGATGAATACTGGTGAGACGGCTTATGAGTCAAAGACATCTGTAAATATATGATTGTTGGATAAAAACTGCAAAATAAAGTGGTTGTTGAACACAAGGTGTGAGTTCGCTTTGACTTGAGCACTAAACGCTGACGTTGTATTTCATTACTAATGTATTGTGAGTCCTGTGACTGCTGCTTCACAATAAAAGCTTCTTGTATCAGACGTTGACTGGAGAAGTTGTGATGATTGACACTCAAAACATAACTCAACAAGTGGAAATTACTCAACAAAATCATCAACCAGTCAGAAACTGGAGGTTCTGAATCAATGAATAGACTTCACAAGACTCGTGTTTCAGAGGTTTGTTGGTCCTCCGCCCACAGAGACAAAAGGCTGAAGTGTTGCTCCTAACACAGTTTGTCCTTCAAAATAATTAAACTCTAATTTAATGCATTTAGTTTTATCATGTTCATGCTAAATATTTGTAACCCTTCAAACGCTCTGAAATCATGAGTCGCCTGATGTGAACCTCCAAAGTGGTAAACGATTGAATCTTTGTCATCACTGCCATCGAGTGAATAAAACAGAAATGCACCAAAGAACCACTGAAGGCAGCGCAAAGTTTCACCGTTGATGTTCTGTGAGACACCGCAAGGCATTGTGGGACACCGCAAGGCATTGTGGGATTCCAGGCAATGCAAGACAGACGGGTGACGCAGAAACTTGAGGGGTCGAAAGTGTCAAAATGTGAACGTGATGCAAACAACAGTTATTTAGCCTGAACATTTTACAAAGACAAAGAGAAAGTGATGCAGCAGCAGCACAGGAAGTTCAGTGTTTCCCTGCTGTGGATGAATCTCTCTGGAGGAGAAGAACTTTGCTGTAGTTTCTAGGATGTCTCTTTGGTTCGTCCTGTGAGATCATAGGTACAGAAATGAAGACACGACCTGTTGTAAACGTTGTAGGACGACTGTTTTAAATGTTTGCTCACTAGAAGCTACTTTCTGAATATCGATGACACGTGCACAGAGACGAGCAACAGCTGGAGGAGGCGTGATGTCATTTAAAATAAACTCACAAGACGACTTCAGAGTTTGTTCACATTTTTTATTTTCCTAAAGAGGGTCGTCCTCTTTAAAATGACAAAACTAAACTTTATCACTTTTTCAAAAGTGTTTCCAAGTCGAGAACGAACAGAAAGACGACTGATAACAAAACAAACAATAAATACTTTGTGAAGCATCCGAGCAAAGAGAAGATTCCTGTTCCTGTAACTTTCCACGACTGATATCAGAAGAACCATGAAGATGGTCGGTACAAACATGTCAGACGGTGTAAACCTGGTACATGATGCCGTCAGGACGTGTGCTACACCACCCTGAAGGAAGGAGCGGATTCATGTTCACACCCGGTCCACTTGATGAGTACAGACCTCATGATGGTGAAGTGGGGACGGGCTCTTGTGTTGTGTTCAGTTGTCTTCTTCTCTGAACATCATAACATGTCCGACTCGCTAGCTTCTAAGCTAATTTTAACATTACCGCCAATGGGGAAATGTTAACCGCGATTAGCATTAGAGAATATAATATATCTTCGTACATCTTTTCATGCAGACATACTTACATTACAGACGAAGGTCTCTCAAGGCTACCAAACGGAAGACGTAAAACGAAGCAGCGTGTCTTCTCATTAGAATCTAAAAGCAACGAGGCAATAACTGTTGCAATAACTGTTACTCGTAGCTCTGAATAGCATTTAGGGCTAACTGGCTTGGCCAGTTGCTGCTAGCACAACAGCTAACAGCTGTAGCTGTTTGCCGTTTTTAGGCATTATTTCAAGTAATATTTTAGACACAATTGCTTTTTTTCAGGCAAACCTGAAACTTTTTCAATTTGAGCTGTGCCATATGTGTATTTGTTATTAACTAGTAACATATACACAATTTTACAGATATCAGCACATCTCACAAGTGTTACCTGTATTATACAATCAAAAAATAATTAAAATAGACCTTGTAGTTGCAGAAATACACTCTCTTTAGTATGGGTATGCAATTTTCGAGCAGAGGCCTAAAAATAGGGCTCGTGTTCAAGAGGTTTTAAACTTAACTGCATGCTGGGAGCGACCCTCCTTCAATCACCATCATCCAATCAGGAGCCAGATAAAAGCCACCAGCTGATCACTGAAGTCCTCTTTACAATAAAAGTATATAGTGGGTGACTGTTAATAGATGAATCATCATAGTCTTTCATTTGTATGTTTACATGATACATCTTGATGCCCGTTGTCATCAAACTGTCAGAATAAAACAGGAAGTGAAGATGTGCTGACTTCAGAATAAAAGCCTAAAAATTGTGCTAGAAATATGATTATTATTATAGTTATATAGCACACAGTGTTAATAAAGAGGATTTTGTATAGAAATGAACAAGCAAAACGTCACTGATAATAATAATAATCTTTATTGTATGGTGACTGTTATTTCATCAAGTAAGATTATATCAAACTTTAGAGTCACTGAGTAATATTTGACTATTTCAAATCTTAGTTTCCTCCCCACACCATACAGCTCACTAATCTGATTGATTGACAGGTGATAACAGGAAGTGGTACGACAGGTTTGTGCTCACCTTTGCCATACCTGCCCTCTCTTTGGCTGCCTTCTGCTTTCTCCGCCCTGCGACAGAAACACAGAAACAAACATCACGTACAGTCAGAGTCCAGATGATCACCTTTATCCTGAATTAAAGACCAAAGAGAGTTGAAGCACATAACTCACCTAAAAACAACAAACTGAGTTTTGTGTCGTGTTCTTAACTGTTGGAACGGTTAACTTCAGCCCTACCATGTGCTACCTGCAGGTTCACTGCATTTCATAAAATCATTTTTACCTTTGTGATGTGTTCAGATACATCAACAAGATGTCTGATATGAATCATATGCATTGGGTCAACTTTTACTTAACTTCTGTCCTTGACAGGCTTTGGGGTGTGTATGGGAGAGACAACTGGGACAAATATGATGAGGGTCACGTGACTGACTGTCCGCGTAAACCAGAGGGAGGAAACAAAACCTCACCAGGTAAGAGGCGGAGCTACACTGAAGAGAAGAGCTTCAACGTCACACTCCAGAAACGAAAGTTGAGTTTGTCAGAGTGGCAGACACACTGCAGTAAAGACAAGTCTCTGTGTTTCTCTCAAAGAAAAGTCAAAGTGACTTCATCAGGTCTTTCTCAACAACACAGCAGAGTCTCTTCCAAACACTGGTGAGTACAGCTGATCATATTTACACTTTCAACAACCAGGAACAACACAAAACTGGAACTTTACTCAGACAGGAAGTTCCACTCTTTTCACTTCATACTTGATCAATTGTTCACAATATAACTCTGTGTGTTTGTCCACAGTCCCACTATACAGTAACTCACTGTAACAGCTTTGAACAGTCTCAGGACTTTAGCAACTTGTAGCTGAATCTCTGTGGTTTGAACTTTAGTCTCACTGCTGCTTTCCTGCTGTTATTACTGTTCACTGATCGCTTCCTACATTCTGCTTCATCTGTTTCCTGGAGCTCTTTCACATTAAAAGCCTTCCACCAGAGAACCAGTGGGAGGCTTTTAATGTGAAGCAGCTTTGAAATGTGATGCATTTGTCATCAGGTAAACTGAGGTTTTAATAGCAGTGCTATAATTTAACTGTTTTGCGACAGCAGCGATCTTATAAACACGATTTGAATGATCTCTGTTTCTCGCTGCTCGGTCCAAACACATTTTATATGATTACAACATTTCCAATATCTTGTGTTATACTTATAAGAACAGTAATCACACTGGTTTCTGTTCAAACGAATATTTAAAACTAAATGTGTTTCTTTTCTTCCACTCTATGTGTAGATATGGCTGCTGCAAACTATCTGTCATCTGAAGATCAGTTCCTGTGCTCCATCTGTCTGGATGTGTTCACTGATCCAGTCAGCACACCATGTGGACACAACTTCTGCAAAAACTGCATCAATGAACACTGGAATACTAGTGACAGATGCCAGTGTCCCTTGTGTAAAGAAGTTTTCAACACAAGACCAGATTTGAGGATCAACACCTTCATCTCTGAGATGGTTGTTCAGTTCAGACAGTCAGCTCAACAGAAAACCAGCAGCTCAGAGCAACAAGAGTCCAAACCAGGAGAAGTTCCCTGTGACGTCTGCACTGGAACCAAACTGAAGGCCCTGAAGTCCTGCCTGGTGTGTCTGGCCTCCTACTGTGAGACTCACCTGGAGCCTCATCTGACAGCTTCACGCCTGAAAAGACATCAGCTGATCGACCCTGTGGAGAACCTGGAAGACAGGATGTGTACGAAGCACGATAAACCTCTGGAGCTGTTCTGTAAGACCGACCAGACATGTGTCTGCATGCTTTGTCCCGTTTTAGATCATAAGATGCACGAGTTTGTTCCTCTGAAAGAAGAATATGAAGGAAAGAAGGTGGAGCTGAAGAAGACAGAGGCTGAAATTCAGCAGATGATCCAGAAGAGACGACTGAAGATTCAGGAGATCAAACACTCAGTCGACCTCAGTGAGGAAGATGCAGACAGAGAGAAAGCAGAAGGTGTTCAGGTCTTCACTGATCTGAAGGAGTCTGTTGAGAGAAGACTGAACGAGCTCATCAAAACAATAGAAGAGAAGAAGAAAACAACAGAGAAACAGGCCGAAGCTTTCATCAAAGAGCTGGAACAGGAAATCTCTGAGCTGAAGAAGAGAAGCACTGAGGTGATTCAGCTCTCACTCTCTGAAGACCACCTCCATCTCCTCCAGAGTGTTCAGTCCTCAAACATCCACCATCCACCACCCACCAAGGACTGGACAAAGGTCAGTGTTCATCCATCATATGAGGGGACTGTGAGGAGAGCTGTGTCTCAGCTGGAGGAGACGCTCAGTAAAGAGATGAAGAAGCTGCTTGAAGCTGAGCTGAAGAGGATCCAGAAGTTTGCAGTGGATGTGACTCTTGATCCTGATACAGCTCATCCTCGACTCACCCTGTCTGCTGATGGAAAACAAGTGCGTACTGGTGGTATACAAAAATTACTCCGCAACAATCCAGAGGGATTTTCTTCTCTCAATCTTTTAGGAACACAGAGTTTCTCTTCAGAAAAATTTCACTACGAGGTTCAAGTTAACAGAAAGTCTGACTGGTCTTTAGGAGTGGCCAGAGAGTCGATCAACAGGAAGGGACTCATCTCACTGAGTCCTGAGGATGGTTACTGGACCATATGTTTGAGAAATGGAAATGAGTATGAAGCTCTTGCTGACCCTTCAGTTCCTCTCTCTCTGAAGTCTCAGCCTCAGAAGGTGGGGGTGTTTGTGGATTATGAGGAGGGTCTGGTCTCCTTCTATGACGTAGATGCTGCAGCTCTCATCTACTCCTTCACTGACTGCTCCTTCAAAGAGAAACTCTTCCCATTCTTTGGTCCTGGTGCTAATCATGCTGGTAAAAACTCTGCACCTCTGATCATCTCTCCTGTCGGAGTAAACTGATCACTTCTCCCACTTCATTCAGAGGAACATATTCAGCATCAACCCGTGAGTCATGATCAACACATCATGACTCACGTTCTGTTTAATCTACAGACACATTTATTTTCACTTCCAGAAGAAATCAGTTTCTAAAGACACCAAATATGTCAAGCTGCAGTTTGAGTAAATTATCAGAAAACTAAAAAGAAATACTGCAAAATATCTTGATTATTTTTATTTGTTTTTCTATCTGATGTGCAGCCGCAGAAAAACATATTGCTGATTATTTCATTGTGTCATGAAGATTGATTGAAGAGTGATGATTATTACATGCTTATAGTGTCTACAGATGAATACTGGTGAGACGGCTTATGAGTCAAAGACATCTGTAAATATATGATTGTTGGATAAAAACTGCAAAATAAAGCGGTTGTTGAACACAAGGTGTGAGTTCGCTTTGACTTGAGCACTAAACGCTGACGTTGTATTTCATTACTAATGTATTGTGAGTCCTGTGACTGCTGCTTCACAATAAAAGCTTCTTGTATCAGACGTTGACTGGAGAAGTTGTGATGATTGACACTCAAAACATAACTCAACAAGTGGAAATTACTCAACAAAATCATCAACCAGTCAGAAACTGGAGGTTCTGAATCAACGAATAGACTTCACAAGACTCGTGTTTCAGAGGTTTGTTGGTCCTCCGCCCACAGAGACAAAAGGCTGAAGTGTTGCTCCTAACACAGTTTGTCCTTCAAAATAATTAAACTCTAATTTAATGCATTTAGTTTTATCATGTTCATGCTAAATATTTGTAACCCTTCAAACGCTCTGAAATCATGAGTCGCGTGATGTGAACCTCCAAAGTGGTAAACGATTGAATCTTTGTCTTCACTGCCATCGAGTGAATAAAACAGAAATGCACCAAAGAACCACTGAAGGCAGCGCAAAGTTTCACCGTTGATGTTCTGTGAGACACCGCAAGGCATTGTGGGACACCGCAAGGCATTGTGGGATTCCAGGCAATGCAAGACAGACGGGTGACGCAGAAACTTGAGGGGTCGAAAGTGTCAAAATGTGAACGTGATGCAAACAGTTATTTAGCCTGAACATTTTACAAAGACAAAGAGAAAGTGATGCAGCAGCAGCACAAGAAGTTCAGTGTTTCCCTGCTGTGGATGAATCTCTCTGGAGGAGAAGATCTTTGCTGTAGTTTCTAGGATGTCTCTTTGGTTCGTCCTGTGAGATCATAGGTACAGAAATGAAGACACGACCTGTTGTAAACGTTGTAGGACGACTGTTTTAAATGTTTGCTCACTAGAAGCTACTTTCTGAATATCGATGACTCGTGCACAGAGACGAGCAACAGCTGGAGGAGGCGTGATGTCATTTAAAATAAACTCACAAGACAACTTCAGAGTTTGTTCACATTTTTTATTTTCCTAAAGAGGGTCGTCCTCTTTAAAATGACAAAACTAAACTTTTCATCACTTTTTCAAAAGTGTTTCCAAGTCGAGAACGAACAGAAAGACGACTGATAACAAAACAAACAATAAATACTTTGTGAAGCATCCGAGCAAAGAGAAGATTCCTGTTCCTGTAACTTTCCACGACTGATATCAGAAGAACCATGAAGATGGTCGGTACAAACATGTCAGACGGTGTGAACCTGGTACATGATGCCGTCAGGACGTGTGCTACACCACCCTGAAGGAAGGAGCGGATTCATGTTCACACCCGGTCCACTTGATGAGTACAGACCTCATGATGGTGAAGTGGGGACGGGCTCTTGTGTTTCTCTGGCCGTTATGATCCAGATACTCTCAATACCCCAAAACGGGTAATTGAAGTCAAAAACAAAACACTACTGTCGTGGATAAACCAGGAATACAAAACTAATTCCACTTCAGGAAGTGACGGACGTCGGCCGGAGCGATGGAGGCCGAGGCGTTGGCAGGGTCGTCGTGGAAGGTCCACGTGAGGAAGAGGAAGGGGAGGAAGAGCAGGGTGAGGGTTTGGGGGTTGTCTCCTCCTGGTCCTCATTCTATATCGTCCTCGCTCAGACTCTGTGCACTCACAATACGCTGCAGGACAGAGCAGAACACAAACCGGCTGGTTTCAGTGATAACACGTGATTTTAAACTGTTGTTGTTGTTTCTGTGTGGAGAACAGAAGGACTCATGGAGATCCACATGGAGAATAAAGAGAAGTGTTGGGCCTACCTGGCTGATGCTGGGCAGTTTGGTGAGCAGCATCTGGAAGACGGGCGGAGGCAGAGTCTGCTGCAGCACCTGCAGCAGCTGCTGAGGCTGACCACACACGGCGATGGCGTTGGTCAGGTGGTCCACACCTTTCTCATAGTCTCCTGTGGAGCGAAGCACAAAGACCAGACGTAAAGTGTGAAGACACCATGACGGACTCCACAGAGACCAGAGGACAGACTTTGACACAACTCACTGCTGCCTGGAATAAGACTGAGAAACAGTAAAACCACACGAGTGAAGATGAAACTGTGACTGTAAAGAAGGTGTTGGTGTGAGGAGGTGTTACCCTGAGCCAGCAGCTCCTCCCCCAGCTGGATCTCCTCCAGGAAGAACTTCTGCACCGCCTCAGCGTCCTTCAGGTCCGGGAGCTGCAGGACAAACAACGGTCAGCCAGCGGAAGGAAAACTCTGCTCTCTGGTTTTCACCGTTTCTTTTTGGGGTCTCTGTGGTCAGACCTCACAGGAAGTCATCATACGGTGATCAGCAATGAGCTCTGATCTGTGAGCCAGTTCAACTTCATCTGCATGCTGGGAGCGACCCTCCTTCAATCACCATCATCCAATCAGGAGCCAGATAAAAGCCGCCAGCTGATCACTGAAGTCCTCTTTACAATAAAAGTATATAGTGGGTGACTGTTAAAGTAGATTCATCATCATAGTCTTTCATTTGTATGTTTACATGACACATCTTAATGCCTTTTGTCATCAAACTGTCAGAATAAAACAGGAAGTGAAGATGTGCTGACTTCAGAATAAAAGCCTAACAATTGTGTTATAAATATTATTATTATAGTTATATAGCACACAGTGTTAATAAAGAGGATTTTGTATAGAAAAAAACAAGCAAAACGTCACTGATAATAATAATAATATTTATTGTATGGTGACTGTTATTTCATCAAGTAAGATTATATCAAACTTTAGAGCCACTGAGTAATATTTGACTATTTCAAATCTTAGTTTCCTCCCCACACCATACAGCTCACTAATGTGAATTGATTGACAGGTGATAACAGGAAGTGGTACGACAGGTTTGTGCTCACCTTTGCCATACCTGCCCTCTCTTTGGCTGCCTTCTGCTTTCTCCGCCCTGCGACAGAAACACAGAAACAAACATCACGTACAGTCAGAGTCCAGATGATCACCTTTATCCTGAATTAAAGACCAAAGAGAGTTGAAGCACATAACTCACCTTAAAACAACAAACTGAGTTTTGTGTCGTGTTCTTAACTGTTGGAACGGTTAATTTCAGCCCTACCATGTGCTACCTGCAGGTTCACTGCATTTCATAAAATCATTTTTACCTTTGTGATGTGTTCAGATACATCAACAAGATGTCTGATATGAATCATATGCATTGGGTCAACTTCTACTTAACTTCTGTTCTTGACAGGCTTTGGGGTGTGTATGGGAGAGACAACTGGGACAAATATGATGAGGGTCACGTGACTGACTGTCCGTGTAAACCAGAGGGAGGAAACAAAACCTCACCAGTTAAGAGGCGGAGCTACACTGAAGAGAAGAGCTTCAACGTCACAATCCAGAAACGAAAGTTGAGTTTGTCAGAGTGGCAGACACACTGCAGTAAAGACAAGTCTCTGTGTTTCTCTCAAAGAAAAGTCAAAGTGACTTCATCAGGTCTTTCTCAACAACACAGCAGAGTCTCTTCCAAACACTGGTGAGTACAGCTGATCATATTTACACTTTCAACAACCAGGATCAACACAAAACTGGAACTTTACTCAGGCAGGAAGTTCCACTCTTTTCACTTCATACTTGATCAATAGTTCACAATATAACTCTGTGTGTTTGTCCACAGTCCCACTATACAGTAACTCACTGTAACAGCTTTGAACAGTCTCAGGACTTTAGCAACTTGTAGCTGAATCTCTGTGGTTTGAACTTTAGTCTCACTGCTGCTTTCCTGCTGTTATTACTGTTCACTGATCGCTTCCTACATTCTGCTTCATCTGTTTCCTCTAGCTCTTTCACATTAAAAGCCTTCCACCAGAGAACCAGTGGGAGGCTTTTAATGTGAAGCAGCTTTGAAATGTGACGCATTTGTCATCAGGTAAACTGAGCTTTTAATAGCAGTGCTATAATTGAACTGTTTTGCGACAGCAGCGATCTTATAAAACGATTTGAATGATCTCTGTTTCTCGCCGCTCGGTCCAAACACATTTTATATGATTACAACATTTCCAATATCTTGTGTTATACTTATAAGAACAGTAATCACACTGGTTTCTGTTCAAACAAAAATTTAAAACTTAATGTTTTTCTTTTCTTCCACTCTATGTGTAGATATGGCTGCTGCAAACTATCTGTCATCTGAAGATCAGTTCCTGTGCTCCATCTGTCTGGATGTGTTCACTGATCCAGTCACCACACCATGTGGACACAACTTCTGCAAAAACTGCATCAATGAACACTGGAATACTAGTGACAGATGCCAGTGTCCCATGTGTAAAGAGGTTTTCAACACAAGACCAGATTTGAGGATCAACACTTTGTTCTCTGAGATGGTTGTTCAGTTCAGACAGTCAGCTCAACAGAAAACCAGCAGCTCAGAGCAACAAGAGTCCAAACCAGGAGAAGTTCCCTGTGACGTCTGCACTGGAACCAAACTGAAGGCCCTGAAGTCCTGCCTGGTGTGTCTGGCCTCCTACTGTGAGACTCACCTGGAGCCTCATCTGACAGCTTCACGCCTGAAAAGACATCAGCTGATCGACCCTGTGGAGAACCTGGAAGACAGGATGTGTACGAAGCACGATAAACCTCTGGAGCTGTTCTGTAAGACCGACCAGACATGTGTCTGCACGCTTTGTCCCGTTTTAGATCATAAGACGCACGAGTTTGTTCCTCTGAAAGAAGAATATGAAGGAAAGAAGGTGGAGCTGAAGAAGACAGAGGCTGAAATTCAGCAGATGATCCAGAAGAGACGAGTGAAGATTCAGGAGATCAAACACTCAGTCGACCTCAGTGAGGAAGATGCAGACAGAGAGAAAGCAGAAGGTGTTCAGGTCTTCACTGATCTGAAGGAGTCTGTTGAGAGAAGACTGAATGAGCTCATCAAAACAATAGAAGAGAAGAAGAAAACAACAGAGAAACAGGCCGAAGCTTTCATCAAAGAGCTGGAACAGGAAATCTCTGCGCTGAAGAAGAGAAGCACTGAGGTGGTTCAGCTCTCACTCTCTGAAGACCACCTCCATCTCCTCCAGAGTGTTCAGTCCTCAAACATCCACCATCCACCACCCACCAAGGACTGGACAAAGGTCAGTGTTCCTCCATCATATGAGGGGACTGTGGGAAGAGCTGTGGTTCAGCTGGAGGAGACGCTCAGTAAAGAGATAAAGAAGCTGCTTGAAGCTGAGCTGAAGAGGATCCAGAAGTTTGCAGTGGATGTGACTCTTGATCCTGATACAGCTTATCCTCAACTCATCCTGTCTGCTGATGGGAAACAAGTGAAACATGGTAATGTGAAGAAGAATCTCCCAAACAACCCAGAGAGATTTTCTGATTGTAACTGTGTTTTAGGAAAGCAGAGTTTCTCTTCTGGCAGATTTTACTTTGAGGTTCAAGTTAAAGGAAAGTCTGATTGGGATTTAGGAGTGGTCAGAGAGTCGATCAACAGGAAGGGACACATCACACTGAGTCCTCAGAATGGTTACTGGACCATATGGTTGAGAAATGGAAATGAGTACAAAGCTAATGATGGCCCTTCAGTCAGTCTCTCTCTGAAGTCCCGGCCTCAGAAGGTGGGGGTGTTTGTGGATTATGAGGAGGGTCTGGTCTCCTTCTATGACGTAGATGCTGCAGCTCTTATCTACTCCTTCACTGGCTGCTCCTTCACTGAGAAACTCTTCCCATACTTCAGTCCCTGTCCTAATGATGGTGGTAAAAACTCTGCACCTCTGATCATCTCTCCTGTCGGAGTAAACTGATCACTTCTCCCACTTCATTCAGAGGAACATATTCAGCATCAACCCGTGAGTCATGATCAACACATCATGACTCACGTTCTGTTTAATCTACAGACACATTTATTTTCACTTCCAGAAGAAATCATTGTTTCTAAAGACACCAAATATGTCAAGCTGCAGTTTGAGTAAATTAGCAGAAAACTAAAAAGAAATACTGTAAAATATCTTGATTATTTTTATTGGTTTTTCTATCTGATGGGCAGCCGCAGAAAAACATATTGCTGATTATTTCATTGTGTCATGATGATTGATTTAAGAGTGATGATTATTACATGCTTATAGTGTCTACAGATGAATACTGGTGAGACGGCTTATGAGTCAAAAACATCTGTAAATATATGATTGTTGGATAAAAACTGCAAAATAAAGTGGTTGTTGAACACAAGGTGTGAGTTCGCTTTGACTTGAGCACTAAACGCTGACGTTGTATTTCATTACTAATGTATTGTGAGTCCTGTGACTGCTGCTTCACAATAAAAGCTTCTTGTATCAGACTTTGACTGGAGAAGATGTAATGATTGACACTCAAAACATAACTCAACAAGTGGAAATTACTCAACAAAATCATCAACCAGTCAGAAACTGGAGGTTCTGAATCAATGAATAGACTTCACAAGACTCCGCCCACAGAGACAAAAGGCTGAAGTGTTGCTCCTAACACAGTTTGTCCTTCAAAATAATTAAACTCTAATTTAATGCATTTAGTTTTATAATGTTCATGCTAAATATTTTACTGCATACCTCTGATGTTGTGTTACTTCCTCTATAAGGTAAAGAATCAAAATACTTCCTTGTTTGTAAAGGAGTCCGGCTGAATAAGAAGTTCAGTGGGTTCAGCTGCTGCCTCACTGAACCTTTCAGTGTTTCTGCTCCGTCAGGATGCATTTAGTCCTGGCAGCACATCAACGAATCACTCTGGGAGATTTTGTGTTATTACTGTGTTACATGAATTCTCATCATTCCTCTTGTGATTCTTCTATCCGACGCGGTGTGACTTATACTGAAGATGGAACAATATTCGTTCACCAGGAAACACATTTGCTTGTTAAGTTTTATAATTTTATAAACCCATTTAATGCTATGTTGACATGTGATCATATCGGTCCGTGGTGGCAGAAGTACTTCTTCACACAGTAAAGGTACCAATATATTAATGTAAAAATATGATGAATTGTATGAACTTAGAGAGAGAGAGAGACACCAAGTAATGTACATTATCTCTCAGATATTCAGTTAACATGTTATATAAAACATCACAGCTTAAACATGGCGTCGTTTGTGACGATCCTTTAATAAATGTCTACATCATGAAAACGGTTTGATTCAGATCGACGTCACTTCTCAGCATGAAAGTAGAAGAGTAGGAGCAGAGCGTCAGATAAAACGTGATGAGTGTGTATCAGTCAGCGCGTTGAGACGAGCCCCGCAGCGTCCTCTATTATCTAACAAGCTGTTATGTAAAAGCAGAGAAGAAGAACTGCAGAGAGAAGAGGAGGAGGAGGAGGAGGAAGAAGAGGAGGAGGAGGAGGTCTATATTTGGGTTAGACTGATATCAGGGTTGATACAGTCCATTCATTCATACTCCAGTCTGACAGGATGGAAATGATGCTACATCCCAATTACCTCAGAACTGGTTCAGTTTGCATATAAATAAAATACATAATAATGATAAATAAATTGCACTGTTCATAACACCTCACAAGATTAAAGTGTTAAATCAAATAACATACTGATCATTTCTGCAATTCATGCGGCTGAGCAGCATTTCAGCATTTTTTACATTCATCTAATAAATGCATGCATTTAGTAAATTGGAATTGTTGCAATCAGAGTATTCAATTTGAAACACATTCATCTGTATCCACCAGTATCTGTCTGATATTGGCCATTAAGAACCAGCATCAGTCGACGGCGGCTGTATGACGCTGCTGTGACACGCCGTGTGTGCGTGTGTGGTGGGCGGGACCACAGATCACAGTTTACCTCTCTCTCCTTCCAGATCCATCTCTCCACCTTCCTCTCCTCTCTGCAGCATCCTTCCTCCTGCTCAGCCAATCCCCTGCTGGGGAGTGTGATCACGTGACCAACAGCCACCAATAGCTCTCCACCAGGCACCGGCAAAAAGAGGGGCGGTGTCCCTCCTCCTCCCCCTCTTCCCTGTGAATCAGACGGTGAGTCTGGAGGAGAGTCGTTTGGATGTGAAGGATCCGTCTAACGAGCTGAGACACGTTTCTTCTTCTTCTCCCAGAGATCAGAGGCTGCTGCCTTGTCTTTAACCTCCTCTCCCTTTCCTCCCACTCCTGGGGAACACAGGGGGGATGAATGGGGAGGCAATGGAGGGCAACCCGGCACAGGAGCAGCAGCAGCATGCCGGCAACGGCACCCACCTCCCTCCCCCTCCCACCATCACGCCGGCCATCCCCCCCTACGTGAAGCTGGGTCTGACCATCGCCTACACCATCTTCTACTCGCTGCTCTTCGCCTTCGTGTACGCCCAGCTCTGGCTGGTGCTGCGATACCGGCACAAGCGCTTCAGCTACCAGACGGCCTTCCTGTTCCTGTGTCTGCTGTGGGCCGCCCTGCGCGCCCTCCTCTTCTCCTTCTACTTCAGAGACTGTGTGACCGCCAACGCACTCGGGCCATTCGCCTTCTGGCTGCTCTACTGCTTCCCCGTCTGCCTGCAGTTCTTCACGCTCAGCCTGATGAACCTCTACTGTGCACAGGTGAGGGGGGGGGGGGCACTGCTGCTGCAGGTACCGGTGGAGGAGACGCTGGTGAAAACTGGAAGCGTAAAGTTTTTAAAGGGTAACATCACGGCATCAGTGATGTGGAAGTGTACCCCGGGGTGTGTCTGTACACCGTGACATCACAGCTGGGTGCGGTTACAGGTGCGACCTCTGACCACACCCATCAGTGGTGCAGCGGAGGAGAGACTTTCAACCAGCGGGGGGCAGTGAAACACCGTTTTTCAGCCTGCTGTTGAATCATTCAACTGTTTATCGTGATCACGTCTGTCCGGGTGGAATTGATCACCGACGATTACTTTAACCGATACATTTATTGTCTTTAAATCTCACGCAGATCTCCATCTAATTGACATTAACGGCGTCGCTACTTACTCGCTCGCTGGCTATTCTCGGGCCTTTTCCCTCACTTACTTACACCGGGGGGGGTGTGTGGCTCAGCCAGCATTTTAGCCGGCTTTGTTTCGTTGCAGCGGCGCATGCAGACGAACGACCCCTTTGAAGTCGCTCGCTCTCGAGCCGATCGAGGATCGGCAGAGGTTCCCTTTTTACGGGACCGGACGTTATCACTCCACTTGACGACATTACATTACAGCCAGGTGGCAGCGAGGCAAAGTATCGAGCGAGCGAAGTGAAAAAGCAAAATAGGAAGAATTAACATTAGCCTGTGGTGGTTTTAAAATGTTGTTCCAGATGTTGTCACGTATGAAAAGACGGTAAGCGGACTACTTTTACTAAAAGCTAATTATTTAAGCGGTTTCCACTGTAATTATAGTCCAGATCTTAAAGTCTCCAAAGATAGACTGTCTCTACAATGATGCATAAGACCAGCCTGGTTCCAAACCTTTGTTTTGCTGTTGAAACATGCTGTTGAGCTCATTGACAGCGGTTTCTATATCAGCCAGTCAGAGCCCGGTCGGTGGGATTGAGAACGGAGCGGCTAAGTCGCTACATCCATGAAAAATAGCAAGAACCACGAAAATGTGACAAGCCCGGATGAGATGGATGCAGTCATGAAGCAGTCTTGGGTCTGAACGTAGAAGTGTTTGTAGATAGCCTGGATGCTACTGTGATGAAGGACGACCTCCGTAGACAGGGTGGGTGGATTTAAACTAACTAACTTCTTGGTTCCAAGCGTTCTCTGTTCTTACTGCTGCAAGACGTTCTGTGTCTGGGCCGCTGCTGGTGGGCTCATTGGGAGAAGCTCGTTTCCAGTCGACCGACAACGAATAAACCTTTATAAGTGTGTAGATGCAAACAGATTCGTCTTAAGTGATTTCCTCCATTAAGCAGACGATTTTGGCGATTTCTCCTGCACATCCACACATCCAGAGACATCAGTGTTCGGCTCAAGGACACGTCTACTGGTGGACCGGAGGAGCTCGGAATCAAACCACCCACCCTCCAACTGATGATCCGTGTAGCCGCTGCCTCTCCTCTTCACCCATTCACCCATTCATCCACAGCAGCTGGCGGATTCAGGAATAGACCTGAAAATAACGACATAATCGAAACGAGCCTCTTTAGCAGCAGCTTAACAACCCTCGTTCCCGAGAGCTGAGATGACGCAGGTTATTTTTCCAACCAAACACGACTGTGTCTCGTTTCCTTAACGGGGGCACCTTCGGCCAGAGAGGAGGCGCCAATCGATGAAATGAGCTGCAAAGTGGTGGACGGAGTATTCAGATCATTTTACTTCGGTACAAGTACGAATACCACACTGTGAAAATACTCCACTACAAGTAAAAGTCCTGCATTGAAAGTGTTACTTGAGTAAAAGTATTTCAATTTAATCTGGAAAATGTAGTTAAAGTATTAAAATGTCCCCTGTGACTTTTATACTATTACATCAATAAATTATTGTTATACTATTATATACTCACTCATTGATGTAAAAGCAGGATTTTACTGTTTTAGTTGAGGTGGAGCTGAAACTATTATTGATATTGTGGACTCATCTGCTGATTATTTTCTCCATCAATCGATTGATTTCTAAAAAGCTGTACAGCTGAAGAGCTGTAAGTGTCTCATCAGCCTTGTATTACTCCCCCCTACAGGTTTACTTTAAGGCCAAGTCCAAGTACGCACCTGCACTGCTCAAGTACAGGTAACCTCTTCAAGTTCCTACAGTAAAACCTCCAAGGTGCATGTTTTAGCCCCGCCTCCATGTTTAAACCGCAGTGAAAGGTCACCGACGGTGCGGCTCTCGCCCGTCTCATTCAGGCTTCCTCTGTACCTGGTCTTCCTGGGCGCCAGTCTCCTCTTCCTGGTGGTGAATCTGGTCTGTGCCCTGCTGGTCAAAATGGCCGCCGCCGACGTGAAGACCATCGTCCTGGTGAGGGTCACCATCAACGACAGCCTGTTCGTCCTCTGCGCCATCTCGCTGTCCGTCTGCCTCTACAAGGTTGCCAAGATGTCGCTGGCCAACATCTACCTGGAGTCAAAGGTAAAGTCGCAGGTTTGGTCCACTTACTAACTTCCCTGAGCTTTCGACCTCATCTCATGGTCTTTATCGGCAACATTTGATCAGTTAGAGAGCGTCCTTGATTTTTCCTTCCAGGATATTTCAGGTTTTCACGAAGGGACCCTTTATAAATATCATTCCATCACGCAGCACACACATTAAAATGAATAATATGAGCGATACCTGTGTGTGCGCAGGGGACGTCGGTGTGTCAGGTGACTCTGATCGGCATCATGGTGGTGTTGCTGTACGCATCGCGGGCCTGTTACAACCTGGTGGTGCTCGCCCTCGCCAACATCGAGAACATCAACTCCTTCGACTACGACTGGTACAACGTCTCGGACCAGGTGAGGGTCTCTCTGTCCACCGCTTCTTTAACCTCATTTCAATCAGCGTCCTGGTTTGAACAGAAGTCTGGCGTTACAATAGCTGTTTCCCCCTGACCTTTGAGTATTTAACTGGACAGGAAGTAGATGAAAAACTGGAACTACAGCTGTGAGAAAATGTAGTTTAAAGTACAATATTTACCTCTGAGACGTAGGAGAGTAAAAGTATAAAGTTGCATACAATAGAAATAGTCAAGTGAAGTACAAATACCTCAAGTCCACAGTACTGTACTTCGCGACGTTGTTCTAATGTCTGTTGGTGTGTCTCCAGGCGGACCTGCGGTCGTCTCTGGGAGACGCTGGTTACATCGTGTTCGGGGTGATTCTGTTCGTCTGGGAGCTGCTGCCCACCTCGCTGGTCGTCTTCTTCTTCAGGGTCCGCCGGCCGCCTCAGGAAAGGGTCAGTCCTCCCGGCGGGGTCGGGTGACCTCCGACCTCTGCAACGCTTGCACCCGGTTGTTTTTTTAAGTCGTAGCTTAAACACCAGGGATGACAATATCTCAGTGAAATATCTCAGCGAATATTAGATGGATTGTCGTTGCATTTTTCAGACTTCTTGATCCACCGACCAATTTCATCAGGTCAACATTTGAATTTGTCCAATACTTTGGTTTCTGACCAAATACCTGCAGAACTTGACATTCCCATCAGCCTCAGTTGTACTTTGTTTGCTACTTAATACAAAATATGGACTTTTATATCAGCAGAGCCTCCTGTGTGTGTTCACTGCGAGTCTTTGTCTCCGCAGAGCACTGCTGGGATACCAAACCACGTTCTCTCCTCCAGAGGATACTTCTTCGACAACCCTCGTCGGTACGACAGTGACGATGACCTGGCGTGGAGCATTCCTCCCCAGAATGCATCAGCGAGGTACAAAACACCACCACCGATGTCACCATGACCCTTTTGTATTTCTGAATTAATATAGATAAAGCAGCTACAATCAATATTTGTATCAATAATACATTAATAAACCAGCTGACTGACCGTTTGTCGTCTCTCTGACAGTCTTTCCACCGACTGCTACGACTGGAGCAGCCGCCACAGCAGCTTCACGGTGCACACAAGCGGCGACGAACAGCGCCTGACCGCCACCGCCGGAGAGCTCCACCCTTACCCATAATCCCCCTCTTCACTGTACAGCATCACTCTGCACTTTGACACCGATCAGTTATTGTGTTTCTTATCATCACCGATGTAGAAGTTTGTAGACTCAGAGTAGAGACTTTAGATGAAATACCAGAATTCTCAGCAGGGTTCCTCCATGGAGTTGTTACCATGAATGTCTGAACCAAACTCAATCCAAAATTTGTTGAGCTATATCACAAATGTGAACCTGGTGGTGACGCTAAAGAAAAGAAATCACCGAAATCACTGGGAATCATCCTCTGGGGAACATGAATGCACAACATTTTGTGCCAATCCATCAGATAGATGCAGAAATCTTTAACTGGATGAACCTGCGCTACCAGCAGGTCAGAGGATCATCAACGTCTTTAGGAGTCATCCTCTGGGGAACATGAATAAAGAAACCGATACATTGTGCCAATCCATCAGGTCGATGTAGGAATCTTTAATTGGATAAGTGACAACTTTGACCCGCTGGTGTCAGAATATCATCAAAGTCTAGGTTTATCCTCTGAGGAACATGAATGCACAACATTTTGAGCCAATCCATCAAGTAGATGTGGGAATCTTTAGTGAAAACTTTGACCCGCTGGTGACAGAAGCTCGTCAAAGTCTTTAGGATTCATCCTCTGGGGAACATGAATGTCTAGACAGAATTTAATCACAATCAATTCAAAGCTGTCGACACCATTTAATGAATTAATAAGTTTCTGTCATGACTAAAAACAGCAGAGAGGAGCACTGAGATACAAAGTGCGTAAAATCACAGAGGAAAATAAAGAAGTACCAGTCACTGAAATATGATTATCATAAAACGTCAAAAACTCATCGCGTGTATTTGCTCACCATGTTTGATTACAAGTGATCCAGACTTGTTTAACTTCGTGCAGGAGCCCTACTTCAGAGAGAATCCAGGATCTATAGACCCACAGTACGTAGACGATGTTGTGATGAATGTTTGATTATTTGGAGTTTTTCAAGGATTACTCAAGTAGTTGAATAAATCTGCTACAAGTCTTCATTTTGCTGAATAATCCTTGAAAAACTCCCCAAGTCATTTTTTGGGGTTCTTGACTGTAAAGTAAAACTAAATGCATCGTAACACAGACACGTGTGTTAATTCAACAGAATCAATATCCTGTAAATATCAATAGCCGGACAGCTGAACACCTCTGTGCTGTTTTCATGTTCACCTCAAAAGATCTGCGTATTAGCAAGTCATTTAACGGTGGGTTTTCATTTTATTTTTGAATAAATAAATAAAAACATTTGTTAACATGTGAAATTATTTAAGTTTTGAGAAATTTCAGATTTCCAGAAGTTGTTTCAACGTGAACATCCTTCAAAACTCTGGAAAGTAATTAAACCATCAAAACTGTTGCATCATTTAAATCTATGAGGAAAATCACGATTTTAACATTTATGTTAATATGAGCTTTCTTTTGCAGCGTTTACATTTCTGTCACGATGTTCAGAAAGAAAAAAGAAGTCTATATTTCTAACGGACGCAGGTTTTGTAAGTTATTTGTACAGAGTCTCACTGAGATCGTGCGTTTTGTTGTTGAGCTTTTTTGTGTTTGTGGTTTGTGTGTTTGTGACGACACAAAAAGACTTAAATTAAAGTTGTCATTACAACAAACATGCGTTCATTTAATTGTTTGATCTCTTCATTTCATTAATCAACCAGTGAAGGAAGTAAGCTTTTGGTGCTGCTCGTATTTGTATTTGGTTTCTGACCAAATACCTGCAGAACTAATGACATTCCTGTCAGCCTCAGCTGTGCTTTGTGTTTACTGCTGAAGTCAAAACGTTAGCATGCTAACATGCTAAGTTAAGCATGTTAGCATTGTCACTGTGAGGATGTTAGCATTTAGCATAGCCGTCTAAACCCTTGTTGAACTTTGCACACATGAAGGGAAGCCTGGAGTTTTCTATCGAACAGACTAGTCGGGACAACGGTTTCTGAAATTGGTCCAGTTTTGAGGAAGAGCGCTGCAGACGGTTATTTCACCGGGACAAGCTCGCATTTACGTCCACTAAAAGTTTTCCTTTATGTTCATTGTCAAAAAGAAGCACCGTTAGTGGACTTAACGTCATATTAGCTGGTTACGGCGTTCTCCGTCAATACTGGACAACTTCAAAAATTGTTGTCCTGATTTGTCACTTGGACCCAAAAACAATAGCGTTGAAAACCACCGAAGTTACCCTTTAAAGAGGTTCCCTGTGGAGTTCTTGGGAACAAACTTCATGTTTACATTCAGAATTACTCATTGTGTTTAGCATTTTCTTACTCAAAAAACATTTGTAAAAACGATTTAAAATATTTCCTACAGTTTGCATTTGTGCAGTGCTTTGTGTTTACTTTGTGTTTACTTTCTTCTTCTTCACTGCTTTTGTGAGCACGTTCTACATTTTACACCAGTGGACGAGTCAAACCAACGAACGGCACGTGAAACAAACACTTTGAGCAAGTACAATTTTAATAATGTATCGGCCAGTGTCAGAGTCTTGCACGGGAATAATATAAAATATATTATATAAAATAATATGAAAGAATAAAATGTGTAAATGTGAGTATTTTACTGGATCAGTCTAAAAAAAAAATCAAAATTCCAAACAGAGCTCAGTGATAGAAATATTTATTCTTCTTCTTGTCAAATAAATATACTCAACAGGTACACACATCCACATGGTGCAGCTACATATAGATTCATAGAGATCTGAGAGCAAAAGAACATTTAAACATCATTTAAATGTTTGTGAAATGTAATGATAATAACTTATCGGACTCAATGCGTTTTAAAGTTAATTCTTTGAATTTCCTTAAATTTATCATTTAATTCACAAAATCTTTGATTGTATGACAGAAATGAAACGAGGTCGCTTCCATTTCATTTGACAACATTAATGCCCCCCCGATCCCATGTATGGCATTAAAGTATGAGTTAAGGCCAAGAAGAAGATGGACTTTTACTCTTTATATTGTAATTTTACATCTTTTTATCCTTTTTCAGGTTTCAAACTATTAAATTACAAATTAAAAGCCTAACTCTCTTTATACGGAACAAAGCTTCAACATATCTTATCGCAACATCTTTAAACTGTCACGTGATCAAATATTCAATGAAGTAAAAGATAAACACTCGCAAACAAAAAACAAAAAAAACATACATTCAAAAAAAAAATGAACTTAAAAGTCTTTGGTCCACTTCATACTAAATATTCAGACCGGAGTCGTGAATAAATCTGTAAAATCACCTCGTAAACCAGTTTGTCCAGAACGACGGACGCGCTCCGCGTCCTTTGCTTGTTTGACGTTGCTTATTGATCGTCAGCATTTTCTCTTTGTGACGTTATTCCGTGTTGTTTCAAGGTACTACTCTCTCAAGATGACTCGCCTTCTTAAAGTATAAACATTAAAACCATCAATCAATGTTTCTACTAACAAGTGTTGTGTATCAAGGCCTGATGTCTCTTCTTCCTCTGTTCCACAGAGCTCCATTAAAAACACACCAGTGAGCCTCACTGTTGTTCCTTCATCACCATGAACACACACACACACACTAGAGCACCAAGTATAGATTAATCCGCCGCTGAAAATAGTCCCAAACAAATGCACTATCTCCTCCTGTTGATGACCAGCTGTTTTAGGACAAAAGGAAACTATATATTTGTGTTTTTAAAGACTTACGTCTTCAGCAGGAACCAAAGGGCTCGGAGCTGAGAGCCACAGACAGGAAGTCAGAGAGACACACGAACACATTGTTGGGTTGAGTCTGAACAATGGTTGGGTGTGAAAATAAATAATAAAAGCAGAGAATGTTTCTTGTAGTGCTGATCTCGGGGGAACCGCGTCAGAGACGTCAGCACTGGACACAGAAGTCCTAAAGACTCCTCCAGCATCCTGCTGATCCGACCCTCTCATCCCTGGGCCTTTACAACTCCGTCTCCTAATTAAATGTAAAATAAAATACAGTAATTCATCTCAAGAGAACCTAATGAATCCTACTTCTCCTATTTAAATACCGGTAACTGTGTCTCGACTAAAGCTGTGCTTCAAGACAACACGGCCGAAGCTAAAAAATAAAAGCGGAGAAAACTAGGCGGCACGTTTACAAAATACACAACAGAAACGTGACACTTTCACACAAACAAGAGCAAAAAGCTGCTACTGTATCAAGGTTAACTATGGAAACAAGTCACAGTCCATTATCTCATAGCTGCAACTGTTGATGATCTACACACACACACACACACACGGCCTGAGATGGTCAACATGAGCAGATTGGTCCAGATCCTCAGGCTTTGAGCAACAAACTTATCTAAAAACAACAGGAGAGGAAAAGGTGAAAGTTAAGTAAAGGACGGGCAGCAGCGTCCTGACGGTTCAGACGCACTTTCTATGTGGAAGAACCGTTCTGACTTAAGCCCTCTCTCGGGACAACATCCTTACGTAAGAGCCCTAAAAGGACTCTGACTCGGGCTCACATGACTGTAAAATCCAACAGGATGTGATGTCAGCAGAGGGCGGGGTCAGCGAGGAAGAGGAATGACCGGTGAAGTGATTCACCCGCGGCTGCGTCAACTCAAACCCGGACACGGTTTGCTCTGCGTCCTGGAGTCAGGAGCTCGGCTGGTCACCGCTCGGTCTGTGACTTCATTCCAAACCTGCTGATCTTACAGGTCGACCTCTCAAAAGAGACCCCGAAAGAATAAATATATAAATGGAAAGGTGTGTACACTGGCCGACAAGTTTCACAGCAGAGAGAAAGAGACGTCGGGTGAAGTTGTTTTAGAACCTGGAGACTTTCCCGACGTAGGCTAGAGGAGGCAGAGGAGTTAACATTCATAATCTACTGGAGGAGGAAGAGGAAGTACAGAAGGGAAACAGGAGAGAGATTAGCGGGAGAAGAGAGTGTGTTTGTGGGGGGGGATGGTTGGGTTCACTGCTGATCTTGCTGTCCATGAAAAAGGCCTTCTTCTGGGTGAATATTAGACTATTGCAGTTCTCTGGGGGCTGGCGCCGCCTACTGGCCAGGTGGGACGTCGCCTTCTGTTACCTGTTGTCTTTCAGCAGCAGGCGGAAACTGTGGAGCTGCTGTATACTGGTGGACAACCTGAGAGTGGGAGAAAGCGGTGGTGAAATGGTGGCTGGTCAATAGAGGGCGCCAGCAGCCACAGAGTTCACCTCAAGAGTCAGAGGGAGAGTGTTCATTTCCCTTAAAGAGACAGTTCAGCTTGTTTGAGGTGGGGTTGTGTATTACCGACAGCAGATGGCAGACGGGAGCAAAGAAATGTCGTGCTGTGGACGGGCGGCAGTAGAGGGTATTTTAGATTTTGATGTTGTGCCGTCCGATGGGAAATAAAGCCGTTATCTGTGCTCTCTTCAAAGCCACAAGACTCAGTTATCTTACTTCGCTGAACACCGGGAGTTGCAGTGAGTGTGTTTGAGTGACTGTGTGAATCTGGTGAATCTGAACTGACCCTGTAACAGTCTATCGGGGCTCCAGAGAGCAGCGACTGTACCTGGCGAAGCCGTTCAGTAAAGCCACGATCTCCTGTCGAGTCAGCTGGAAGCCTTTAGAGGGGCTGTGTTCAGGGAGGTTCTGGATCTCCTTCTCGGAGAAGAGGATCTTCAGAGCTGTACCGAGACCCTGAGTCTGCACACGGCACACCGGAAGGAACAGCGTTAGAGCGCTCCGGTGGTTCTTGTCCAAGTTTACGGTGCATCGCACAACAAACACGGTTTGTGACGTCACGACTGTACAATTTAAAAAGACAATTTCACAGTTTTAGAACCCTGAAGCCACAGAGCAGAGACACGGCGCTCACCTGCAGTTTTCCCCACACGCGACATTTACTGCAGCCGACGCAGTCCATGATCCTGGAGATGTTTTTAAAATGGAGGCGGAATTCCTCCTGAAGGATAAAAGAGAGCGGACACGGACACACACACACACACACACATGTTTTTAGCATTAAAAAGAGAGCAAACACACCACAGACTAAAGAGGCACCTGCTCTGTTTGAAACCACAAAGACAAACATCGTTGGGTATCTCACACACACACACACACACACACACAGCGATTGGTCGCTCTGCGTGTTGGATGATGACGTTTTGGATTCACCTTTAACATTTTGGCTTCGATTTTGTGTCCGGCGAACATGGACTTCTCATCAAAGTGCATTGGGAAAGCTCTGGGAGACAAACGGAGCGGTTAGTCTCATCGTTACTATGAGCAGAGGTTAAAGAAGTACCTCGACCTTTTACTTGAGCAAAGGTAGTAATACCACAGAGTAGAAATACATCAGCATCTTACTGAAGTAACAGTTTGAGCATCAAAATATATACCAACTGAACTAAATTGTACTTTTGCTCCTGCGAACAGTGAAATCTTTCCTCTCTTCTTACTCCAGACGAACGCGCCCCTCTTACTTGATCTCGTTGAAGACCTGCAGCAGCAGCTCCTTGGTGGCTCCGTCCTCCTGCATGTTCCCCGTGTACAGGTTGACGAACGCCCGTTCGAAGTACGGAGCCACCTTGTAGAGCGCCCGCAGCTCGATCAGGTACAGGAAGTAGAGGTTCTTCAGCCGCCGCGTGCCCTCGCCCTTCGTCTCCGCCGTGTCGAAACGCTGCCGGAACTCCTGGACGTTTGTGCCCCACACCGAGCGGCCCCAACCCTCTGAGGGACCAAACAACAAGGGAACACCGTCAGCCACACGCATCATTCGGTTCTGGTGATTTCAACATTCAACACCGGACCCGAGGTAAGGTATCAAAGTAAGGCATCGATTTGGGGTCCGTGCTGAAAGTCAGATATGGCGTCAACGAGAGAATCAAACAACTGTTCCGAGATCAGATTGACGTACCGTCCAGCAGGAACTCGGCACACAGGTGGATGTTGATGCTGCTGTGGAGGCCCGAGATGAGTCGGTAGAAAACTCTCTTCTCTAAACACAAACCTGAAGACGCAGAGAGGGAACAGTGAAGAGGAAATGTTTTATTAATCCAAAGAAACTCACCAAAGAATCCAAAAGACTTGGAAGCGCCACTGAACATGTTCTTCCTTTCCTCCTGTGATCATCTCCTCATGCAGTTGGGTTATTTGTCTTAAAAGTTTTTACAATGTAGGTGAACGGGATTTCATTTTAAAATGCAATCTGCACGCAAATCGCCACAGAGATTGGGCGAGTGAAAGCTCTTTGGCCTCTTTGTACCAAACGAACTCTGACAGCGAGGAGATAAGAGAAGCTGCTGCTGTCGGCTGGAAGTGAAGACGACAGGAAACGGAAGCTTTCATCAGAAAGATCAGAACGTTTGCGCTCCAGATGGAGTTCGGTTCACACGGTCGGGCCGATGATGGAGAGCTAACCTCAAAGTGTCTGCTGCTGCTGTTTTTAAATGCACACAGACGAATGAAATCCATGAAATGAAAAGATAGAAACGCTTCACTTGTCACACTCTTACATCACGCAAAAGATGCAATATTTGTTATCTAGGTCAGGAGCAGGAAGCAGGAAGTGTGAAGCTGTGTGTGTGAACTTAAAGGTGACTGTGAAGAATGCTCTGTTTGAGAAGAAAGATATAAAAACACGAGGAGGAACTCACCTTCCAGCCACTTGTAGAAAACCTCTCCTGCAATGTGAGCGACACAACAAACAAAACTATATTATTATATTCATTCATTTACACTGAAACTAAAAATACATTCACGTGAAGAGAGTGAAGTTTTACTCACCATCGTCGTCTCCTGAACACAGAAAGACAAAGAGAACAAAGCTGTTAGATCTGTTCTATTAATAAACACAAACATATATACACACACACACACACACACACACACACACTCGGTAAACGATGCACAAGATAAATAAAGAAATAAACAGAGCAGAAGGTTAATGTCTAGTTTCTGGATCTACTTTTAGCGGTCAGGAACAAAACCAGACGAATCTGAAAATTGAAATGATAAATTTGAGTTGTGTATTCTAATCAGGGGCAGATTAAATACACAATATCATCCACACAGTACAGAAAGGGTTGCAAGTAGACTTGGGTGAAGGGTTGTACCAAACGATTGTAAAACTTTTTGCATTTCGACTGTTCTTCTTTAAACATTTATGTCATTATGTTGTATGAGTAGAGTTACAGGATGCCCATTGGACATAGAAAAAGAAAATGTCTGAAGATAAACCATTTTAATGCCGGTTAACGTCTCTAAGACACATCGGTACGTTACGGTTAATGGTCTGTATTTCCTGTCTGGTGTGAGGCATTATGGGTAAAGTTGTGGATTAGAGATTTCTACAAACAGCTTCCGTCACATCTCTCCGTTAACAAGCTGACTCACCTCTGCTCGGAGCCAGAGGGTTCAGAGGTCGGTACACAGATCTGGGCCTGTCGGCGGAAACAAAACAAATGTTTTTTTATTCGTAATCATCAATAATCATCTCAGGTTTACAGGCAAACTGGCAGGAGGCAGATTTTCAACTTGATATTTGTCCATTTGTTAGAAAATAAAAAGCAGACAGAGCTGAAGTCACTTCCTCCTACATTTTCCTTTAGAGACGTCAGTAATGTGTTTGAACACAAACAGTAAAACTATTGCATCAGACACAACTATACACAGACTATACTATAACTCGGGACGAGGACCATTATGAGAACCACAGGGACCAGAGTCTGAATTAATCTGACAATTACAAATCTTAGAAAGAAAGAAAATCGGAAGATCAGAGTTCTCAAATATCGTAAATGGCCCAGAAGTGTGTGTGTGTGTGTGTGTGTGTGTCTCACTTGAAGCAGTTTTCCTCGTAGATGCTATTCCAGACCCTCCAGGCTGAAGGACCCTTGTATCCAGTGAATCTCTCCGGATTCAGCAGCAGATCCACATACTCAGAGTCTGGAGAGGTTTCATCTAACACACACACACACACACACACACACACACACACAAAACAGACTTTTAATGGACTGAAGGCTTGTTGTGGCGTGTAAACGTTCCAACAACATGATAGAGGTGAGGTCATGAGGTCGAAGGATCTAATGGAACGTGATGAGGAGATTTCAGGGCGATGTGCCCGCTAGATGTTGATATTTCAGTGTACAAGTAGAACACGTGTTGCGATGGTGGCGTGAGATTAAAGCTCTTTAACAGACGTGTTGTGCGTTGGGTCAACGTGTTGGACGGACAGAGCGAGTCCTCACCATCCAGCTCACAGAAGTAGTCCTGAGCGTCGTCGTGTCTCGCCCAGTCAGCGAACGCCTGTTTACTCTGGTTACTGAAACAGGAAGTAAAGAAACGTCTTTATTGAACACTGGAGGAGAAACTGAGGTAAGGCAGCAGGAAATAAATAGATGGATGAGAACACGATCAAAAATTAACATCGACATTTAAAAAAAAAAAAGAGAGAATTTGAGTTTAAAACGGCCCCTTTGTTCGTCTTTGCGTGATATCCTCTGGCTGATTATGTGTCCATGCACTGGTCTCGTTTTGCAATCACAATAAAAGGGGAAAAGGATCTCTAATGTTCCAGACTTTAATCTGATGAATCTAGTTCAATGTACAATTAAACTTCAGGGATCCACAGCGTCTCTCTGACTGCTGATGGAAGAGAGGGTTGTTTAAATACGTTGTGTGATCGTACACAGAGGATGAAAGTCTGCTCTCTCTTCCTGGTCTGTTCACCACTGAGGTTATTTTTAGACTTCCGTGTCGAGCAGGTGTCGTATTCAGCACAAACATATCCGTGTTCTCTCATTTTCTATCAACTCGCGATAACCCTCCGTGTTTTTCCACCACGGCGGAGCGGTGAAGGTCAGTCTGCTGAGAAACTCCCAGCAGCTGCTGCCGGCCGGACGCTGCCGGCACGCTGGACCTGGTCACTGTCAGCTGCAGCCGGCTGAAGTCTCTTTTCAGATAACTCAGACGGGAGGAGAGGGCTGTGGGGTCACCTCAGGGTGCTGTTGATGGCGCCCAGCTCTTTGGCCTGTTCACACTCCGTCACGTCCGAATTGGTGTTCGCTGCATGAGAGTACTGGAGACAGAGAGAAGAGAGGTTGTTAGTTAGAGGAACACTTGTTTTAGGGCTACAATTATTTTCGTTATCGCGTAATCTGCAGATTATCATCTAGATTAAACGTTGGATTGTTTAAATGTCAGACAATAGTGAACAATGTCCCACTTTCTCAAATTCCAAGCTGTTTAAATGTTTGCATTGTGACATCACCTCTGAGCGTTGTGTATTCAGAGCAGCTGTTGGGAAAGCTGTGTTTTTCCATAAAAACCAACATTTGAGGCTGTGGGTCCACAATCATTATGGGATGCAGCCTCGGCCTGATAAACACGGCAACGCAAAGCGTCGCCTGTCCACTGAACATTACAGTTCATATTGTAGTGGAGGGAAAAAAAACAATGAAACAGCGGATCAACGCGGACTGGAGCTTCCGTCAGTAAAAGGCACACAGGTCACTTGTTTAATACGCAAAATATAGATTCATGGTGACGTATCGCTGACAGCTGAGTTCCAGATGTGCCGGTCAGGATTCATTCTCTCCTGAAGACTTTCCTCACACACTGCTGAGGTGGCACACAGTCACGTGCTTCCGTCCCACCGGCCGTAACGGTTTCCCGGCCGACGGTGAGTGAGACGCGTTCGACCTCGACTGAGACGTGTGCAGATGTCCAAACACCTCTGGGTCATCGCAAGACAAACATCAGGCCGCCAGCCAAGAGCCGGCAAACACTCGGCCCTCGCTCCCTACGTGGAAACTATCGGAGCAGATAAGTTGAGTGTGTGTGAGTGTGTGTGAGTGTGTGTGTGTTTACTGAATCAGCTAATGAGACACAAAGTGCTGGAACAAACACAGCTGGTCCTATACTCCATTAAACAGAGTTTGTTGTCCAGAGATGAACAGTTATAAAGTCCGTCTGGTTCATCTGGTGATGTTCTACACTGTATTGTGTACATCAAAGAAACACGTCATGAACATACTGTCGTATATTTTCACTCACACCGTCCTGCTGCCACCAATACTGGTCAGAGCACCAATGTGGATTAATCCGCCGCTGAAAATAGTCCCCAATATGTCTTCTAAAAGATAACTCAGGATTTTTTACGACTCATAAACAGACACGAACTATTTCAGCGATTTAACATAACTTGGTGATGATTTCAGCTCCATGTGAAGTGAATAAACATTTCTCAGATAAAGCTCGTCTGCCTCTACGACGCAGCTTTCACATTTTTATAACTGCTGATTTAATATTCAGCGAAACATGACGCAGAATGTAGCAGAAGAACAAAGTCATCTAGAAAACATGGATTTCACATCGGCACTGGAACTCTAAGCCGTTATGATAATCAGTTGGTGTGTATTAAGATGTATATATATATATATATATATATATATATATATATATATATATATATTATGAGATTATCATCTGAGGTCAATCAAACGGTGGCAGTATGAAGTAACACAAGGGATTGTGGGTATTCCGTAATGCCTGTATGACAGTTCGTCTTCAGTAACATTCATCTTCTACGTTCTCACCTTGTTGTAGTTCCCAGACTTGATGCCCACCGGGATCTTACTCTGAGAAACACCACAGAGACAAACAGACAATATGAGACCGCTTCATGCAAACAGATAAACAAATGAACCCAAAATCATCCGTGTGAAGCGCTATGAAAGGCTATTTAATTCACTATTAATAACCAAATATAAAAGTCCTAGCAGACTACAACCTGCGTTTACTCAACATGTCCGATCGTTGTCTTCATTCAATCATTTTCAGGTGCTTCTTGTTTGAAAAGTGCTCCATAAATAAACTATTATTATTATTTTACAGGCTATATAATGTGTCATGTAAGGCATCTTTGAGTATCCAGAGAAGTGCTGTGTAATTAAGATGTACTGTGTTATTAATATTAATATGAGGCGTGTGTGGTTGACCTCTCACCTCTGGACAGGGCTCCACATGGCAGTCTTTGATGGCACAATGAGCGTCCTCGGCCCAGAAGGGACACGGTCGCTTCAAGTTCACCTGCAGAAGAGAAGAGAAGATTATATTAAATGTATTTATTTATTTATTCATCTCATTACTACTCAAAGTATTATTGTGACTTTTCTCTAAGCAAGTAGGACTGCATTCATTTACTGCACTTAAGGAGAAACTTGAGGTACTTGGAGTTTATTGGAGTATTTCCATTTCATGCTATTGTAGATTTTGACTCCACTATTTATATTTGACAGCTTGAGTTCATTTAGAGTTTATGAAACTTGATATTTTGTTGTAAATTAAAGTACCGAACACAAGCACAGCTGAAACAATTAGTCCATTAATCAATGAACCCGTTTAGTTATTGTTCATGTAAAAACATTTCATCACGGCGATGACGACAGCCGTCTCCACAGACGGACCCAGCTGCAGCTGATTAACGCTGCTGTTTAGCGTAAGCAGGTGTTTGTACGGTTCACACGATGACATCAGCATCACAGCTCACGTTTCAAAGAGTCAGCAGTCTATTTTTTGGACATAAACAATCTGCCTCACTGTAATGTCAGACCGGTAGCTCAGCTGCTGTGAGCCCGTCTTTGGATTCTCTTCGTTAATCCAATGATGTGCTCGAGATGCATTCTGCCGTTAGATGTGAAGGCTGGTGATCGTCAACAATCCTACACACAGAGGGCTCAATGCCAACAACTA
The DNA here is from genome assembly GCF_949748355.1 of Melanostigma gelatinosum. Classification (NCBI taxonomy): domain Eukaryota; kingdom Metazoa; phylum Chordata; class Actinopteri; order Perciformes; family Zoarcidae; genus Melanostigma; species Melanostigma gelatinosum. Next base: position 23,808,135 of record NC_136644.1, on the reverse strand, counting down.
TTATATGTGAATAATATTTGTTCACATATTATATATATATATATATTGAAGCTTATTATTAAGCAGAAAGTATACATTTTTATGGTATAGAATTTCTTGTATTTATTAAAACCCATGCCAAGAAGTCAGGTCTGATAGTAACTGAATCTCTGCTGAAGTTAAACTTTAAAGCTCATTTTATCATTCTCTCAGAGCAAAATTTGTCAAATAACTGCTTAAAAACACCTCTGGGATGATCTTGACATCAAACTAACTCAAACTGTAATACTAGTTTAACACTGTATTTAAACTGCAGTTGAAGTAAAACCTCCTCCTCTCACAGTATTAGCTCGTGAACTACTGTTGCAACTGTTAAAGTATTTCACAATATTTCATAAACACATCGGTCGTCCTTCCTGTTCCGTAACAGCGTCGTAACAAACGGATAAATGGGACTAAAAAGTAAAACTGCTGTTCTTCGTCTCTCTCTTTTTTTTATTACATAACCTCTGATATCTCCAGACGTACACACAGACACACACACGCACACACACACACACACACACACACACACGTTTAAGAACAGCATGAACCTGAATAACTGGCAACAAAGGGGAGGAAAATGCAAATGAGTTGCTCACTGTGAGCCAAAGTACAGTAAACAAAACCACACAATACATAATTACAATATTAACCGTTCGCTCTGGAAATGGTGCAGTCAAAATATGACTATCCCCAGAATTCGACCATTTCTGGCATTATAAAATATGATTCTCTTCCCTTTTCATCATAGAAAGTGCTGGAAAGTATTTCGGACACGACATGAGCTCCGTACTAATACCACAGTGGGTCCAATGGTGTCGGCAGTGACGGTGCAGCTCCTACCCTGTAGTATCTGAAGTAGTCTTTCTCCGTCAGCCTCTTGATTCGAGGGTAGAGCTTGAAGTTGTTGAAGACGTCGATGCTCTCCACGTCGCAGAAGCAGTCGTCCAGGACGCCCGTCAGCTGAAGCAGAGCGCAGACAAACCGGCTGTTACTGGCCGAGAGGCGACACCGTCTAAAACTAAACTTCTCTCGAACGACACAACAGACCACCGAACAATAAGCACAAACTACAAGCAGATGCTTAGCCAGTAACGACTTTAATAACTGGTCACATTTTCACAGAACGTGTTTTCACTCACCTGTATTCTACAGAGTTATATCTTTGTTCCTTTAAAATAAATCCTCTGTGTTATTGATACTCAGAGTTAAGATTCAGTTGATGAAATCAATACTGTATATAGTATATAAGATACTGTATGTGCAGCATTTATATTTTTCTCTCAGTTTCATTAACTGAAGGCGACAATTGTTTTGATGATCGATTAATCGTTTGATATTTTTCAAGCAAAAACAGTCAAACATTCACTTCAATGGTGAATTATGTTCCGCTTTTCTAGGTTTTTTTTTTATTATTGTAAACTTAATATTCTTGGGTTTCGGACAAAACAAGACGTGGAGACGTCACATCTGAGCAATTATGACATTTTCTACGTGAAAAATGACAGATATAAAAAGAATCAATCAAGAAAATAATAGTAAGTTGCAGCCCTAATTAGGATATTATTATTATTTTGTCATCACTTTATGGGCCATAACATATTTTTCTACATCACATTACTGCTGCAGTGCTCTGAAGTAGTCAAAACATATTTTAAAAAACAAAAATGGAAACATCTGCAGTACAAATATGACTTCAGAAAAGATAAAATAATTTTCTAAATTGCCTCTAACTAGAATTTTAAGCTCACCTACAATACGCATTGTCATTACAATTCATTGCCTTCAGCCTACGTGTTGTTTTCTGATTGTATTCTATATTTTGATAGATGAATGCGATGTATAAATAAAGTTGTATTAATATCTTCATTGCTTCACACTAACGCCTCCACCTGCTTCCCCGCTGAGGCTCCGCTTCCCCTTTAACAGCAGGAGGCCAGCAGACAGACGAACCGCCGCCGCCTGCTCGTCCATACATAATACATCCACCGCTGTCACCTGAACCCGCGCATACATCATTCACACCTCCACCTGGACGGTGCACCTCCACCCATGTTAAACTCAGACAAAGCGTGAGCACCACCCGGGTGTGGTGAGGAGGCTTTGGATTGGCTTATGAGTTAACTCTGTTCTACATGTAATCGGAATCCACTGCACACACCTGGCTTAAGTGCATACAAAACACAAACACTGAGTGCATGACTCCCGTCATGTCAAATTCGTTGTATGTTCAACATACAATGGCAATAAACGGTTTCTGATTCTGATTCTGATTTTATAATCTAAAACCAGGTTGTTTGGTCGATTAAAAAGGACCTATTTTGGTCTTTTTTTGGGCTGATTAACTGGCTAATTGTTTCAACTCTAAAGTAAATAAATTAAGACAGCATTCAACACAGTACCTCATGTGTTACCGAGTAGTAATTCAAAGTCCATTCAAAGCTTCGTTTCTCTACGTGTCTCTTTTGGGTTTTGGCAGAAACAGAAGCGCTGTGTAAAAGGACCATGTCAGCGTTTCATCATCACCTAGTTAAAGTAAGTAAGTCATGTAAACTTCATATTACTGATATTTTTTATGGAAATTTAACCAATTAATTGCCAACAGACGGTCAATTTAACATACAAAAATGAGAAGTTGGTCAACGGGCAAACATTCAAAACATTATGGAGTTTCCAATAACTTGGCTTAAATTGAGCTTATATTTTACCAACAGTTAGTGCCTACATATATAGGCTCCTCCTATTCGGAGTCGCATAAAGCAGTGGTCCCCAACCCCCGGGCCGCGGACCGGTACCGGGCCGCGGGTCATTTGGTACCGGGCCGCACAGAAAGAATAAATAACTTTTTTTCATTTCATTGATTATCAGAGTCGGAAAGATATTTTATTTTGAAAAATGACCGGATTCTCTCCCAATTACATGCGCCTGTCTCTCTTGACACATGTCAACACGCTTGTCACGAGCGTTACTTCCCAACCACAAAAGACCCACGAACTGCGAAGGAATGGATCCGCAACCCATTTGTGAACAAACCAGGTGAATCGAGCTTATCCGTGCCAGAGGGAGATCAGCTGCTGGAGCTTGAAAATGACGGCGGCCTTAAAAGTATGTTTGGGACAACAACTCTGCTGCCGGTGTTAAATGTTAAATTACCAAGTACAAGTGGGAGTTTTGCTGGACAGAGTTCGAATCCAGGTTGTTGCGATCTTTCCATAAATGTATTTTCTTCCATGTATTTCTTCATACGTGGCTGTGATGCAGTGCTCACTCATACAATCATAATCCCTGCAATCGATATGAGATGTGTCTTTTAGATCTCCAGCAATATGTTTGTGAAAGTGTGACGAAACAGGCGACAGAGGCAGAAAACCGCTGCAGCTGTTAAGCGAACACAACACGCGCACAGAAGGAAAACCAGTAGGTCCAGAAACCAGTAGGGACGTTAACACCGGTCCGTGGAAATATTTTATAACATGAAACCGGTCCGTGACGCAAAAAAGGTTGGGGACCCCTGGCATAAAGCACTTCCCTTTTTTCTGGTGTTGCAGTGAGTCATACATGTGCCCCTCGACCGTTCACAAACACCTGGAAAGCCTCAGTAAAGTACAAAACTTCATCACAATGACCCAAACCTCTGAGTGCAGCTGTCCACCGAGCACCACGAAAGGCAGGAAGAGGCAAATCCCTCTCAGCATCTTTCTGCGTCTCTACTTCTGTTTTTCAACTCCAAATTAAAACTTCCTCTCAGTGAACTTGGCGCCCAGATGTCACAGCGGCAGCAGCTCTGTCTGAGGGCTGAGCTGTCATTTCAGACCTCCAGTCTAGTTCTACTCTATGTAGAGGCCACGCCTCCAAACAATCAGCTGTCAAGCACTTAACCCCGCCCCTCTACGCCAGCGCCTCCCAGTTTGTAGTCCTCTTCCAGGGCTGAGGTCGCTGGGAGCGATTGTTGGGTGTGGCGCAAAAGACTACAACTCCCACGGGAGAGCAAGAGGCGGGAGCTCTGCAGCAGCCAATCGCGGTACACCACGCTGTTCTACTTAGTAATGGAAATAACAGCAGTTTGGCTGAAAAATAATCATGCGTCTTGAGTTCAAGACTTTTGATTCTGAATATTTAAATTTTAGAAACCTCGTCACTATTTATTTTCATGAAAAGCTTCAATGAGTAAATATTCATATGAAGAGAGATAGAGATATATATATAAAATATATGAAGGCTAAACTTATATATCATAACTCTGACTATAAATGTGACTTTCAAACACAGCGACAGGACAGTGTCGCTGCTACCAGCGTCACACACAAACACGGCGACGTCACATTAAGGCGACGGTAGAAAATGCTAGATTTTCTTGAATGCTAGCTGTTGTCGTGTCGTAATTGCCACGTTTTAAAAGCTAGACATAACATTATGAAAACCGTAACAACGTCGCTTTGAATATAAAGGTTCCGCACAAGCACTCCTCGGTTAATGTTACACTTACGTGGCAGAAGCAGCTCTGGTCCTGGCTGTCCGACGAGGCTTCGCTCGGCTCCTCGCTGTGCTGCGTTTGGGGTTTTACGTTGTTTTGCTGAAACCAACCGAGAACAGAGTTCCCGAAGAAGAACCAGGCCAACAGCAAAACACCGAGCGCTTGTAAAGTTACTTTCCACATCACTTACTGACTGTGCTGGCGGAGGTGCACCAGTTGGGGGAAATCAATTTAAAAAACAAGCAAGAATCAGTAGGACTTTCTTTCTGTCAGCTCAGTTAGGAGCTACGGTGACGTTAGCGTCAGGCTAACCGAAGTTAGCATCCGCAGTGACCGCAAATAAATCAGAGTGGGTCGGTGAAGTGAGTGTCTGAAGACCCTCACGCAAACATTTAGACCTCTAACTGCCCTGACAGAACCGGGGTCATTGATTTAAGACGGTACATAATTTGAGAAGTTTCTGTTCACCAGCTTCCTTATTTAGCATCAAGTTAGCTAGCAAAACAAATGTGTAACCTCCGGCTTTACCTTTCAAAATAAAACGCACAGACTGATAAATGTGTGCTGGTTAAAATCCTCAGTTCAAATACAATTTATGGTCTCCCAAAACACTTCATGACAGTGTAAACGATATATATCTGGGTAGATTTACCCAAGTGTTGTCTTACTGTTTACAAATGGCATTAATGTTTCATATATCTGTGCAATAAAGATTATTCTGTCTATATATACTATTTTTAGTTGTAGTTATATTTTAGTTAGTGTGGATTCTTTACTTTTTTACTTTTATTCTTTACTGTTTATTACTTATTTATAATACTTGTTTTGATCTTGTTTTTACGATGTCTCTTGTTTGCACTATTCCACTATATATACATGCTCCACTATGCTGCTGTAATCCTGTTAATTTCACCGCTGCGGGACGAATAAAGGATTATCTTGTTTTATCTTATAGGCTATATAGGTGTATATACTGTCTACTTTTTTACACATGGATTTATATTTCTACAAAGTAGTTAAATGTTTATGGTGTACCTTTGTCCAGCTTTTTGTTTTTAGCTCTATATCGATTTTGTGTACATAATTAGAATATAAATGAGACCAATGAGAATGAAGTAGCCTTGTAGAAGTAGGCCTACTCCACCTTTACTTGAGTATTTTAATTTTATACTTATTTTTATGACACTTACAGATACAAATTACTTTTCTGATTAACAATTTACGTGCACAAATCTGCTTGCATATGCCAATTACTGTTGAAGAGATGAACTTATTTGTCAAATAATCAATTATTCGATGGATATAACGTTTATGAACAACTCTCTTGATGATAAATTGTTTGAATCATTGTTTTTTCAAAAGAGCAAAAGATTCAGCTTCTCCAATCTGAGAAGATGTTGCTTTTCTCAGTTTTATATCATTGTAAACGGAATATCTTGGGGTTTTTTACTGGTAAATGAACAAAACAAAATATCTGAAGATGTCACCTTAAATTCGAGGACATTGTAAAATATTATATTCATTGTTTCTGATGCTAAATAGATAAAGTGAATCATTCATTTTTTTTATCAGCCTACACATACTTGGCTGATAAAGCTGATTCTGATCATCTGACGATAATCTTTGGATACGCAGCTGTTATAATGAAGCGCATTAATGTAATGCTGAAGCGTTTTATTTTGAAACTGGTGTGTTCTTCTCCGAGATGAGTCAGATGTGATTCCCTCCTGTGACCACCAGAGATGACAACAGCTCCATTTAGGGAGGAGACTTTCAACTTCCTCCTCTGATTTAACAACAAGAAAAAACAGGATTTAAATGAGACATTTTGAACATTACAGGACAAACAGTGAGCTGGACTGTGAACTGACAGTCAAATAGTTGCAGAGCTGGAGGACTGTAGTTGATTGCTGTTCTTTGCTGACCCGAAGATATATTTTGGTGTGGGTTTGACCTTTTTTTTGTGGTAGCTGCAATAAACTCACACAACAGACAAAAGAACATAAAACAAGTAAAACATATCCCTATAGGTTAAACTTATCCTGCTCCAAATGTCTGTAACTATAATCATGTCTAACCCTGAAGGAGGAAACACATCCTCCAATAACAGCGCTGCTGTAAGAGGCGGAGCTTCCACGTCACATTCCATAAATGAAACCTATGTTCGCAGAGTGACAGCAGAGCTGCAGTCGAGACAAGTCTCTGTCGAAAGAAATATTAAACTGAGTTCGTCAGGACTTTCTCAACAACTGACCCGAATACTGGTGAGTGCAGCTGATAATATTTACCGTGTTTCAAAACTGGTGAGTGCAGCTGATAATATTTACCGTGTTTCAAAACTTGCAGCTCTACGCAAACAGGAAGCTACACTCTTTTTTTCATATCATACTGACACTGGTCCAATGAAAATCTTAGTTAAGGGAACATAGGATTCAATAACATGTTTTTTTTTTAATATGGCAGTTATCATACTTTAAAATATTTTTATACAAATTAAAATGACATGTGTAGCAAAACATTTGATAAGACTTTGACTTTTGTTCTCAGTGTGTCGATATGTCTGCTGTCAGCTGTCTGCTATCTGAAGATCAGTTTCGATGCTCCATCTGTCTGGATGTGTTCACTGATCCAGTCAGCACACCATGTGGACACAACTTCTGCAAAAACTGCATTAATGAACACTGGAGCACTAATTACAAGTGCCAGTGTCCATTGTGTAATGAGGCCTTCACCACAAGACCGGATTTGAGGATCAACACTTTGTTCTCTGAGATGGCTGCTCAGTTCAGACAGTCAGCTCAACAGAAAACCAGCAGCTCAGAGCAACAAGAGTCCAAACCAGGAGAAGTTCCCTGTGACGTCTGCACTGGAACCAAACTGAAGGCCCTGAAGTCCTGCCTGGTGTGTCTGGCCTCCTACTGTGAGACTCACCTGGAGCCTCATCTGACAGCTTCACGCCTGAAAAGACATCAGCTGATCGACCCTGTGAAGAACCTGGAAGACAGGATGTGTACGAAGCACGATAAACCTCTGGAGCTCTTCTGTAAGACCGACCAGACATGTGTCTGCACACACTGCCCTGCTTTAGACCACAAGACGCACAGGTTTGTTCCTCTGAAAGAAGAATATGAAGGAAAGAAGGCAGAGCTGAAGAAGACAGAGGCTGAAATTCAGCAGATGATTCAGAAGAGACAACTGAAGATTCAGGTGTTTAAAAACTCAGTGAAGCGTATTAAGGAAAATGCCCACATGGAGGTAGCAGAAAGTGTTCGGGTCTTCACTTCTCTGAAGAAGTCTGTTGATAGAGGCCTGAACGATCTCATCAAAACAATAGAAGAGAAGCAGAAAACGACACAGAAGCAGGCCGAAGCTTTCATCAAAGAGCTGGAACGGGAACTCTCTGAGCTGAAGAAGAGAAGCACTGAGGTGGTGAAGGTCTCACTCTCTGAAGACCACGTTCACCTCCTTCAAAGCTTCCCGTACCTGAAAGCTGCTCCACCCACCAAGGACTGGACAGAGGTCAGCGTCCATCCACCGTCATATGAGGGGACCGTGGTGGGAGCTTTGCATCAGCTGGAGGAGACGCTCAGTGGAGAGATGAAGAAGCTGTTCAATGAAGCTGAGCTGAAGAGGATCCAGAAGTTTGCAGTGGATGTGACTCTTGATCCTGATACAGCTCATCCTGAACTCCTCCTGTCTGCCGATGGGAAACAAGTGAAACATGGTAATGTGAAGAAAAATCTCCCCGACAACCCAGAGAGATTTTCTCATTATAATTTTGTTTTAGGAAAGCAGAGTGTCTCCTCAGGCCGATTCTACTTTGAGGTTCAGGTTAAAGGGAAGGCTAAATGGAATTTAGGAGTGGTCAGCAAGTCGGTCCACAGGAAGGGCCTAATCACAATGATACCTGAGGATGGTTACTGGACCATATGGTTGAGGAATGGAAATGAGTACAAAGCTCTTGATGACCCGTCAGTCCTACTCTCTCTGGAGTCTCAGCCTCAGAAGGTGGGGGTGTTTGTGGATTATGAGGAGGGTCTGGTCTCCTTCTATGACGTAGATGCTGCAGCTCTTATCTACTCCTTCACTGGCTGCTCCTTCAAAGAGAAACTCTTCCCATTCTTCAGTCCCTGTAGTAATGATGGTGGTAAAAACACCGCCCCTCTGATCATCCGTCCTGTCAATCAAACTGTCTGATCTTTTTTTATGATCGGCAACTAATCGAACAATGAAGCGTTGCCAGTGAAACATCCACATATTGAATTAATCTTTCCATATATCATGTCCACAAAGTAAATATATTGCAGACAAAGTTTTCATACAGTCATCACGAGGATGTGATTCAATTAAAGACATAAGAACTAAACAAACAATGACAGGTGGATGAAGATGTATTATCATTTATGGTAACAAATGTACATATTGAGTGGTAATGTTTGGTGTAAACTTGTTTTCATCTGGATGTGATTGGTCATTACTTTCTCTTTTGTGTTATTCTGTCACTCAGTGCGTCATAAGAAGTGAGAACATGAACTGGAAGAGTTCACTGTTAAAATGTGGATTATTTGTTTATGGTGTTGCTTCTTAAAGACACATTTATAGATTTGTTTCCTGGTATAATCAACAATGTAGTGATGAATAATATAGATTTTTGTATGTAAATTCCTGGGCTTTGGATATAATGGTACTGATATACATTGATTTTAATTAGCATTTCGTTGGCTTTTCTGTTCTTTCATTATTTTCTGTTGAATGTTTTTCATAAAGCACGTTGGACGGCTGTTCAGCCTGTGTGAGGACTATAATTACCAGATTACGTTGGTTTTAAAAGGTTTCCATGACAGGTTATTGTATACCAGTGACCTAGTCCAGCACTGAGTCCTCAACCTCGTTCCTAAAAGACAGAAAAGGTTGATATATGTCAGCGACTACAACAGATGCTGTAACGTGAATGAAAACATGTTTTGTAATGAATGAAATGACTCTGCTGTAAAGTATCACTGCAGTAAAATCCTGTGCAGAAGAAGAAGAAGCCGTTGAAGTTTTTATTTTGAAACTGCAGTCTCGTCTATGAAATCACCAAAGTGTTCACAGGTGTGGTGTGGTTCCCTCCTGTGACCAGTAGATGTCAGCACAGCGCACATCACAGGGAGGAGCGTTTGTTAAAGGCATGAACAGACTGCACGCGACTCAACTTCCTGGTCTGATTTAGTGACTAATGTCAATAAGAGAAGGTTACAACATTACAGGACAAACAGTGAGCTGAACTGTGGACTGACAGTAAGATTGCTGCAGAGCTGAAGAGGACTGTAAGGAGACTTCTGTTTCCTGCCGACCCAAAATATATCTTTACATGTGGGACTGACTTCTTCTTGTGAAAAGGGTTCTGGTGGCTGCAGGAAAAGGAAGATAAAAAAAGACTTAATAGTTTCCCGTGATAATAAACTCGTCTTCTGCCAAATGTCTGTAACTAAACTCATGTCACACCCTGAAGGAGGAAACAGCCTCACAAACAGAGCTGCTGTAAGAGGCGGAGCTTCAACGTCACGTTCCTGAAGTGAAACTTAGTGTTTGTCAGAGTGAAGGCAGAGCTGCAGTCGAGACAAGTCTCTGTGTTTCTGTCGAAAGAAATATTACACTTTGTTCGTCGGGACTTTCTCAACAACTGACACAAACACTGGTGAGTGCAGCTGATAATATTTACTGTGTTTCAACAGCTTTAACACAAAACTCACAGCTCTCATCAAACAGGAAGTTACACTCTTTTAATTCTATTATGACACTGGTCAGATGGCCTCAAGTGACGACTGACAAGAAGTTCAGTCAAATGAAACTAAAACTCTAATTATTAATGATGTACTAAAGTCGTTTTTAGTCACGCTTTCTCTCTTGTTCTCAGTGTGTAGATATGTCTGCTGCCAGCAATCTGTCATCTGAAGATCAGTTCCTGTGCTCCATCTGTCTGGATGTGTTCACTGATCCAGTCAGCACACCATGTGGACACAACTTCTGCAAAAACTGCATCAATGAACACTGGAATACTAGTGACAGATGCCAGTGTCCCATGTGTAAAGAGGTTTTCAACACAAGACCAGATTTGAGGATCAACACCTTCATCTCTGAGATGGTTGCTCAGTTCAGACAGTCAGCTCAACAGAAAACCAGCAGCTCAGAGCAACAAGAGTCCAAACCAGGAGAAGTTCCCTGTGACGTCTGCACTGGAACCAAACTGAAGGCCCTGAAGTCCTGCCTGGTGTGTCTGGTCTCCTACTGTGAGACTCACCTGGAGCCTCATCTGACAGCTTCACGCCTGAAAAGACATCAGCTGATCGACCCTGTGAAGAACCTGGAAGACAGGATGTGTACGAAGCACGATAAACCTCTGGAGCTGTTCTGTAAGACCGACCAGACATGTGTCTGCATGCTCTGCACTGTTCTAGACCACAAGACGCACGATGTTGTTCCTCTGAAAGAAGAATATGAAGGAAAGAAGGTGGAGCTGAAGAAGACAGAGGCTGAAATTCAGCAGATGATCCAGAAGAGACGACTGAAGATTCAGGAGATCAAACACTCAGTCGACCTCAGTGAGGAAGATGCAGACAGAGAGATAGCAGAAGGTGTTCAGGTCTTCACTGATCTGAAGGAGTCTGTTGAGAGAGGCCTGAATGAGCTCATCAAAACAATAGAAGAGAAGCAGAAAACAACAGAGAAACAGGCCGAAGCGTTCATCAAAGAGCTGGAACAGGAAATCTCTGAGCTGAAGAAGAGAAGCACTGAGGTGGTGAAGGTCTCACTCTCTGAAGACCACCTCCACCTTCTTCAAAGCTTCCCGTACCTGAAAGCTGTTCCATCCACCAAGGACTGGACAAAGGTCAGTGTTCGTCCATCATCATATGAGCCAACTGTGGGAAGAGCTGTGGTTCAGCTGGAGGAGACGCTCAGTAAAAAGATAAAGAAGCTGCTTGAAGCTGAGCTGAAGAGGATCCAGAAGTTTGCAGTGGATGTGACTCTTGATCCTGATACAGCTCATCCTGAACTCATCCTGTCTGCTGATGGGAAACAAGTGAAACATGGTAATGTGAAGAAGAATCTCCCAGACAACCCAGAGAGATTTTCTCACTGTGTTTTTGTCTTAGGAAAGAAAAGCTTTTCTTCTGGCAGATTTTACTTTGAGGTTCAAGTTAATGGAAAGACTGATTGGAATTTAGGAGTGGTCAGAGAGTCGATCAACAGGAAGGGAAACATCACACTGAGCCCCAAGAATGGTTACTGGACCATATGGTTGAGGAATGGAAATGAGTACAAAGCTCTTGCTAACCCTTTAGTTCGTCTCTCTCTGAAGTCTCGGCCTCAGAAGGTGGGGGTGTTTGTGGATTATGAGGAGGGTCTGGTCTCCTTCTATGACGTAGATGCTGCAGCTCTTATCTACTCCTTCACTGGCTGCTCCTTCAAAGAGAAACTATTCCCATACTTCTGTCCTTGTGATAATGCTGGTGGTAAAAACACCGCCCCTCTGATCATCTGTCCTGTCAATCAAACTGTCTGATCTTTTTTTATGATCGGCAACTAATCGAACAATGAAGCGTTGCCAGTGAAACATCCACATATTGAATTAATCTTTCCATATATCATGTCCACAAAGTAAATATAAAGCAGACAAAGTTTTCATACAGTCATCACGAGGATGTGATTCAATTAAAGACATAAGAACTAAACAAACAATGACAGGTGGATGAAGATGTATTATCATTTATGGTAACAAATGTACATATTGAGTGGTAATGTTTGGTGTAAACTTGTTTCATCTGGATGTGATTGGTCATTACTTTCTCTTTTGTGTTATTCTGTCACTCAGTGTGTCATAAGAAGTGAGAACATGAACTGGAAGAGTTCACTGTTAAAATGTGGATTATTTGTTTATGTTGTTGCTTCTTAAAGACACATTTATAGATTTGTTTCCTGGTATAATCAACAATGTAGTGATGAATAATATAGATTTTTGTATGTAAATTCCTGGGCTTTGGATATAATGGTACTGATATACATTGATTTTAATTAGCATTTCGTTGGCTTTTCTGGTCTTTCATTATTTTCTGTTGAATGTTTTTCATAAAGCACGTTGGACGGCTGTTCAGCCTGTGTGAGGACTATAATTACCAGATTACGTTGGTTTTAAAAGGTTTCCATGACAGGTTATTGTATACCAGTGACCTAGTCCAGCACTGAGTCCTCAACCTCGTTCATAAAAGACAGAAAAGGTTGATATATGTCAGCGACTACAACAGATGCTGTAACGTGAATGAAAACATGTTTTGTAATGAATGAAATGACTCTGCTGTAAAGTATCACTGCAGTAAAATCCTGTGCAGAAGAAGCCGTTGAAGTTTTTATTTTGAAACTGCAGTCTTGTCTATGAAATCACCAAAGTGTTCACAGGTGTGGTGTGGTTCCCTCCTGTGACCAGTAGATGTCAGCACAGCGCACATCACAGGGAGGAGCGTTTGTTAAAGGCATGAACAGACTGCACGCGACTCAACTTCCTGGTCCGATTTAGTGACTAATGTCAATAAGAGAAGGTTACAACATTACAGGACAAACAGTGAGCTGAACTGTGGACTGACAGTAAGATTGCTGCAGAGCTGAAGAGGACTGTAAGGAGACTTCTGTTTCCTGCCGACCCAAAAATATATCTTTACATGTGGGACTGACTTCTTCTTGTGAAAAGGGTTCTGGTGGCTGCAGGAAAAGGAAGATAAAACAAGACTTAATAGTTTCCCGTGATAATAAACTCCTCTTCTGCCAAATGTCTGTAACTAAACTCATGTCACACCCTGAAGGAGGAAACAGCCTCACAAACAGAGCTGCTGTAAGAGGCGGAGCTTCAACGTCACGTTCCTGAAGTGAAACTTAGTGTTTGTCAGAGTGAAGGCAGAGCTGCAGTCGAGACAAGTCTCTGTGTTTCTGTCGAAAGAAATATTACACTTTGTTCATCAGGACTTTCTCAACAACTGACACAAACACTGGTGAGTGCAGCTGATAATATTTACTGTGTTTCAATAGCTTTAACACAAAACTCACAGCTCTCATCAAACAGGAAGTTACACTCTTTTAATTCTATTATGACACTGGTCAGATGGCCTCAAGTGAAGACAGACAAGAAGTTAAGTCAAATGAAACTAAAACTCTAATTATTAATGATGTACTAAAGTCGTTTTTAGTCACGCTTTCTCTCTTGTTCTCAGTGTGTAGATATGTCTGCTGTCAGCAATCTGTCATCTGAAGATCAGTTCCTGTGCTCCATCTGTCTGGATGTGTTCACTGATCCAGTCACCACATCATGTGGACACAACTTCTGCAAAAACTGCATCAATGAACACTGGAATACTATTGACAGATGCCAGTGTCCCATGTGTAAAGAGGTTTTCAACACAAGACCAGATTTGAGGATCAACACTTTCATCTCTGAGATGGTTGTTCAGTTCAGACAGTCAGCTCAACAGAAAACCAGCAGCTCAGAGCAACAAGAGTCCAAACCAGGAGAAGTTCCCTGTGACGTCTGCACTGGAACCAAACTGAAGGCCCTGAAGTCCTGCCTGGTGTGTCTGGCCTCCTACTGTGAGACTCACCTGGAGCCTCATCTGACAGCTTCACGCCTGAAAAGACATCAGCTGATCGACCCTGTGGAGAACCTGGAAGACAGGATGTGTACGAAGCACGATAAACCTCTGGAGCTGTTCTGTAAGACCGACCAGACATGTGTCTGCATGCTCTGCACTGTTCTAGACCACAAGACGCATGATGTTGTTCCTCTGAAAGAAGAATATGAAGGAAAGAAGGTGGAGCTGAAGAAGACAGAGGCTGAAATTCAGCAGATGATCCAGAAGAGACGACTGAAGATTCAGGAGATCAAACACTCAGTCGACCTCAGTGAGGAAGATGCAGACAGAGAGAAAGCAGAAGGTGTTCAGGTCTTCACTGATCTGAAGGAGTCTGTTGAGAGAGGCCTGAATGAGCTCATCAAAACAATAGAAGAGAAGAAGAAAACAACAGAGAAACAGGCCGAAGCTTTCATCAAAGAGCTGGAACAGGAAATCTCTGAGCTGAAGAAGAGAAGCACTGAGGTGGTTCAGCTCTCACTCTCTGAAGACCACCTCCATCTCCTCCAGAGTGTTCAGTCCTCAAACATCCACCATCCACCACCCACCAAGGACTGGACAAAGGTCAGTGTTCCTCCATCATATGAGGGGACTGTGAGGAGAGCTGTGGTTCAGCTGGAGGAGACGCTCAGTAAAGAGATGAAGAAGCTGATTACTGAAGCTGAGCTGAAGAGGATCCAGAAGTTTGCAGTGGATGTGACTCTTGATCCTGATACAGCTCATCCTCAACTCATCTTGTCTGCTGATGGGAAACAAGTGAAACATGGTGACGTGAAGAAGAATCTCCCAAACAACCCAGAGAGATTTTCTTTTTTCAACTTTGTTTTAGGAAAGCAGAGCTTCTTTTCTGGCAGATTTTACTTTGAGGTTCAAGTTAAAGGAAAGACTGCGTGGAATTTAGGAGTGGCCAGAGAGTCGATCAACAGGAAGGGACACATCACAATGAGTCCTCAGAATAGTTACTGGGCCATATGGTTGAGAAATGGAAATAAGTACATAGCTGCTGCTGACCCTTCAGTCCATCTCTCTCTGAAGTCTCAGCCTCAGAAGGTGGGGGTGTTTGTGGATTATGAGGAGGGTCTGGTCTCCTTCTATGACGTAGATGCTGCAGCTCTTATCTACTCCTTCACTGGCTGCTCCTTCACTGAGAAACTCTTCCCATTCTTCTGTCCTTGTAGTAATGATGGTGGTAAAAACTCCGCCCCTCTGATCATCTGTCCTGTCAATCAAACTGTCTGATCTTTTTTTATGATCGGCAACTAATTGAGCAATGAAGCGTTGCCAGTGAAACATCCACATATTGAATTAATCTTTCCATATATCATGTCCACAAAGTAAATATATTGCAGACAAAGTTTTCATACAGTCATCACGAGGATGTGATTAAATTAAAGACATAAGAACTAAACAAACAATGACAGGTGGATGAAGATGTATTATCATTTATGGTAACAAATGTACATATTGAGTGGAAATGTTTCTGTAAACTTGTTTTCATCTGGATGTGATTGGTCATTACTTTCTCTTTTGTGTTATTCTGTCACTCAGTGTGTCATAAGAAGTGAGAACATGAACTGGAAGAGTTCACTGTTAAAATGTGGATTATTTGTTTATGGTGTTGCTTCTTAAAGACACATTTATAGATTTGTTTACTGGTATAATCAACAATGTAGTGATGAATAATATTGATTTTTGTATGTAAATTCCTGGGCTTTGGATATAATGGTACTGATTGATATACATTGATTTTAATTAGCATTTCGTTGGCTTTTCTGTTCTTTCATTATTTTCTGTTGAATGTTTGACATAAAGCACGTTGGACGGCTGTTCAGCCTGTGTGTGAGTACTATAATTACCAGATTACGTTGGTTTTAAAAGGTTTCCATGACAGGTTATTTCATACCAGTGACCTAGTCCAGCACTGAGTCCTCAACCTCGTTCCTAAAAGACAGAAAAGGTTGATATATGTCAGCAACTACAACAGATGCTGTAAAGTGAATGAAAACATGTTTTGTAATGAATGAAATGACTGCTGTAAAGTATCACTGCAGTAAAATCCTGTGAAGAAGAAGAAGAAGCCGTTGAAGTTTTTATTTTGAAACTGCAGTCTTGTCTATGAAATCACCAAAGTGTTCACAGGTGTGGTGTGGTTCCCTCCTGTGACCAGTAGATGTCAGCACAGCGCACATCACAGGGAGGAGCGTTTGTTAAAGGCATGAACAGACTGCACGCGACTCAACTTCCTGGTCTGATTTAGTGACTAATGTCAATAAGAGAAGGTTACAACATTACAGGACAAACAGTGAGCTGAACTGTGGACTGACAGTAAGATTGCTGCAGAGCTGAAGAGGACTGTAAGGAGACTTCTGTTTCCTGCCGACCCAAAATATATCTTTACATGTGGGACTGACTTCTTCTTGTGAAAAGGGTTCTGGTGGCTGCAGGAAAAGGAAGATAAAACAAGACTTGATAGTTTCCCGTGATAATAAACTCGTCTTCTGCCAAATGTCTGTAACTAAACTCATGTCACACCCTGAAGGAGGAAACAGCCTCACAAACAGAGCTGCTGTAAGAGGCGGAGCTTCAACGTCACGTTCCTGAAGTGAAACTTAGTGTTTGTCAGAGTGAAGGCAGAGCTGCAGTCGAGACAAGTCTCTGTGTTTCTGTCGAAAGAAATATTACACTTTCTTCTTCGGGACTTTCTCAACAACTGACACAAACACTGGTGAGTGCAGCTGATAATATTTACTGTGTTTCAATAGCTTTAACACAAAACTCACAGCTCTCATCAAACAGGAAGTTACACTCTTTTAATTCTATTATGACACTGGTCAGATGGCCTTAAGTGAAGACTGACAAGAAGTTAAGTCAAATGAAACTAAAACTCTAATTATTAATGATGTACTAAAGTCGTTTTTAGTCACGCTTTCTCTCTTGTTCTCAGTGTGTAGATATGTCTGCTGCCAGCTATCTGTCATCTGAAGATCAGTTTCTGTGCTCCATCTGTCTGGATGTGTTCACTGATCCAGTCAGCACACCATGTGGACACAACTTCTGCAAAAACTGCATTAATAAACACTGGAATACTAGTGACAGATGCCAGTGTCCCATGTGTAAAGAGGTTTTCAACACAAGACCAGATTTGAGGATCAACACTTTCATCTCTGAGATGGTTGTTCAGTTCAGACAGTCAGCTCAACAGAAAACCAGCAGCTCAGAGCAACACGAGTCCAAACCAGGAGAAGTTCCCTGTGACGTCTGCACTGGAACCAAACTGAAGGCCCTGAAGTCCTGCCTGGTGTGTCTGGCCTCCTACTGTGAGACTCACCTGGAGCCTCATCTGACAATGTCAGGTCTGAAAAGACATCAGCTGATCGACCCTGTGGAGAACCTGGAAGACAGGATGTGTACGAAGCACGATAAACCTCTGGAGCTGTTCTGTAAGACCGACCAGACATGTGTCTGCATGCTTTGTCCTGTTCTAGATCATAAGATGCACGAGTTTGTTCCTCTGAAAGAAGAATATGAAGGAAAGAAGGTGGAGCTGAAGAAGACAGAGGCTGAAATTCAGCAGATGATCCAGAAGAGGCGACTGAAGATTCAGGAGATCAAACACTCAGTCGACCTCAGTGAGGAAGATGCAGACAGAGAGATAGCAGAAGGTGTTCAGGTCTTCACTGATCTGAAGGAGTCTGTTGAGAGAGGCCTGAATGAGCTCATCAAAACAATAGAAGAGAAGCAGAAAAGAAAAGAAAAACAGGCCGAAGCTTTCATCAAAGAGCTGGAACAGGAAATCTCTGCGCTGAAGAAGAGAAGCACTGAGGTGGTTCAGCTCTCACTCTCTGAAGACCACCTCCATCTCCTCCAGAGTGTTCAGTCCTCAAACATCCACCATCCACCACCCACCAAGGACTGGACAGAGGTCAGCGTCCATCCACCGTCATATGATGGGACCGTGGTGGGAGCTTTGCATCAGATGGAGGAGACGTTCAGTAAAGAGATGAAGAAGCTGCTCGATGAAGCTGAGCTGAAGAGGATCCAGAAGTTTGCAGTGGATGTGACTCTTGATCCTGATACAGCAAATCCTTATATCATCCTGTCTGCTGATGGAAAACAAGTGAAACATGGTGACGTGAAGAAGAATCTACCAAACAACCCAGAGAGATTTTCTAATTACAACTTTGTTTTAGGAAAGCAGAGCTTCTTTTCTGGCAGATTTTACTTTGAGGTTCAAGTTAAAGGAAAGACTGCGTGGAATTTAGGAGTGGCCAGAGAGTCGATCAACAGGAAGGGAAAAATCACAATGAGTCCTCAGAATGGTTACTGGGCTATATGGTTGAGAAATGGAAATGAGTACAGAGCTGCTGCTTACCCTTCAGTCCATCTCTCTCTGGAGTCTCAGCCTCAGAAGGTGGGGGTGTTTGTGGATCATGAGGAGGATCTGGTCTCCTTCTATGACGTAGATGCTGCAGCTCTTATCTACTCCTTCACTGGCTGCTCCTTCAAAGAGAAACTCTTCCCATTCTTCTGTCCTTGTGATAATGATGGTGTTAAAAACTCCGCCCCTCTGATCATCTGTCCTGTCAATCAAACTGTCTGATCTTTTTTGGGATCGACAACTAATAGAACAATGAAGCGTTGCCAGTGAAACATCCACATATTGAATTAATCTTTCCATATATCATGTCCACAAAGTAAATATAAAGCAGACAAAGTTTTCATACAGTCATCACGAGGATGTGATTCAATTAAAGACATAAGAACTAAACAAACAATGACAGGTGGATGAAGATGTATTGTCATTTATGGTAACAAATGTACATATTGAGTGGAAATGTTTCTGTAAACTTGTTTTCATCTGGATGTGATTGGTCATTACTTTCTCTTTTGTGTTATTCTGTCACTCAGTGTGTCATAAGAAGTGAGAACATGAACTGGAAGAGTTCACTGTTAAAATGTGGATTATTTGTTTATGGTGTTGCTTCTTAAAGACACATTTATAGATTTGTTTCCTGGTATAATCAACAATGTAGTGATGAATAATATTGATTTTTGTATGTAAATTCCTGGGCTTTGGATATAATGGTACTGATATACATTGATTTTAATTAGCATTTAGTTGGCTTTTCTGTTCTTTCATTATTTTCTGTTGAATGTTTTTCATGAAGCACGTTGGACGGCTGTTCAGCCTGTGTGTGAGTACTATAATTACCAGATTACGTTGGTTTTAAAAGGTTTCCATGACAGGTTATTGTATACCAGTGACCTAGTCCAGCACTGAGTCCTCAACCTCGTTCCTAAAAGACAGAAAAGGTTGATATATGTCAGCGACTACAACAGATGCTGTAACGTGAATGAAAACATGTTTTGTAATGAATGAAATGACTCTGCTGTAAAGTATCACTGCAGTAAAATCCTGTGCAGAAGAAGAAGCCGTTGAAGTTTTTATTTTGAAACTGCAGTCTCGTCTATGAAATCACCAAAGTGTTCACAGGTGTGGTGTGGTTCCCTCCTGTGACCAGTAGATGTCAGCACAGCGCACATCACAGGGAGGAGCGTTTGTTAAAGGCATGAACAGACTGCACGCGACTCAACTTCCTGGTCTGATTTAGTGACTAATGTCAATAAGAGAAGGTTACAACATTACAGGACAAACAGTGAGCTGAACTGTGGACTGACAGTAAGATTGCTGCAGAGCTGAAGAGGACTGTAAGGAGACTTCTGTTTAATGCCGACCCAAAATATATCTTTACATGTGGGACTGACTTCTTCTTGTGAAAGGGTTCTGGTGGCTGCAGGAAAAGGAAGATAAAACAAGACTTAATAGTTTCCCGTGATAATAAACTCCTCTTCTGCCAAATGTCTGTAACTAAACTCATGTCACACCCTGAAGGAGGAAACAGCCTCACAAACAGAGCTGCTGTAAGAGGCGGAGCTTCAACGTCACGTTCCTGAAGTGAAACTTAGTGTTTGTCAGAGTGAAGGCAGAGCTGCAGTCGAGACAAGTCTCTGTGTTTCTGTCGAAAGAAATATTACACTTTGTTCGTCGGGACTTTCTCAACAACTGACACAAACACTGGTGAGTGCAGCTGATAATATTTACTGTGTTTCAATCGCTTTAACACAAAACTCACAGCTCTCATCAAACAGGAAGTTACACTCTTTTAATTCTATTATGTGTTGAGGAAAAACTCCTCACGAGGAGCGTGTAGCAGGCCAGCACACGCGGTCTGATAGCTATTCAGACACACGGCGCTAAAAACGTTACCGAAACTGGTTTACCGTCAGAAAGGATTTTAATCCTGCTGTTGCAATTACAGTTATGCAATAGTGTACATTAATCTCATGAAATATTACACAATTAACCCACTTTGGAAAAAACTCTTCCCAGTCCCAGGAGAACACGTCTTCCCCAGGACCGCTACCTAACAGAAGAGAAAAACGCTTTGCTATATCCCTCCCTCATATTCGTTCGCGACTCCTCCCCTTTCGTCTATCTCAATTTTTATTGGCTACCTACGCTCACACCTCAGTAAACGCCTGTCTTCACATCTCACTCTACCTGCAACAAACACATTCAAATCCTGTCAGTTATGACTTACTCCCTTCTATAATCCTACAGCACTTTATGTTTATCTTAATTATGCATCCCCAAAACCCTTATGATTATGACTAATTATGAATCTTAATTATGAATTATTAAACACTATTATATCTACTAACCACCCCGGTTTTTGCTCAAATTTCTTACAATTCCCCCCTAACCCACAGTTCACTGTGAGTTAGTTACTCAAATGTAGTTAGTTACTCAAATGTAGTTAGTTACTCAAATGTCGTTGGAGACCTCCCCCCTACTCAATCCAGGGAGAGGCTCCCTATCTATCTAAACAGAGGCAAACAATTCATGCATACAGATATCATTTCAAGTATTTCTGTTCAGTCCGTTTCAAAATTGAGTCCGTAAAAAAGGAAGACAAAAAAGGGAAAAATTTAATCCGTAAAAAGGGAAAGATAGAATCCGTAAAAAAGGAAAAGATCGAATGCGTTGAAAATCACTGCCTTCCATGTCTTGGGGCTGGCAGGATCAGGATACAGCCTGTAGGCTAGAGAACACATACTGAGAAGCCTTGACTGTTCTTTTACACTTGACAAAATTACATTTCTTAATCTTTACACCCTAAAATCCCATTATAACCCATTAAACAAAAATAAAATCTCAAATTACTCATCCAGAACAATCAGTCTATTTCCCAAATTTCCCATATCTCACCGGATGTGTTAGAAGTCCATCTGGGCCTTTATCAGGTCCTTCAGGATCTCCGAGAGGATGGTCAGGAACCGCTTGTGAAGTTCCGCTATGGCACCGCTGGTGGCCTCATCTAGACTGTGGCCATCAGAAGCTCCAATTCTCCCTCATCCTCGACACATAACTGGTTGCCCTGGACTGGAGTCTGGCTCATCGTTGAAGCAATAAACCCCTGTAGAAGTCCACGGATGCAAGGGAACCCACATCCACAGACGACTAGGAGGCCTACGACGACAACACACAGAGTAATTACAATTGACAAAAATGTATGTTTCCACTTGCCAAACATACTCTCCAACCAGTCGGTGAATGGATTAGTGGCACCAGAGTTCTCCGCTAGCTCTTGGCTGAGTGCTGTCAGTCCCTCCAGAGCCCTGGTCACCGATCCATCAGGAGCTGTGTTATTTGGAATGAAAGTACAGCAAGCAGTCCCAAACATCTGACAAACGCCACCTTTCTCTGCTAATATCATATCTAATGCCATTCTGTTCTGCAAGGTCATTAAACTAGTCTTCGCCAGCTGTGCATGCAGTCCTGATATGGCATCTCTGGTGAAGTTTACAAAACGCTGTTGGTTATAGTAAATGTAGTTGATCCAATCGACATTTTTATTAATCGTTACCCACCAGAAAAATGCAGATTCAAAACCGGCAGCTATTTGATTTCTGGCTTTGAATTCATTCGGCACCCCCCTTGGCACTCCTATGCCATCTATGTATACTTGGTCATCGAAGGCTCCCTTCGGGCTACCAGCATCTCTTTTGGATCTTCTGTTAGCATGTGGGCGTGGAGAGATGAGTTCTCTATAAGTTGCATCAGTGACAGGCAAGATATAGAATGGTAATATAAGTTGCACCAACGCACATCTACCTGTCCAATCTTTAGGCAGGATTGGATATATGGTTCTTCCTCCACACCACCACCATAAATCAGCTCTAGGTGTTGTCTGTCGTAACACACTGTTATATAAATAGTCGCTAGCATTGTGACTGTTGCTACAATTTGCTTCAATAATACTGCCTACATTGGGCCCCATAGCTGTATCTGAGACTATACAATCAAATGGACCCTCTGAAACCTTGAACAGAGGTGGGGTATTATATTCTACAGGTGGGTAATCCCAGTGCAGCCCCTGACAAGTGTGATGGAGGGGCAAAGTGTCATCAGTAAACAGAGTTAAAATACAACTAAATTCAGGGCTTAGGGGTCTAAACCTTGAAGGAACTGGTGTTGCTAGGAGTCTAGGTCCTGAACACACAATACAATCTGTACTTCTCTGACTTGAAGCCGTATATTGTACCCACCGGAGCCATAAATTCCCATCTGCCATTCCAGTTTCCACCCCCGGTACCTCATTCTCTGCATCAGTCGTATGTCGAACCTGGTCATCCATGATCTTTTTGGCAGGCTTAACAATAATCCTAATAAGCCCTTGTGGAGCAGGACTATCAGTAGTTGCCTTTCCCTGTACTACGTAAAGTCCTCCGTCAGTCAATTTTGGGTCTGTTAAGGTAAGTCTTAAAGGATTACATCTACCCACCCCCTTTCTACACATGTGATAAGAAGCTGGGGCATTTAACATCTTTAGTCGGTCTTTAAGACCTGGGTTGGGGTCTTTTCCTAAACCCTCGCCACCTGTGTTCATCATTGCCCATCCCCAATCTTCACAATCACAGTTATAATACGATAACAGCTTACCATACTTATTTGTGGCGGGCCCACACTGGTCAGTTATGATGCACAAGGTTTTGGTCATCCACCCGTAGGTGTGTTCATACCTGGGACAGGAAACTACTTCACAGAAGTCGAACTGGACCGTTGATGTTGTACCTTCTTTGAACGTAAGAGTGAGAGTTACATTTTCATAGGTGAGTGTCGTCAGAGAAGCCTCTCTACGTGGTCTGAGATCGGTTTGATTAGTTACTGAGGCTAAATTTCGAATCCTGATGTAGTCATGCATGTGTTCTGGTTCCTGTCTGTGGTTAATTCCCCATACTAAGAGGGAAACTACTGAAATCAGGACGAAAGTAATTACAGACTTCCATAACCTACTGAAGCTAGAGTCTCCCAATGGAAGGCCTCGCTTAAACTGTGGGGGAAACGTCATTGTCAGTACTGTCTAAACCCTCTTTTGAGGTGTCTTCAAATTTTGCCTGTCTGATGTTCAATCCTGTCTCTGCGAGTGTCTCACTCGTTACCTTCGCTGCTGCACAGTGAGTGAGGTGGTGCCAAGTAGCTCCAGTTTTACCTTTCACCTTTACTGCATGTGAGGTTGCCAATACTACCTCCCATGGACCGGTCCACCTTGGTTCACTCCACTTGCGCTTGTGGACTTTTATCCACACCAGACTGCCTGGTGACACGACAGGAGGCGGCTTCCTTTCGTCAGCTGCTGCTTCTGCGTTTGTCACCTGAGAAAACAAAACTCGGCTCATGTTAGTTAGAGCTCCCGTATATTTCTCAATTTCTAGAGTTAGCAAGTCTAGGCTAGGACCTATCACTGAGTTAGAGGACTTGGATTGTGCTGTATTTAAATTCAAAGTTGTGGTTTATCATGACGTTATTAATCTCAAAAATTGTGAGTAGCACCTTTACTGAAAACTATTCTAAATGTGGATCTACAAAAAATGTTTGACACCTTACCATATCCCCCCTTCACCTCGATATCTCTGCTGTAAGGGATCACATGGCAACCATCTATGTATCTTGGCTATACACTGAACCTCCCCATGGTCCTGGTGACAGCATGGGCATCTGTTGATGTCTCACGGGAGGAGGTCCAGATGGACCTGGTCGTAGGTACTGCTGATGTTGTGGTGGGAACGGAGCATGTTGTGGTGCTGCACTGATCGGTCCTCCTGCTCTTTTATGAGGGCAATCTCTCACCCAATGACCTTCTCTCCCACATACGTAGCACACTCCTTTACTTACAAGACCCCCATGCCCCCCTTCATCGTTACCTCTCCCTCTGTTGGATGCACCACTTCTGCATCGTGGTGGGGGCTGATTGTACACCACCGTGGAGGCTGGTACTGCTGGATTTTGTTGCTGCTGGGCTTCTGCTGCTATCTGTTTCTTGGCCTGAACTTTTCTATTTAATTCTCTGTCGACCTCTGCTACTTGCAGTTTCAGCAGTCGCCGCTGCATTCTCCAGGGACGAAATCTCTTTATATCCTCGTCTTCTTTACTTTCTGCTCGTCTTTCCTCTATCTGCTGTTGCAAATCTTTTCTGATGCGTTCTACTTCTCTTACTTCACATTTTAGTCTTCCCACCAGTTCTCCTACTTCCCTTACTCCACATCTTAGTTTTCTTACCAGTTCTCCTACTTCCTTCCTCTGCTTCTTTAATGTAAACATTATGCAGCCTAGGAGTATTCAACTGTGTGTATTACATGTGCACGCTTGTCATCACATGAATCAAAGTCAACTCACCCTCTGTGCTGTATGGTGTGCGGCCGTTGACTCCAAAACTGGGATCCACTGCTTCACTTCCCAGATCTGGATCCACTCAACCACGCACCTTGACTAAAACAACCACAAAACTGCCAAAAGTTCAGCAGTAAATGTTAGCATACGTCTGTAGTGTAAGAGAGGTCAACGATCTCTCAAATATGTTTGCGCCGTCCGTGTCAAAATTGATTCTTAGGAACGATGTAAAATAGTAAATGTGCCAAAATTAGTCAATACTGGATATGTGAAGGAATCTCGAATCCAAAATTGAAGTTAGAATTCCGAAATCAAACTCAACATCTAAATCAGAATCAAAATCACAATCCAGTTCCAAATCAGAATTCGAAAGGTTTAAAATTGGAAGTAAAATGAAATTAAAAAACAATGAATAATTAATCAATTAAATATTAAATTCAACTTTAAAAAATCAATAACTGTGTTCAAAGATATTCAATCAGAAATACCAATGCAAGTCAAACTGTTGAACTGCACTTACACTCTGGTCTGCAAAATAATGAATCACAATTAAGTTCAAGAATTGAAGAAGCACAACTGAAACCATTAATCTTTGTTAAAATGCTGAATTAAAACCAAAGTCAACGACTAAAGTTATAATGCTTAATTAAAACTAAGGTCAGGATATAAGCTCACAGCTCTTAGACAATGAATCTCTGAAAAATTCACAGATTCTAAACACTTATTTACGATTATCTAGCAGTTACTCCTCCTAGCAGTTACTCCTCCTGGCCGCTAGTTGGTTTTCTGGCGTTTTATCCTTCTTCTTCGCTGTTTTTCGCAGACCGGAAGTTATCCTGAAACTGGCTGTTTTGGTAACGGATATGCTAACCGCTATGCTAACGACAAAAACGGAGCTTCTAATAAAGCATACGCACACACAAGTTTCACCAAAATCCCACACTTTAATTCCACTGGTACGCCCTCTGTCTCCTCTCACACTCTACTGGTTATTTTATTTTATAAGCACGTTTATTTTACATACAGAGTACCGCAACACCGGAGCTACACATAGCTAGCGTTAGCTCCTCACAGCGCGGCTACAGATTATGCAATGTTATTCATCATTTTAAACGTATTTCCACGCTGCTAAAACACAGACTGGTCACACGTATTATTGGACTTATTGTCCGGTTTTATTAAACCTTAAATCCTCCGGTTAACAGGCTATTAGCTCCTCCAGACCTGAGTTCATTGTTATGTTTGATCACGAGTTATAAACTTCCAGCGTCACACCACTCTCCTCAGTCAGTCTAGTTTCCCCAAAAGCCCATTATTCTACATCTTCTGAATCATCCACACGATCCTCTATTTTTGCACGGCCAAAGCAAGCAAGAGTGACTTCCAGGAGCCGCAGCCTCAGAAGCTAACTCCCGCTAGCCTAGCTTCTCTAAACAGCGTATGCTCAAGGCCCAAAACTCGTGGTCTAAACCCGCAAAGGATTGCACCCCTAAGCCGGAATGCCACGATATTTCAGTTCGCCAAGCTACATACCTGCTTTTGAACTAGTTGTCAACACAAGCCCAACCATGCACCCGCCGAGCCAGAGTGTCTCAGTATGTGCAAAATTAGTCCGCTTTAGCCAACAGCTGTTTGATACCAATGTGATGATTTAATTACAGCGCTGTCTGCCTTTAATTTCTTTATTCTTAGGATCCTCTGTATACACTGGACTTGTCCCTTTAATGCATTCTACAAATATACTCTCACTGCAAACTGCAACTCGCTCAGCTCAAAACGGCCTGCTCACACACTCCTTTTATTTTCACACCTCGTCCTCACAGAACAAAGGCACGCTTAGCAGGGCAAACGCCGGTCGGCCACATCTCCACTAAATGTCCTAAAACTACCTAGACAGACTTCGTTAGGTGCTGTTCTTACCTTTTATTGGCGCCTTGGAGATGTAGGTGACCGATGCCGTCCCGCATGCGTGTCTCGTCCCGCAAGAAGTCCTGCCGCTGTCGTCCAAATTTGTTGAGGAAAAACTCCTCACGAGGAGCGTGTAGCAGGCCAGCACACGTGGTCTGATAGCTATTCAGACACACGGCGCTAAAAACGTTACCGAAACTGGTTTACCGTCAGAAAGGATTTTAATCCTGCTGTTGCAATTACAGTTATGCAATGGTGTACATTAATCTCATGAAATATTACACAATTAACCCACTTTGGAAAAAACTCTTCCCAGTCCCAGGAGAACACGTCTTCCCCAGGACCGCTACCTAACAGAAGAGAAAAACGCTTTGCTATATCCCTCCCTCATATTCGTTCGCGACTCCTCCCCTTTCGTCTATCTCAATTTTTATTGGCTACCTACGCTCACACCTCAGTAAACGCCTGTCTTCACATCTCGCTCTACCTGCAACAAACACATTCAAATCCTGTCAGTTATGACTTACTCCCTTCTATAATCCTACAGCACTTTATGTTTATCTTAATTATGCATCCC
Organism: Melanostigma gelatinosum; assembly: GCF_949748355.1. NCBI lineage: Eukaryota > Metazoa > Chordata > Actinopteri > Perciformes > Zoarcidae > Melanostigma > Melanostigma gelatinosum. Next base: position 23,780,767 of record NC_136644.1, on the reverse strand, counting down.
CAAAACCCTTATGATTATGACTAATTATGAATCTTAATTATGAATTATTAAACACTATTATATCTACTAACCACCCCGGTTTTTGCTCAAATTTCTTACATATGACACTGGTCAGATGGCCTCAAGTGAAGACTGACAAGAAGTTAAGTCAAATGAAACTAAAACTCTAATTATTAATGATGTACTAAAGTCGTTTTTAGTCACGCTTTCTCTTTTGTTCTCAGTGTGTAGATATGTCTGCTGCCAGCAATCTGTCATCTGAAGATCAGTTCCTGTGCTCCATCTGTCTGGATGTGTTCACTGATCCAGTCAGCACATCATGTGGACACAACTTCTGCAAAAACTGCATCAATGAACACTGGAATACTAGTGACAGATACCAGTGTCCCTTGTGTAAAGAGGTTTTCAACACAAGACCAGATTTGAGGATCAACACTTTCATCTCTGAGATGGTTGTTCAGTTCAGACAGTCACCTCAACAGAAAACCAGCAGCTCAGAGCAACAAGAGTCCAAACCAGGAGAAGTTCCCTGTGACGTCTGCACTGGAACCAAACTGAAGGCCCTGAAGTCCTGCCTGGTGTGTCTGGCCTCCTACTGTGAGACTCACCTGGAGCCTCATCTGACAGCTTCACGCCTGAAAAGACATCAGCTGATCGACCCTGTGGAGAACCTGGAAGACAGGATGTGTACGAAGCACGATAAACCTCTGGAGCTGTTCTGTAAGACCGACCAGACATGTGTCTGCACGCTCTGCACTGTTTTAGATCATAAGATGCACGATGTTGTTCCTCTGAAAGAAGAATATGAAGGAAAGAAGGTGGAGCTGAAGAAGACAGAGGCTGAAATTCAGCAGATGATCCAGAAGAGACGACTGAAGATTCAGGAGATCAAACACTCAGTCAACCTCAGTGAGGAAGATGCAGACAGAGAGAAAGCAGAAGGTGTTCAGGTCTTCACTGATCTGAAAGAGTATGTTAAGAGAAGACTGAATGAGCTCATCAAAACAATAGAAGAGAAGCAGAAAAGAAAAGAAAAACAGGCCGAAGCTTTCATCAAAGAGCTGGAACAGGAAATCTCTGAGCTGAAGAAGAGAAGCTCTGAGGTGGTTCAGCTCTCACTCTCTGAAGACCACCTCCATCTTCTCCAGAGTGTCCCATCCCTGAAAGCTGCTCCATCCTTGAAGGACTGGACAAAGGTCAGTGTTCGTCCATCATCATATGAGCCAACTGTGGTGAGAGCTGTTGCTCTGCTGGAGGAGACGTTCAGTAAAAAGATAAAGAAGCTGATTGAAGCTGAGCTGAAGAGGATCCAGAAGTTTGCAGTGGATGTGACTCTTGATCCTGATACAGCTCATCCTGAACTCCTCCTGTCTGCTGATGGGAAACAAGTGAAACATGGTGACGTGAAGAAGAATCTCCCAAACAACCTAGAGAGATTTTCTCACTGTGTTTTTGTCCTCGGAAAGAAGAGTTTCTTTTCTGGCAGATTTTACTTTGAGGTTCAAGTTAAAGGAAAGACTGCGTGGAATTTAGGAGTGGCCAGAGAGTCGATCAACAGGAAGGGACACATCACACTGAGTCCTGAGGATGGTTACTGGACCATAGGGTTGAGAAATGGAAATAAGTACAAAGCTCTTGCTGACCCATTAGTCCATCTCTCTCTGAAGTCTCGGCCTCAGAAGGTGGGGGTGTTTGTGGATTATGAGGAGGGTCTGGTCTCCTTCTATGACGTAGATGCTGCAGCTCTTATCTACTCCTTCACTGGCTGCTCCTTCAAAGAGAAACTCTTCCCATACTTCAGTCCCTGTAGTAATGATGGTGGTAAAAACACCACCCCTCTGATCATCTGTCCTGTCAATCAAACTGTCTGATCTTTTTTTATGATCGGCAACTAATCGAACAATGAAGCGTTGCCAGTGAAACATCCACATATTGAATTAATCTTTCCATATATCATGTCCACAAAGTAAATATATAGCAGACAAAGTTTTCATACAGTCATCACGAGGATGTGATTCAATTAAAGACATAAGAACTAAACAAACAATGACAGGTGGATGAAGATGTATTATCATTTATGGTAACAAATGTACATATTGAGTGGTAATGTTTGGTGTAAACTTGTTTTCATCTGGATGTGATTGGTCATTACTTTCTCTTTTGTGTTATTCTGTCACTCAGTGTGTCATAAGAAGTGAGAACATGAACTGGAAGAGTTCACTGTTAAAATGTGGATTATTTGTTTATGGTGTTGCTTCTTAAAGACACATTTATAGATTTGTTTCCTGGTATAATCAACAATGTAGTGATGAATAATATTGATTTTTGTATGTAAATTCCTGGGCTTTGGATATAATGGTACTGATATACATTGATTTTAATTAGCATTTAGTTGGCTTTTCTGTTCTTTCATTATTTTCTGTTGAATGTTTTTCATGAAGCACGTTGGACGGCTGTTCAGCCTGTGTGTGAGTACTATAATTACCAGATTACGTTGGTTTTAAAAGGTTTCCATGACAGGTTATTGTATACCAGTGACCTAGTCCAGCACTGAGTCCTCAACCTCGTTCCTAAAAGACAGAAAAGGTTGATATATGTCAGCGACTACAACAGATGCTGTAACGTGAATGAAAACATGTTTTGTAATGAATGAAATGACTCTGCTGTAAAGTATCACTGCAGTAAAATCCTGTGCAGAAGAAGAAGCCGTTGAAGTTTTTATTTTGAAACTGCAGTCTCGTCTATGAAATCACCAAAGTGTTCACAGGTGTGGTGTGGTTCCCTCCTGTGACCAGTAGATGTCAGCACAGCGCACATCACAGGGAGGAGCGTTTGTTAAAGGCATGAACAGACTGCACGCGACTCAACTTCCTGGTCTGATTTAGTGACTAATGTCAATAAGAGAAGGTTACAACATTACAGGACAAACAGTGAGCTGAACTGTGGACTGACAGTAAGATTGCTGCAGAGCTGAAGAGGACTGTAAGGAGACTTCTGTTTAATGCCGACCCAAAATATATCTTTACATGTGGGACTGACTTCTTCTTGTGAAAGGGTTCTGGTGGCTGCAGGAAAAGGAAGATAAAACAAGACTTAATAGTTTCCCGTGATAATAAACTCCTCTTCTGCCAAATGTCTGTAACTAAACTCATGTCACACCCTGAAGGAGGAAACAGCCTCACAAACAGAGCTGCTGTAAGAGGCGGAGCTTCAACGTCACGTTCCTGAAGTGAAACTTAGTGTTTGTCAGAGTGAAGGCAGAGCTGCAGTCGAGACAAGTCTCTGTGTTTCTGTCGAAAGAAATATTACACTTTGTTCGTCGGGACTTTCTCAACAACTGACACAAACACTGGTGAGTGCAGCTGATAATATTTACTGTGTTTCAATCGCTTTAACACAAAACTCACAGCTCTCATCAAACAGGAAGTTACACTCTTTTAATTCTATTATGTGTTGAGGAAAAACTCCTCACGAGGAGCGTGTAGCAGGCCAGCACACGCGGTCTGATAGCTATTCAGACACACGGCGCTAAAAACGTTACCGAAACTGGTTTACCGTCAGAAAGGATTTTAATCCTGCTGTTGCAATTACAGTTATGCAATAGTGTACATTAATCTCATGAAATATTACACAATTAACCCACTTTGGAAAAAACTCTTCCCAGTCCCAGGAGAACACGTCTTCCCCAGGACCGCTACCTAACAGAAGAGAAAAACGCTTTGCTATATCCCTCCCTCATATTCGTTCGCGACTCCTCCCCTTTCGTCTATCTCAATTTTTATTGGCTACCTACGCTCACACCTCAGTAAACGCCTGTCTTCACATCTCACTCTACCTGCAACAAACACATTCAAATCCTGTCAGTTATGACTTACTCCCTTCTATAATCCTACAGCACTTTATGTTTATCTTAATTATGCATCCCCAAAACCCTTATGATTATGACTAATTATGAATCTTAATTATGAATTATTAAACACTATTATATCTACTAACCACCCCGGTTTTTGCTCAAATTTCTTACAATTCCCCCCTAACCCACAGTTCACTGTGAGTTAGTTACTCAAATGTAGTTAGTTACTCAAATGTAGTTAGTTACTCAAATGTCGTTGGAGACCTCCCCCCTACTCAATCCAGGGAGAGGCTCCCTATCTATCTAAACAGAGGCAAACAATTCATGCATACAGATATCATTTCAAGTATTTCTGTTCAGTCCGTTTCAAAATTGAGTCCGTAAAAAAGGAAGACAAAAAAGGGAAAAATTTAATCCGTAAAAAGGGAAAGATAGAATCCGTAAAAAAGGAAAAGATCGAATGCGTTGAAAATCACTGCCTTCCATGTCTTGGGGCTGGCAGGATCAGGATACAGCCTGTAGGCTAGAGAACACATACTGAGAAGCCTTGACTGTTCTTTTACACTTGACAAAATTACATTTCTTAATCTTTACACCCTAAAATCCCATTATAACCCATTAAACAAAAATAAAATCTCAAATTACTCATCCAGAACAATCAGTCTATTTCCCAAATTTCCCATATCTCACCGGATGTGTTAGAAGTCCATCTGGGCCTTTATCAGGTCCTTCAGGATCTCCGAGAGGATGGTCAGGAACCGCTTGTGAAGTTCCGCTATGGCACCGCTGGTGGCCTCATCTAGACTGTGGCCATCAGAAGCTCCAATTCTCCCTCATCCTCGACACATAACTGGTTGCCCTGGACTGGAGTCTGGCTCATCGTTGAAGCAATAAACCCCTGTAGAAGTCCACGGATGCAAGGGAACCCACATCCACAGACGACTAGGAGGCCTACGACGACAACACACAGAGTAATTACAATTGACAAAAATGTATGTTTCCACTTGCCAAACATACTCTCCAACCAGTCGGTGAATGGATTAGTGGCACCAGAGTTCTCCGCTAGCTCTTGGCTGAGTGCTGTCAGTCCCTCCAGAGCCCTGGTCACCGATCCATCAGGAGCTGTGTTATTTGGAATGAAAGTACAGCAAGCAGTCCCAAACATCTGACAAACGCCACCTTTCTCTGCTAATATCATATCTAATGCCATTCTGTTCTGCAAGGTCATTAAACTAGTCTTCGCCAGCTGTGCATGCAGTCCTGATATGGCATCTCTGGTGAAGTTTACAAAACGCTGTTGGTTATAGTAAATGTAGTTGATCCAATCGACATTTTTATTAATCGTTACCCACCAGAAAAATGCAGATTCAAAACCGGCAGCTATTTGATTTCTGGCTTTGAATTCATTCGGCACCCCCCTTGGCACTCCTATGCCATCTATGTATACTTGGTCATCGAAGGCTCCCTTCGGGCTACCAGCATCTCTTTTGGATCTTCTGTTAGCATGTGGGCGTGGAGAGATGAGTTCTCTATAAGTTGCATCAGTGACAGGCAAGATATAGAATGGTAATATAAGTTGCACCAACGCACATCTACCTGTCCAATCTTTAGGCAGGATTGGATATATGGTTCTTCCTCCACACCACCACCATAAATCAGCTCTAGGTGTTGTCTGTCGTAACACACTGTTATATAAATAGTCGCTAGCATTGTGACTGTTGCTACAATTTGCTTCAATAATACTGCCTACATTGGGCCCCATAGCTGTATCTGAGACTATACAATCAAATGGACCCTCTGAAACCTTGAACAGAGGTGGGGTATTATATTCTACAGGTGGGTAATCCCAGTGCAGCCCCTGACAAGTGTGATGGAGGGGCAAAGTGTCATCAGTAAACAGAGTTAAAATACAACTAAATTCAGGGCTTAGGGGTCTAAACCTTGAAGGAACTGGTGTTGCTAGGAGTCTAGGTCCTGAACACACAATACAATCTGTACTTCTCTGACTTGAAGCCGTATATTGTACCCACCGGAGCCATAAATTCCCATCTGCCATTCCAGTTTCCACCCCCGGTACCTCATTCTCTGCATCAGTCGTATGTCGAACCTGGTCATCCATGATCTTTTTGGCAGGCTTAACAATAATCCTAATAAGCCCTTGTGGAGCAGGACTATCAGTAGTTGCCTTTCCCTGTACTACGTAAAGTCCTCCGTCAGTCAATTTTGGGTCTGTTAAGGTAAGTCTTAAAGGATTACATCTACCCACCCCCTTTCTACACATGTGATAAGAAGCTGGGGCATTTAACATCTTTAGTCGGTCTTTAAGACCTGGGTTGGGGTCTTTTCCTAAACCCTCGCCACCTGTGTTCATCATTGCCCATCCCCAATCTTCACAATCACAGTTATAATACGATAACAGCTTACCATACTTATTTGTGGCGGGCCCACACTGGTCAGTTATGATGCACAAGGTTTTGGTCATCCACCCGTAGGTGTGTTCATACCTGGGACAGGAAACTACTTCACAGAAGTCGAACTGGACCGTTGATGTTGTACCTTCTTTGAACGTAAGAGTGAGAGTTACATTTTCATAGGTGAGTGTCGTCAGAGAAGCCTCTCTACGTGGTCTGAGATCGGTTTGATTAGTTACTGAGGCTAAATTTCGAATCCTGATGTAGTCATGCATGTGTTCTGGTTCCTGTCTGTGGTTAATTCCCCATACTAAGAGGGAAACTACTGAAATCAGGACGAAAGTAATTACAGACTTCCATAACCTACTGAAGCTAGAGTCTCCCAATGGAAGGCCTCGCTTAAACTGTGGGGGAAACGTCATTGTCAGTACTGTCTAAACCCTCTTTTGAGGTGTCTTCAAATTTTGCCTGTCTGATGTTCAATCCTGTCTCTGCGAGTGTCTCACTCGTTACCTTCGCTGCTGCACAGTGAGTGAGGTGGTGCCAAGTAGCTCCAGTTTTACCTTTCACCTTTACTGCATGTGAGGTTGCCAATACTACCTCCCATGGACCGGTCCACCTTGGTTCACTCCACTTGCGCTTGTGGACTTTTATCCACACCAGACTGCCTGGTGACACGACAGGAGGCGGCTTCCTTTCGTCAGCTGCTGCTTCTGCGTTTGTCACCTGAGAAAACAAAACTCGGCTCATGTTAGTTAGAGCTCCCGTATATTTCTCAATTTCTAGAGTTAGCAAGTCTAGGCTAGGACCTATCACTGAGTTAGAGGACTTGGATTGTGCTGTATTTAAATTCAAAGTTGTGGTTTATCATGACGTTATTAATCTCAAAAATTGTGAGTAGCACCTTTACTGAAAACTATTCTAAATGTGGATCTACAAAAAATGTTTGACACCTTACCATATCCCCCCTTCACCTCGATATCTCTGCTGTAAGGGATCACATGGCAACCATCTATGTATCTTGGCTATACACTGAACCTCCCCATGGTCCTGGTGACAGCATGGGCATCTGTTGATGTCTCACGGGAGGAGGTCCAGATGGACCTGGTCGTAGGTACTGCTGATGTTGTGGTGGGAACGGAGCATGTTGTGGTGCTGCACTGATCGGTCCTCCTGCTCTTTTATGAGGGCAATCTCTCACCCAATGACCTTCTCTCCCACATACGTAGCACACTCCTTTACTTACAAGACCCCCATGCCCCCCTTCATCGTTACCTCTCCCTCTGTTGGATGCACCACTTCTGCATCGTGGTGGGGGCTGATTGTACACCACCGTGGAGGCTGGTACTGCTGGATTTTGTTGCTGCTGGGCTTCTGCTGCTATCTGTTTCTTGGCCTGAACTTTTCTATTTAATTCTCTGTCGACCTCTGCTACTTGCAGTTTCAGCAGTCGCCGCTGCATTCTCCAGGGACGAAATCTCTTTATATCCTCGTCTTCTTTACTTTCTGCTCGTCTTTCCTCTATCTGCTGTTGCAAATCTTTTCTGATGCGTTCTACTTCTCTTACTTCACATTTTAGTCTTCCCACCAGTTCTCCTACTTCCCTTACTCCACATCTTAGTTTTCTTACCAGTTCTCCTACTTCCTTCCTCTGCTTCTTTAATGTAAACATTATGCAGCCTAGGAGTATTCAACTGTGTGTATTACATGTGCACGCTTGTCATCACATGAATCAAAGTCAACTCACCCTCTGTGCTGTATGGTGTGCGGCCGTTGACTCCAAAACTGGGATCCACTGCTTCACTTCCCAGATCTGGATCCACTCAACCACGCACCTTGACTAAAACAACCACAAAACTGCCAAAAGTTCAGCAGTAAATGTTAGCATACGTCTGTAGTGTAAGAGAGGTCAACGATCTCTCAAATATGTTTGCGCCGTCCGTGTCAAAATTGATTCTTAGGAACGATGTAAAATAGTAAATGTGCCAAAATTAGTCAATACTGGATATGTGAAGGAATCTCGAATCCAAAATTGAAGTTAGAATTCCGAAATCAAACTCAACATCTAAATCAGAATCAAAATCACAATCCAGTTCCAAATCAGAATTCGAAAGGTTTAAAATTGGAAGTAAAATGAAATTAAAAAACAATGAATAATTAATCAATTAAATATTAAATTCAACTTTAAAAAATCAATAACTGTGTTCAAAGATATTCAATCAGAAATACCAATGCAAGTCAAACTGTTGAACTGCACTTACACTCTGGTCTGCAAAATAATGAATCACAATTAAGTTCAAGAATTGAAGAAGCACAACTGAAACCATTAATCTTTGTTAAAATGCTGAATTAAAACCAAAGTCAACGACTAAAGTTATAATGCTTAATTAAAACTAAGGTCAGGATATAAGCTCACAGCTCTTAGACAATGAATCTCTGAAAAATTCACAGATTCTAAACACTTATTTACGATTATCTAGCAGTTACTCCTCCTAGCAGTTACTCCTCCTGGCCGCTAGTTGGTTTTCTGGCGTTTTATCCTTCTTCTTCGCTGTTTTTCGCAGACCGGAAGTTATCCTGAAACTGGCTGTTTTGGTAACGGATATGCTAACCGCTATGCTAACGACAAAAACGGAGCTTCTAATAAAGCATACGCACACACAAGTTTCACCAAAATCCCACACTTTAATTCCACTGGTACGCCCTCTGTCTCCTCTCACACTCTACTGGTTATTTTATTTTATAAGCACGTTTATTTTACATACAGAGTACCGCAACACCGGAGCTACACATAGCTAGCGTTAGCTCCTCACAGCGCGGCTACAGATTATGCAATGTTATTCATCATTTTAAACGTATTTCCACGCTGCTAAAACACAGACTGGTCACACGTATTATTGGACTTATTGTCCGGTTTTATTAAACCTTAAATCCTCCGGTTAACAGGCTATTAGCTCCTCCAGACCTGAGTTCATTGTTATGTTTGATCACGAGTTATAAACTTCCAGCGTCACACCACTCTCCTCAGTCAGTCTAGTTTCCCCAAAAGCCCATTATTCTACATCTTCTGAATCATCCACACGATCCTCTATTTTTGCACGGCCAAAGCAAGCAAGAGTGACTTCCAGGAGCCGCAGCCTCAGAAGCTAACTCCCGCTAGCCTAGCTTCTCTAAACAGCGTATGCTCAAGGCCCAAAACTCGTGGTCTAAACCCGCAAAGGATTGCACCCCTAAGCCGGAATGCCACGATATTTCAGTTCGCCAAGCTACATACCTGCTTTTGAACTAGTTGTCAACACAAGCCCAACCATGCACCCGCCGAGCCAGAGTGTCTCAGTATGTGCAAAATTAGTCCGCTTTAGCCAACAGCTGTTTGATACCAATGTGATGATTTAATTACAGCGCTGTCTGCCTTTAATTTCTTTATTCTTAGGATCCTCTGTATACACTGGACTTGTCCCTTTAATGCATTCTACAAATATACTCTCACTGCAAACTGCAACTCGCTCAGCTCAAAACGGCCTGCTCACACACTCCTTTTATTTTCACACCTCGTCCTCACAGAACAAAGGCACGCTTAGCAGGGCAAACGCCGGTCGGCCACATCTCCACTAAATGTCCTAAAACTACCTAGACAGACTTCGTTAGGTGCTGTTCTTACCTTTTATTGGCGCCTTGGAGATGTAGGTGACCGATGCCGTCCCGCATGCGTGTCTCGTCCCGCAAGAAGTCCTGCCGCTGTCGTCCAAATTTGTTGAGGAAAAACTCCTCACGAGGAGCGTGTAGCAGGCCAGCACACGTGGTCTGATAGCTATTCAGACACACGGCGCTAAAAACGTTACCGAAACTGGTTTACCGTCAGAAAGGATTTTAATCCTGCTGTTGCAATTACAGTTATGCAATGGTGTACATTAATCTCATGAAATATTACACAATTAACCCACTTTGGAAAAAACTCTTCCCAGTCCCAGGAGAACACGTCTTCCCCAGGACCGCTACCTAACAGAAGAGAAAAACGCTTTGCTATATCCCTCCCTCATATTCGTTCGCGACTCCTCCCCTTTCGTCTATCTCAATTTTTATTGGCTACCTACGCTCACACCTCAGTAAACGCCTGTCTTCACATCTCGCTCTACCTGCAACAAACACATTCAAATCCTGTCAGTTATGACTTACTCCCTTCTATAATCCTACAGCACTTTATGTTTATCTTAATTATGCATCCCCAAAACCCTTATGATTATGACTAATTATGAATCTTAATTATGAATTATTAAACACTATTATATCTACTAACCACCCCGGTTTTTGCTCAAATTTCTTACATATGACACTGGTCAGATGGCCTCAAGTGAAGACTGACAAGAAGTTAAGTCAAATGAAACTAAAACTCTAATTATTAATGATGTACTAAAGTCGTTTTTAGTCACGCTTTCTCTTTTGTTCTCAGTGTGTAGATATGTCTGCTGCCAGCAATCTGTCATCTGAAGATCAGTTCCTGTGCTCCATCTGTCTGGATGTGTTCACTGATCCAGTCAGCACATCATGTGGACACAACTTCTGCAAAAACTGCATCAATGAACACTGGAATACTAGTGACAGATACCAGTGTCCCTTGTGTAAAGAGGTTTTCAACACAAGACCAGATTTGAGGATCAACACTTTCATCTCTGAGATGGTTGTTCAGTTCAGACAGTCACCTCAACAGAAAACCAGCAGCTCAGAGCAACAAGAGTCCAAACCAGGAGAAGTTCCCTGTGACGTCTGCACTGGAACCAAACTGAAGGCCCTGAAGTCCTGCCTGGTGTGTCTGGCCTCCTACTGTGAGACTCACCTGGAGCCTCATCTGACAGCTTCACGCCTGAAAAGACATCAGCTGATCGACCCTGTGGAGAACCTGGAAGACAGGATGTGTACGAAGCACGATAAACCTCTGGAGCTGTTCTGTAAGACCGACCAGACATGTGTCTGCACGCTCTGCACTGTTTTAGATCATAAGATGCACGATGTTGTTCCTCTGAAAGAAGAATATGAAGGAAAGAAGGTGGAGCTGAAGAAGACAGAGGCTGAAATTCAGCAGATGATCCAGAAGAGACGACTGAAGATTCAGGAGATCAAACACTCAGTCAACCTCAGTGAGGAAGATGCAGACAGAGAGAAAGCAGAAGGTGTTCAGGTCTTCACTGATCTGAAAGAGTATGTTAAGAGAAGACTGAATGAGCTCATCAAAACAATAGAAGAGAAGCAGAAAAGAAAAGAAAAACAGGCCGAAGCTTTCATCAAAGAGCTGGAACAGGAAATCTCTGAGCTGAAGAAGAGAAGCTCTGAGGTGGTTCAGCTCTCACTCTCTGAAGACCACCTCCATCTTCTCCAGAGTGTCCCATCCCTGAAAGCTGCTCCATCCTTGAAGGACTGGACAAAGGTCAGTGTTCGTCCATCATCATATGAGCCAACTGTGGTGAGAGCTGTTGCTCTGCTGGAGGAGACGTTCAGTAAAAAGATAAAGAAGCTGATTGAAGCTGAGCTGAAGAGGATCCAGAAGTTTGCAGTGGATGTGACTCTTGATCCTGATACAGCTCATCCTGAACTCCTCCTGTCTGCTGATGGGAAACAAGTGAAACATGGTGACGTGAAGAAGAATCTCCCAAACAACCTAGAGAGATTTTCTCACTGTGTTTTTGTCCTCGGAAAGAAGAGTTTCTTTTCTGGCAGATTTTACTTTGAGGTTCAAGTTAAAGGAAAGACTGCGTGGAATTTAGGAGTGGCCAGAGAGTCGATCAACAGGAAGGGACACATCACACTGAGTCCTGAGGATGGTTACTGGACCATAGGGTTGAGAAATGGAAATAAGTACAAAGCTCTTGCTGACCCATTAGTCCATCTCTCTCTGAAGTCTCGGCCTCAGAAGGTGGGGGTGTTTGTGGATTATGAGGAGGGTCTGGTCTCCTTCTATGACGTAGATGCTGCAGCTCTTATCTACTCCTTCACTGGCTGCTCCTTCAAAGAGAAACTCTTCCCATACTTCAGTCCCTGTAGTAATGATGGTGGTAAAAACACCACCCCTCTGATCATCTGTCCTGTCAATCAAACTGTCTGATCTTTTTTTATGATCGGCAACTAATCGAACAATGAAGCGTTGCCAGTGAAACATCCACATATTGAATTAATCTTTCCATATATCATGTCCACAAAGTAAATATATAGCAGACAAAGTTTTCATACAGTCATCACGAGGATGTGATTCAATTAAAGACATAAGAACTAAACAAACAATGACAGGTGGATGAAGATGTATTATCATTTATGGTAACAAATGTACATATTGAGTGGTAATGTTTGGTGTAAACTTGTTTTCATCTGGATGTGATTGGTCATTACTTTCTCTTTTGTGTTATTCTGTCACTCAGTGTGTCATAAGAAGTGAGAACATGAACTGGAAGAGTTCACTGTTAAAATGTGGATTATTTGTTTATGGTGTTGCTTCTTAAAGACACATTTATAGATTTGTTTCCTGGTATAATCAACAATGTAGTGATGAATAATATTGATTTTTGTATGTAAATTCCTGGGCTTTGGATATAATGGTACTGATATACATTGATTTTAATTAGCATTTAGTTGGCTTTTCTGTTCTTTCATTATTTTCTGTTGAATGTTTTTCATGAAGCACGTTGGACGGCTGTTCAGCCTGTGTGTGAGTACTATAATTACCAGATTACGTTGGTTTTAAAAGGTTTCCATGACAGGTTATTGTATACCAGTGACCTAGTCCAGCACTGAGTCCTCAACCTCGTTCCTAAAAGACAGAAAAGGTTGATATATGTCAGCGACTACAACAGATGCTGTAACGTGAATGAAAACATGTTTTGTAATGAATGAAATGACTCTGCTGTAAAGTATCACTGCAGTAAAATCCTGTGCAGAAGAAGCCGTTGAAGTTTTTATTTTGAAACTGCAGTCTCGTCTATGAAATCACCAAAGTGTTCACAGGTGTGCCACAGCCCACAGGTGTGCCAAATGTCTGTAACTAAACTCATCTCACACCCTGAAGGAGGAAACAGCCTCACAAACAGAGCTGCTGTAAGAGGCGGAGCTTCAACGTCACGTTCCTGAAGTGAAACTTAGTGTTTGTCAGAGTGAAGGCAGAGCTGCAGTCGAGACAAGTCTCTGTGTTTCTGTCGAAAGAAATATTACACTTTGTTCGTCAGGACTTTCTCAACAACTGACACAAACACTGGTGAGTGCAGCTGATAATATTTACTGTGTTTCAATCGCTTTAACACAAAACTCACAGCTCTCATCAAACAGGAAGTTACACTCTTTTAATTCTATTATGACACTGGTCAGATGGCCTTAAGTGAAGACTGACAAGAAGTTAAGTCAAATGAAACTAAAACTCTAATTATTAATGATGTACTCAAGTCGTTTTTAGTCACGCTTTCTCTCTTGTTCTCAGTGTGTAGATATGTCTGCTGCCAGCAATCTGTCATCTGAAGATCAGTTCCTGTGCTCCATCTGTCTGGATGTGTTCACTGATCCAGTCACCACATCATGTGGACACAACTTCTGCAAAAACTGCATTAATGAACACTGGAATACTAGTGACAGATGCCAGTGTCCCATGTGTAAAGAGGGTTTCAACACAAGACCAGATTTGAGGATCAACACTTTCATCTCTGAGATGGTTGTTCAGTTCAGACAGTCAGCTCAACAGAAAACCAGCAGCTCAGAGCAACAAGAGTCCAAACCAGGAGAAGTTCCCTGTGACGTCTGCACTGGAACCAAACTGAAGGCCCTGAAGTCCTGCCTGGTGTGTCTGGCCTCCTACTGTGAGACTCACCTGGAGCCTCATCTGACAATGTCAGGCCTGAAAAGACATCAGCTGATCGACCCTGTGGAGAACCTGGAAGACAGGATGTGTACGAAGCACGATAAACCTCTGGAGCTGTTCTGTAAGACCGACCAGACATGTGTCTGCACGCTCTGCACTGTTTTAGATCATAAGATGCACAATGTTGTTCCTCTGAAAGAAGAATATGAAGGAAAGAAGGTGGAGCTGAAGAAGACAGAGGCTGAAATTCAGCAGATGATCCAGAAGAGACGAGTGAAGATTCAGGAGATCAAACACTCAGTCGACCTCAGTGAGGAAGATGCAGACAGAGAGAAAGCAGAAGGTGTTCAGGTCTTCACTGATCTGAAGGAGTCTGTTGAGAGAGGCCTGAACGAGCTCATCAAAACAATAGAAGAGAAGAAGAAAACAACAGAGAAACAGGCCGAAGCTTTCATCAAAGAGCTGGAACAGGAAATCTCTGAGCTGAAGAAGAGAAGCACTGAGGTGGTTCAGCTCTCACTCTCTGAAGACCACCTCCATCTTCTCCAGAGTGTTCAGTCCTCAAACATCCACCATCCACCACCCACCAAGGACTGGACAAAGGTCAGTGTTCCTCCAGCATCATATGAGGGGACTGTGGTGAGAGCTGTGTCTCAGCTGGAGGAGACGCTCAGTAAAAAGATAAAGAAGCTGATTGAAGCTGAGCTGAAGAGGATCCAGAAGTTTGCAGTGGATGTGACTCTTGATCCTGATACAGCAAATCCTAAACTCATCTTGTCTGCTGATGGGAAACAAGTGAAACATGGTGACGTGAAGAAGAATCTCCCAAACAACCCAGAGAGATTTTCTTTTTTCAACTGTGTTTTAGGGAAGCAGAGTTTCTCTTCTGGCAGATTTTACTTTGAGGTTCAAGTTAAAGGAAAGACTGCGTGGAATTTAGGAGTGGCCAGAGAGTCGATCAACAGGAAGGGACACATCACAATGAGTCCTCAGAATAGTTACTGGGCCATATGGTTGAGAAATGGAAATAAGTACATAGCTGCTGCTGACCCTTCAGTCCATCTCTCTCTGAAGTCTCAGCCTCAGAAGGTGGGGGTGTTTGTGGATCATGAGGAGGATCTGGTCTCCTTCTATGACGTAGATGCTGCAGCTCTTATCTACTCCTTCACTGGCTGCTCCTTCAAAGAGAAACTCTTCCCATACTTTGGTCCTTGTGATAATGATGGTGGTAAAAACACCGCCCCTCTGATCATCTGTCCTGTCAATCAAACTGTCTGAACTTTTTTTATGATCGGCAACTAATTGCGCAATGAAGCGTTGCCAGTGAAACATCCACATATTGAATTAATCTTTCCATATATCATGTCCACAAAGTAAATATAAAGCAGACAAAGTTTTCATACAGTCATCACGAGGATGTGATTCAATTAAAGACATAAGAACTAAACAAACAATGACAGGTGGATGAAGATGTATTATCATTAAGGTAACAAATGTACATATTGAGTGGTAATGTTTCTGTAAACTTGTTTTCATCTGGATGTGATTGGTCATTACTTTCTCTTTTGTGTTATTCTGTCACTCAGTGTGTCATAAGAAGTGAGAACATGAACTGGAAGAGTTCACTGTTAAAATGTGGATTATTTGTTTATGGTGTTGCTTCTTAAAGAGACATTTATAGATTTGTTTCCTGGTATAATCAACAATGTAGTGATGAATAATATTGATTTTTGTATGTAAATTCCTGGGCTTTCGATATAATGGTACTGATATACATTGATTTTAATTAGCATTTCGTTGGCTTTTCTGTTCTTTCATTATTTTCTGTTGAATGTTTTTCATAAAGCACGTTGGACGGCTGTTCAGCCTGTGTGTGAGTACTATAATTACCAGATTACGTTGGTTTTAAAAGGTTTCCATGACAGGTTATTGTATACCAGTGACCTAGTCCAGCACTGAGTCCTCAACCTCGTTCCTAAAAGACAGAAAAGGTTGATATATGTCAGCGACTACAACAGATGCTGTAACGTGAATGAAAACATGTTTTGTAATGAATGAAATGACTCTGCTGCAAAGTATCACTGCAGTAAAATCCTGTGCAGAAGAAGAAGCCGTTGAAGTTTTTATTTTGAAACTGCAGTCTCGTCTATGAAATCACCAAAGTGTTCACAGGTGTGGTGTGTTTCCCTCCTGTGACCAGTAGATGTCAGCACAGCGCACATCACAGGGAGGCGCGTTTGTTAAAGGCATGAACAGACTGCACGCGACTCAACTTCCTGGTCTGATTTAGTGACTAATGTCAATAAGAGAAGGTTACAACATTACAGGACAAACAGTGAGCTGAACTGTGGACTGACAGTAAGATTGCTGCAGAGTTGAAGAGGACTGTAAGGAGACTTCTGTTTCCTGCCGACCCAAAATATATCTTTACATGTGGGACTGACTTCTTCTTGTGAAAAGGGTTCTGGTGGCTGCAGGAAAAGGAAGATAAAACAAGACTTAATAGTTTCCCGTGATAATAAACTCCTCTTCTGCCTAATGTCTGTAACTAAACTCATGGCACACCCTGAAGGAGGAAACAGCCTCACAAACAGAGCTGCTGTAAGGACCGCTACCTAACAGAAGAGAAAAACGCTTTGCTATATCCCTCCCTCATATTCGTTCGCGACTCCTCCCCTTTCGTCTATCTCAATTTTTATTGGCTACCTACGCTCACACCTCAGTAAACGCCTGTCTTCACATCTCGCTCTACCTGCAACAAACACATTCAAATCCTGTCAGTTATGACTTACTCCCTTCTATAATCCTACAGCACTTTATGTTTATCTTAATTATGCATCCCCAAAACCCTTATGATTATGACTAATTATGAATCTTAATTATGAATTATTAAACACTATTATATCTACTAACCACCCCGGTTTTTGCTCAAATTTCTTACAATTCCCCCCTAACCCACAGTTCACTGTGAGTTAGTTACTCAAATGTAGTTAGTTACTCAAATGTAGTTAGTTACTCAAATGTCGTTGGAGACCTCCCCCCTACTCAATCCAGGGAGAGGCTCCCTATCTATCTAAACAGAGGCAAACAATTCATGCATACAGATATCATTTCAAGTATTTCTGTTCAGTCCGTTTCAAAATTGAGTCCGTAAAAAAGGAAGACAAAAAAGGGAAAAATTAAATCCGTAAAAAGGGAAAGATAGAATCCGTAAAAAAGGAAAAGATCGAATGCGTTGAAAATCACTGCCTTCCATGTCTTGGGGCTGGCAGGATCAGGATACAGCCTGTAGGCTAGAGAACACATACTGAGAAGCCTTGACTGTTCTTTTACACTTGACAAAATTACATTTCTTAATCTTTACACCCTAAAATCCCATTATAACCCATTAAACAAAAATAAAATCTCAAATTACTCATCCAGAACAATCAGTCTATTTCCCAAATTTCCAATATCTCACCGGATGTGTTAGAAGTCCATCTGGGCCTTTATCAGGTCCTTCAGGATCTCCGAGAGGATGGTCAGGAACCGCTTGTGAAGTTCCGCTATGGCACCGCTGGTGGCCTCATCTAGACTGTGGCCATCAGAAGCTCCAATTCTCCCTCATCCTCGACACATAACTGGTTGCCCTGGACTGGAGTCTGGCTCATCGTTGAAGCAATAAACCCCTGTAGAAGTCCACGGATGCAAGGGAACCCACATCCACAGACGACTAGGAGGCCTACGACGACAACACACAGAGTAATTACGATTGACAAAAATGTATGTTTCCACTTGCCAAACATACTCTCCAACCAGTCGGTGAATGGATTAGTGGCACCAGAGTTCTCCGCTAGCTCTTGGCTGAGTGCTGTCAGTCCCTCCAGAGCCCTGGTCACCGATCCATCAGGAGCTGTGTTATTTGGAATGAAAGTACAGCAAGCAGTCCCAAACATCTGACAAACGCCACCTTTCTCTGCTAATATCATATCTAATGCCATTCTGTTCTGCAAGGTCATTAAACTAGTCTTCGCCAGCTGTGCATGCAGTCCTGATATGGCATCTCTGGTGAAGTTTACAAAACGCTGTTGGTTATAGTAAATGTAGTTGATCCAATCGACATTTTTATTAATCGTTACCCACCAGAAAAATGCAGATTCAAAACCGGCAGCTATTTGATTTCTGGCTTTGAATTCATTCGGCACCCCCCTTGGCACTCCTATGCCATCTATGTATACTTGGTCATCGAAGGCTCCCTTCGGGCTACCAGCATCTCTTTTGGATCTTCTGTTAGCATGTGGGCGTGGAGAGATGAGTTCTCTATAAGTTGCATCAGTGACAGGCAAGATATAGAATGGTAATATAAGTTGCACCAACGCACATCTACCTGTCCAATCTTTAGGCAGGATTGGATATATGGTTCTTCCTCCACACCACCACCATAAATCAGCTCTAGGTGTTGTCTGTCGTAACACACTGTTATATAAATAGTCGCTAGCATTGTGACTGTTGCTACAATTTGCTTCAATAATACTGCCTACATTGGGCCCCATAGCTGTATCTGAGACTATACAATCAAATGGACCCTCTGAAACCTTGAACAGAGGTGGGGTATTATATTCTACAGGTGGGTAATCCCAGTGCAGCCCCTGACAAGTGTGATGGAGGGGCAAAGTGTCATCAGTAAACAGAGTTAAAATACAACTAAATTCAGGGCTTAGGGGTCTAAACCTTGAAGGAACTGGTGTTGCTAGGAGTCTAGGTCCTGAACACACAATACAATCTGTACTTCTCTGACTTGAAGCCGTATATTGTACCCACCGGAGCCATAAATTCCCATCTGCCATTCCAGTTTCCACCCCCGGTACCTCATTCTCTGCATCAGTCGTATGTCGAACCTGGTCATCCATGATCTTTTTGGCAGGCTTAACAATAATCCTAATAAGCCCTTGTGGAGCAGGACTATCAGTAGTTGCCTTTCCCTGTACTACGTAAAGTCCTCCGTCAGTCAATTTTGGGTCTGTTAAGGTAAGTCTTAAAGGATTACATCTACCCACCCCCTTTCTACACATGTGATAAGAAGCTGGGGCATTTAACATCTTTAGTCGGTCTTTAAGACCTGGGTTGGGGTCTTTTCCTAAACCCTCGCCACCTGTGTTCATCATTGCCCATCCCCAATCTTCACAATCACAGTTATAATACGATAACAGCTTACCATACTTATTTGTGGCGGGCCCACACTGGTCAGTTATGATGCACAAGGTTTTGGTCATCCACCCGTAGGTGTGTTCATACCTGGGACAGGAAACTACTTCACAGAAGTCGAACTGGACCGTTGATGTTGTACCTTCTTTGAACGTAAGAGTGAGAGTTACATTTTCATAGGTGAGTGTCGTCAGAGAAGCCTCTCTACGTGGTCTGAGATCGGTTTGATTAGTTACTGAGGCTAAATTTCGAATCCTGATGTAGTCATGCATGTGTTCTGGTTCCTGTCTGTGGTTAATTCCCCATACTAAGAGGGAAACTACTGAAATCAGGACGAAAGTAATTACAGACTTCCATAACCTACTGAAGCTAGAGTCTCCAAATGGAAGGCCTCGCTTAAACTGTGGGGGAAACGTCATTGTCAGTACTGTCTAAACCCTCTTTTGAGGTGTCTTCAAATTTTGCCTGTCTGATGTTCAATCCTGTCTCTGCGAGTGTCTCACTCGTTACCTTCGCTGCTGCACAGTGAGTGAGGTGGTGCCAAGTAGCTCCAGTTTTACCTTTCACCTTTACTGCATGTGAGGTTGCCAATACTACCTCCCATGGACCGGTCCACCTTGGTTCACTCCACTTGCGCTTGTGGACTTTTATCCACACCAGACTGCCTGGTGACACGACAGGAGGCGGCTTCCTTTCGTCAGCTGCTGCTTCTGCGTTTGTCACCTGAGAAAACAAAACTCGGCTCATGTTAGTTAGAGCTCCCGTATATTTCTCAATTTCTAGAGTTAGCAAGTCTAGGCTAGGACCTATCACTGAGTTAGAGGACTTGGATTGTGCTGTATTTAAATTCAAAGTTGTGGTTTATCATGACGTTATTAATCTCAAAAATTGTGAGTAGCACCTTTACTGAAAACTATTCTAAATGTGGATCTACAAAAAATGTTTGACACCTTACCATATCCCCCCTTCACCTCGATATCTCTGCTGTAAGGGATCACATGGCAACCATCTATGTATCTTGGCTATACACTGAACCTCCCCATGGTCCTGGTGACAGCATGGGCATCTGTTGATGTCTCACGGGAGGAGGTCCAGATGGACCTGGTCGTAGGTACTGCTGATGTTGTGGTGGGAACGGAGCATGTTGTGGTGCTGCACTGATCGGTCCTCCTGCTCTTTTATGAGGGCAATCTCTCACCCAATGACCTTCTCTCCCACATACGTAGCACACTCCTTTACTTACAAGACCCCCATGCCCCCCTTCATCGTTACCTCTCCCTCTGTTGGATGCACCACTTCTGCATCGTGGTGGGGGCTGATTGTACACCACCGTGGAGGCTGGTACTGCTGGATTTTGTTGCTGCTGGGCTTCTGCTGCTATCTGTTTCTTGGCCTGAACTTTTCTATTTAATTCTCTGTCGACCTCTGCTACTTGCAGTTTCAGCAGTCGCCGCTGCATTCTCCAGGGACGAAATCTCTTTATATCCTCGTCTTCTTTACTTTCTGCTCGTCTTTCCTCTATCTGCTGTTGCAAATCTTTTCTGATGCGTTCTACTTCTCTTACTTCACATTTTAGTCTTCCCACCAGTTATCCTACTTCCCTTACTCCACATCTTAGTTTTCTTACCAGTTCTCCTACTTCCTTCCTCTGCTTCTTTAATGTAAACATTATGCAGCCTAGGAGTATTCAACTGTGTGTATTACATGTGCACGCTTGTCATCACATGAATCAAAGTCAACTCACCCTCTGTGCTGTATGGTGTGCGGCCGTTGACTCCAAAACTGGGATCCACTGCTTCACTTCCCAGATCTGGATCCACTCAACCACGCACCTTGACTAAAACAACCACAAAACTGCCAAAAGTTCAGCAGTAAATGTTAGCATACGTCTGTAGTGTAAGAGAGGTCAACGATCTCTCAAATATGTTTGCGCCGTCCGTGTCAAAATTGATTCTTAGGAACGATGTAAAATAGTAAATGTGCCAAAATTAGTCAATACTGGATATGTGAAGGAATCTCGAATCCAAAATTGAAGTTAGAATTCCGAAATCAAACTCAACATCTAAATCAGAATCAAAATCACAATCCAGTTCCAAATCAGAATTCGAAAGGTTTAAAATTGGAAGTAAAATGAAATTAAAAAACAATGAATAATTAATCAATTAAATATTAAATTCAACTTTAAAAAATCAATAACTGTGTTCAAAGATATTCAATCAGAAATACCAATGCAAGTCAAACTGTTGAACTGCACTTACACTCTGGTCTGCAAAATAATGAATCACAATTAAGTTCAAGAATTGAAGAAGCACAACTGAAACCATTAATCTTTGTTAAAATGCTGAATTAAAACCAAAGTCAACGACTAAAGTTATAATGCTTAATTAAAACTAAGGTCAGGATATAAGCTCACAGCTCTTAGACAATGAATCTCTGAAAAATTCACAGATTCTAAACACTTATTTACGATTATCTAGCAGTTACTCCTCCTAGCAGTTACTCCTCCTGGCCGCTAGTTGGTTTTCTGGCGTTTTATCCTTCTTCTTCGCTGTTTTTCGCAGACCGGAAGTTATCCTGAAACTGGCTGTTTTGGTAACGGATATGCTAACCGCTATGCTAACGACAAAAACGGAGCTTCTAATAAAGCATACGCACACACAAGTTTCACCAAAATCCCACACTTTAATTCCACTGGTACGCCCTCTGTCTCCTCTCACACTCTACTGGTTATTTTATTTTATAAGCACGTTTATTTTACATACAGAGTACCGCAACACCGGAGCTACACATAGCTAGCGTTAGCTCCTCACAGCGCGGCTACAGATTATGCAATGTTATTCATCATTTTAAACGTATTTCCACGCTGCTAAAACACAGACTGGTCACACGTATTATTGGACTTATTGTCCGGTTTTATTAAACCTTAAATCCTCCGGTTAACAGGCTATTAGCTCCTCCAGACCTGAGTTCATTGTTACGTTTGATCACGAGTTATAAACTTCCAGCGTCACACCACTCTCCTCAGTCAGTCTAGTTTCCCCAAAAGCCCATTATTCTACATCTTCTGAATCATCCACACGATCCTCTATTTTTGCACGGCCAAAGCAAGCAAGAGTGACTTCCAGGAGCCGCAGCCTCAGAAGCTAACTCCCGCTAGCCTAGCTTCTCTAAACAGCGTATGCTCAAGGCCCAAAACTCGTGGTCTAAACCCGCAAAGGATTGCACCCCTAAGCCGGAATGCCACGATATTTCAGTTCGCCAAGCTACATACCTGCTTTTGAACTAGTTGTCAACACAAGCCCAACCATGCACCCGCCGAGCCAGAGTGTCTCAGTATGTGCAAAATTAGTCCGCTTTAGCCAACAGCTGTTTGATACCAATGTGATGATTTAATTACAGCGCTGTCTGCCTTTAATTTCTTTATTCTTAGGATCCTCTGTATACACTGGACTTGTCCCTTTAATGCATTCTACAAATATACTCTCACTGCAAACTGCAACTCGCTCAGCTCAAAACGGCCTGCTCACACACTCCTTTTATTTTCACACCTCGTCCTCACAGAACAAAGGCACGCTTAGCAGGGCAAACGCCGGTCGGCCACATCTCCACTAAATGTCCTAAAACTACCTAGACAGACTTCGTTAGGTGCTGTTCTTACCTTTTATTGGCGCCTTGGAGATGTAGGTGACCGATGCCGTCCCGCATGCGTGTCTCGTCCCGCAAGAAGTCCTGCCGCTGTCGTCCAAATTTGTTGAGGAAAAACTCCTCACGAGGAGCGTGTAGCAGGCCAGCACACGTGGTCTGATAGCTATTCAGACACACGGCGCTAAAAACGTTACCGAAACTGGTTTACCGTCAGAAAGGATTTTAATCCTGCTGTTGCAATTACAGTTATGCAATGGTGTACATTAATCTCATGAAATATTACACAATTAACCCACTTTGGAAAAAACTCTTCCCAGTCCCAGGAGAACACGTCTTACCCAGGACCGCTACCTAACAGAAGAGAAAAACGCTTTGCTATATCCCTCCCTCATATTCGTTCGCGACTCCTCCCCTTTCGTCTATCTCAATTTTTATTGGCTACCTACGCTCACACCTCAGTAAACGCCTGTCTTCACATCTCGCTCTACCTGCAACAAACACATTCAAATCCTGTCAGTTATGACTTACTCCCTTCTATAATCCTACAGCACTTTATGTTTATCTTAATTATGCATCCCCAAAACCCTTATGATTATGACTAATTATGAATCTTAATTATGAATTATTAAACACTATTATATCTACTAACCACCCCGGTTTTTGCTCAAATTTCTTACATATGACACTGGTCAGATGGCCTCAAGTGAAGACTGACAAGAAGTTAAGTCAAATGAAACTAAAACTCTAATTATTAATGATGTACTAAAGTCGTTTTTAGTCACGCTTTCTCTTTTGTTCTCAGTGTGTAGATATGTCTGCTGCCAGCAATCTGTCATCTGAAGATCAGTTCCTGTGCTCCATCTGTCTGGATGTGTTCACTGATCCAGTCAGCACATCATGTGGACACAACTTCTGCAAAAACTGCATCAATGAACACTGGAATACTAGTGACAGATGCCAGTGTCCCTTGTGTAAAGAGGTTTTCAACACAAGACCAGATTTGAGGATCAACACTTTCATCTCTGAGATGGTTGTTCAGTTCAGACAGTCACCTCAACAGAAAATCAGCAGCTCAGAGCAACAAGAGTCCAAACCAGGAGAAGTTCCCTGTGACGTCTGCACTGGAACCAAACTGAAGGCCCTGAAGTCCTGCCTGGTGTGTCTGGTCTCCTACTGTGAGACTCACCTGGAGCCTCATCTGACAATGTCAGGCCTGAAAAGACATCAGCTGATCGACCCTGTGGAGAACCTGGAAGACAGAATGTGTACGAAGCACGATAAACCTCTGGAGCTGTTCTGTAAGACCGACCAGACATGTGTCTGCACGCTCTGCACTGTTTTAGATCATAAGATGCACGATGTTGTTCCTCTGAAAGAAGAATATGAAGGAAAGAAGGTGGAGCTGAAGAAGACAGAGGCTGAAATTCAGCAGATGATCCAGAAGAGACGACTGAAGATTCAGGAGATCAAACACTCAGTCAACCTCAGTGAGGAAGATGCAGACAGAGAGAAAGCAGAAGGTGTTCAGGTCTTCACTGATCTGAAAGAGTATGTTAAGAGAAGACTGAATGAGCTCATCAAAACAATAGAAGAGAAGCAGAAAAGAAAAGAAAAACAGGCCGAAGCTTTCATCAAAGAGCTGGAACAGGAAATCTCTGAGCTGAAGAAGAGAAGCTCTGAGGTGGTTCAGCTCTCACTCTCTGAAGACCACCTCCATCTTCTCCAGAGTGTCCCATCCCTGAAAGCTGCTCCATCCTTGAAGGACTGGACAAAGGTCAGTGTTCGTCCATCATCATATGAGCCAACTGTGGTGAGAGCTGTTGCTCTGCTGGAGGAGACGTTCAGTAAAAAGATAAAGAAGCTGATTGAAGCTGAGCTGAAGAGGATCCAGAAGTTTGCAGTGGATGTGACTCTTGATCCTGATACAGCTCATCCTGAACTCCTCCTGTCTGCTGATGGGAAACAAGTGAAACATGGTGACGTGAAGAAGAATCTCCCAAACAACCTAGAGAGATTTTCTCACTGTGTTTTTGTCCTCGGAAAGAAGAGTTTCTTTTCTGGCAGATTTTACTTTGAGGTTCAAGTTAAAGGAAAGACTGCGTGGAATTTAGGAGTGGCCAGAGAGTCGATCAACAGGAAGGGACACATCACACTGAGTCCTGAGGATGGTTACTGGACCATAGGGTTGAGAAATGGAAATAAGTACAAAGCTCTTGCTGACCCATTAGTCCATCTCTCTCTGAAGTCCCGGCCTCAGAAGGTGGGGGTGTTTGTGGATTATGAGGAGGGTCTGGTCTCCTTCTATGACGTAGATGCTGCAGCTCTCATCTACTCCTTCACTGGCTGCTCCTTCAAAGAGAAACTCTTCCCATACTTCAGTCCCTGTAGTAATGATGGTGGTAAAAACACCACCCCTCTGATCATCTGTCCTGTCAATCAAACTGTCTGATCTTTTTTTATGATCGGCAACTAATCGAGGAATGAAGCGTTGCCAGTGAAACATCCACATATTGAATTAATCTTTCCATATATCATGTCCACAAAGTAAATATAAAGCAGACAAAGTTTTCATACAGTCATCACGAGGATGTGATTCAATTAAAGACATAAGAACTAAACAAACAATGACAGGTGGATGAAGATGTATTATCATTTATGGTAACAAATGTACATATTGAGTGGTAATGTTTCTGTAAACTTGTTTCATCTGGATGTGATTGGTCATTACTTTCTCTTTTGTGTTATTCTGTCACTCAGTGTGTCATAAGAAGTGAGAACATGAACTGGAAGAGTTCACTGTTAAAATGTGGATTATTTGTTTATGGTGTTGCTTCTTAAAGACACATTTATAGATTTGTTTCCTGGTATACTCAACAATGTAGTGATGAATAATATTGATTTTTGTATGTAAATTCCTGGGCTTTGGATATAATGGTACTGATATACATTTATTTTAATTAGCATTTCGTTGGCTTTTCTGTTCTTTCATTATTTTCTGTTGAATGTTTTTCATAAAGCACGTTGGACGGCTGTTCAGCCTGTGTGTGAGTACTATAATTACCAGATTACGTTGGTTTTAAAAGGTTTCCATGACAGGTTATTGTATACCAGTGACCTAGTCCAGCACTGAGTCCTCAACCTCGTTCCTAAAAGACAGAAAAGGTTGATATATGTCAGCGACTACAACAGATGCTGTAACGTGAATGAAAACATGTTTTGTAATGAATGAAATGACTCTGCTGTAAAGTATCACTGCAGTAAAATCCTGTGAAGAAGAAGCCGTTGAAGTTTTTATTTTGAAACTGCAGTCTTGTCTGTGAAATCACCAAAGTGTTCACAGGTGTGCCACAGCCCACAGGTGTGCCTAATGTCTGTAACTAAACTCATGTCACACCCTGAAGGAGGAAACAGCCTCACAAACAGAGCTGCTGTAAGAGGCGGAGCTTCAACGTCACGTTCCTGAAGTGAAACTTAGTGTTTGTCAGAGTGAAGGCAGAGCTGCAGTCGAGACAAGTCTCTGTGTTTCTGTCGAAAGAAATATTACACTTTGTTCGTCGGGACTTTCTCAACAACTGACACAAACACTGGTGAGTGCAGCTGATAATATTTACTGTGTTTCAACAGCTTTAACACAAAACTCACAGCTCTCATCAAACAGGAAGTTACACTCTTTTAATTCCTTTATGACACTGGTCAGATGACCTTAAGTGAAGACTGACAAGAAGTTAAGTCAAATGAAACTAAAACTCTAATTATTAATGATGTACTCTAGTCGTTTTTAGTCACGCTTTCTCTTTTGTTCTCAGTGTGTAGATATGTCTGCTGCCAGCAATCTGTCATCTGAAGATCAGTTCCTGTGCTCCATCTGTCTGGATGTGTTCACTGATCCAGTCAGCACACCATGTGGACACAACTTCTGCAAAAACTGCATCAATGAACACTGGAATACTAGTGACAGATGCCGGTGTCCCTTGTGTAAAGAGGGTTTCAACACAAGACCAGATTTGAGGATCAACACTTTCATCTCTGAGATGGTTGTTCAGTTCAGACAGTCAGCTCAACAGAAAACCAGCAGCTCAGAGCAACAAGAGTCCAAACCAGGAGAAGTTCCCTGTGACGTCTGCACTGGAACCAAACTGAAGGCCCTGAAGTCCTGCCTGGTGTGTCTGGCCTCCTACTGTGAGACTCACCTGGAGCCTCATCTGACAATGTCAGGCCTGAAAAGACATCAGCTGATCGACCCTGTGGAGAACCTGGAAGACAGGATGTGTACGAAGCACGATAAACCTCTGGAGCTGTTCTGTAAGACCGACCAGACATGTGTCTGCACTCTTTGTCCCGTTTTAGATCATAAGATGCACGAGTTTGTTCCTCTGAAAGAAGAATATGAAGGAAAGAAGGTGGAGCTGAAGAAGACAGAGGCTGAAATTCAGCAGATGATCCAGAAGAGACGACTGAAGATTCAGGAGATCAAACACTCAGTTGACCTCAGTGAGGAAGATGCAGACAGAGAGAAAGCAGAAGGTGTTCAGGTCTTCACTGATCTGAAGGAGTCTGTTGAGAGAGGCCTGAATGAGCTCATCAAAACAATAGAAGAGAAGAAGAAAACAACAGAGAAACAGGCCGAAGCTTTCATCAAAGAGCTGGAACAGGAAATCTCTGAGCTGAAGAAGAGAAGCACTGAGGTGGTTCAGCTCTCACTCTCTGAAGACCACCTCCATCTCCTCCAGAGTGTTCAGTCCTCAAACATCCACCATCCACCACCCACCAAGGACTGGACAAAGGTCAGTGTTCGTCCATCATCATATGAGCCAACTGTGGTGAGAGCTGTGGTTCAGCTGGAGGAGACGCTCAGTAAAGAGATGAAGAAGCTGCTTGAAGCTGAGCTGAAGAGGATCCAGAAGTTTGCAGTGGATGTGACTTTTGATCCTGATACAGCAAATCCTAAACTCATCTTGTCTGCTGATGGGAAACAAGTGAAAGATGGTGACGTGAAGAAGAATCTCCCAAACAACCCAGAGAGATTTTCTCACTGTGTTTTTGTCTTAGGAAAGCAGAGTTTCTTTTCTGGCAGATTTTACTTTGAGGTTCAAGTTAAAGGAAAGACTGAGTGGAATTTAGGAGTGGCCAGAGAGTCGATCAACAGGAAGGGAAACATCACAATGAGTCCTCAGAATGGTTACTGGGCCATATGGTTGAGGAATGGAAATGAGTACAAAGCTGCTGCTGACCCGTCAGTCCATCTCTCTCTGAAGTCCCGGCCTCAGAAGGTGGGGGTGTTTGTGGATTATGAGGAGGGTCTGGTCTCCTTCTATGATGTAGATGCTGCAGCTCTTATCTACTCCTTCACTGGCTGCTCCTTCAAAGAGAAACTCTTCCCATACTTCTGTCCTTGTAATAATGATGGTGGTAAAAACTCCGCCCCTCTGATCATCTGTCCTGTCAATCAAACTGTCTGATCTTTTTTTATGATCGGCAACTAATCGAACAATGAAGCGTTGCCAGTGAAACATCCACATATTGAATTAATCTTTCCATATATCATGTCCACAAAGTAAATATATTGCAGACAAAGTTTTCATACAGTCATCACGAGGATGTGATTCAATTTAAGACATAAGAACTAAACAAACAATGACAGGTGGATGAAGATGTATTATCATTATGGTAACAAATGTACATATTGAGTGGTAATGTTTGGTGTAAACTTCTTTCATCTGGATGTGATTGGTCATTACTTTCTCTTTTGTGTTATTCTGTCACTCAGTGTGTCATAAGAAGTGAGAACATGAACTGGAAGAGTTCACTGTTAAAATGTGGATTATTTGTTTATGGTGTTGCTTCTTAAAGACACATTTATAGATTTGTTTCCTGGTATAATCAACAATGTAGTGATGAATAATATTGATTTTGTATGTAAATTCCTGGGCTTTGGATATAATGGTACTGATATACATTGATTTTAATTAGCATTTCGTTGGCTTTTCTGTTCTTTCATTATTTTCTGTTGAATGTTTTTCATGAAGCACGTTGGACGGCTGTTCAGCCTGTGTGTGAGGACTATAATTACCAGATTACGTTGGTTTTAAAAGGTTTCCGTGACAGGTTATTGTATACCAGTGACCTAGTCCAGCACTGAATCCTCAACCTCGTTCCTAAAAGACAGAAAAGGTTGATATATGTCAGCGACTACAACAGATGCTGTAAAGTGAATGAAAACATGTTTTGTAATGAATGAAATGACTCTGCTGTAAAGTATCACTGCAGTAAAATCCTGTGCAGAAGAAGAAGAAGCCGTTGAAGTTTTTATTTTGAAACTGCAGTCTTGTCTATGAAATCACCAAAGTGTTCACAGGTGTGGTGTGGTTCCCTCCTGTGACCAGTAGATGTCAGCACAGCGCACATCACAGGGAGGAGCGTTTGTTAAAGGCATGAACAGACTGCACGCGACTCAACTTCCTGGTCTGATTTAGTGACTAATGTCAATAAGAGAAGGTTACAACATTACAGGACAAACAGTGAGCTGAACTGTGGACTGACAGTAAGATTGCTGCAGAGCTGAAGAGGACTGTAAGGAGACTTCTGTTTCCTGCCGACCCAAAATATATCTTTACATGTGGGACTGACTTCTTCTTGTGAAAAGGGTTCTGGTGGCTGCAGGAAAAGGAAGATAAAACAAGACTTAATAGTTTCCCGTGATAATAAACTCGTCTTCTGCCAAATGTCTGTAACTAAACTCATGTCTGACCCTGAAGGAGGAAACAGCCTCACAAACAGAGCTGCTGTAAGAGGCGGAGCTTCAACGTCACGTTCCTGAAGTGAAACTTAGTGTTTGTCAGAGTGAAGGCAGAGCTGCAGTCGAGACAAGTCTCTGTGTTTCTGTCGAAAGAAATATTACACTTTGTTCGTCGGGACTTTCTCAACAACTGACACAAACACTGGTGAGTGCAGCTGATAATATTTACTGTGTTTCAATCGCTTTAACACAAAACTCACAGCTCTCATCAAACAGGAAGTTACACTCTTTTAATTCTATTATGACACTGGTCAGATGGCCTTAAGTGAAGACTGACAAGAAGTTAAGTCAAATGAAACTAAAACTCTAATTATTAATGATGTACTAAAGTCGTTTTTAGTCACGCTTTCTCTCTTGTTCTCAGTGTGTAGATATGTCTGCTGCCAGCAATCTGTCATCTGAAGATCAGTTCCTGTGCTCCATCTGTCTGGATGTGTTCACTGATCCAGTCAGCACACCATGTGGACACAACTTCTGCAAAAACTGCATCGCTGAACACTGGAATACTAGTGACAGATGCCAGTGTCCCATGTGTACAGAGGTTTTCAACACAAGACCAGATTTGAGGATCAACACCTTCATCTCTGAGATGGTTGTTCAGTTCAGACAGTCAGCTCAACAGAAAACCAGCAGCTCAGAGCAACAAGAGTCCAAACCAGGAGAAGTTCCCTGTGACGTCTGCACTGGAACCAAACTGAAGGCCCTGAAGTCCTGCCTGGTGTGTCTGGTCTCCTACTGTGAGACTCACCTGGAGCCTCATCTGACAGCTTCACGCCTGAAAAGACATCAGCTGATCGACCCTGTGGAGAACCTGGAAGACAGGATGTGTACGAAGCACGATAAACCTCTGGAGCTGTTCTGTAAGACCGACCAGACATGTGTCTGCATGCTCTGCACTGTTCTAGACCACAAGACGCATGATGTTGTTCCTCTGAAAGAAGAATATGAAGGAAAGAAGGTGGAGCTGAAGAAGACAGAGGCTGAAATTCAGCAGATGATCCAGAAGAGACGACTGAAGATTCAGGAGATCAAACACTCAGTCGACCTCAGTGAGGAAGATGCAGACAGAGAGAAAGCAGAAGGTGTTCAGGTCTTCACTGATCTGAAGGAGTCTGTTGAGAGAAGACTGAACGAGCTCATCAAAACAATAGAAGAGAAGCAGAAAACCACAGAGAAACAGGCCGAAGCTTTCATCAAAGAGCTGGAACAGGAAATCTCTGAGCTGAAGAAGAGAAGCACTGAGGTGGTTCAGCTCTCACTCTCTGAAGACCACCTCCATCTCCTCCAGAGTGTTCAGTCCTCAAACATCCACCATCCACCACCCACCAAGGACTGGACAAAGGTCAGTGTTCCTCCATCATATGAGGGGACTGTGAGGAGAGCTGTGGTTCAGCTGGAGGAGACGCTCAGTAAAGAGATGAAGAAGCTGATTACTGAAGCTGAGCTGAAGAGGATCCAGAAGGTTGCAGTGGATGTGACTCTTGATCCTGATACAGCTCATCCTCAACTCATCTTGTCTGCTGATGGGAAACAAGTGAAACATGGTGACGTGAAGAAGAATCTCCCAAACAACCCAGAGAGATTTTCTTTTTTCAACTTTGTTTTAGGAAAGCAGAGCTTCTTTTCTGGCAGATTTTACTTTGAGGTTCAAGTTAAAGGAAAGACTGCGTGGAATTTAGGAGTGGCCAGAGAGTCGATCAACAGGAAGGGACACATCACAATGAGTCCTCAGAATAGTTACTGGGCCATATGGTTGAGAAATGGAAATAAGTACATAGCTGCTGCTGACCCTTCAGTCCATCTCTCTCTGAAGTCTCAGCCTCAGAAGGTGGGGGTGTTTGTGGATTATGAGGAGGGTCTGGTCTCCTTCTATGACGTAGATGCTGAAGCTCTTATCTACTCCTTCACTGGCTGCTCCTTCACTGAGAAACTCTTCCCATTCTTCTGTCCTTGTAGTAATGATGGTGGTAAAAACTCCGCCCCTCTGATCATCTGTCCTGTCAATCAAACTGTCTGATCTTTTTTTATGATCGACAACTAATCGAACAATGAAGCGTTGCCAGTGAAACATCCACATATTGAATTAATCTTTCCATATATCATGTCCACAAAGTAAATATATTGCAGACAAAGTTTTCATACAGTCATCACGAGGATGTGATTCAATTAAAGACATAAGAACTAAACAAACAATAACAGGTGGATGAAGATGTATTATCATTTATGGTAACAAATGTACATATTGAGTGGTAATGTTTCTGTAAACTTGTTTCATCTGGATGTGATTGGTCATTACTTTCTCTTTTGTGTTATTCTGTCACTCAGTGTGTCATAAGAAGTGAGAACATGAACTGGAAGAGTTCACTGTTAAAATGTGGATTATTTGTTTATGGTGTTGCTTCTTAAAGACACATTTATAGATTTGTTTCCTGGTATACTCAACAATGTAGTGATGAATAATATTGATTTTTGTATGTAAATTCCTGGGCTTTGGATATAATGGTACTGATATACATTTATTTTAATTAGCATTTCGTTGGCTTTTCTGTTCTTTCATTATTTTCTGTTGAATGTTTTTCATAAAGCACGTTGGACGGCTGTTCAGCCTGTGTGTGAGTACTATAATTACCAGATTACGTTGGTTTTAAAAGGTTTCCATGACAGGTTATTGTATACCAGTGACCTAGTCCAGCACTGAGTCCTCAACCTCGTTCCTAAAAGACAGAAAAGGTTGATATATGTCAGCGACTACAACAGATGCTGTAACGTGAATGAAAACATGTTTTGTAATGAATGAAATGACTCTGCTGTAAAGTATCACTGCAGTAAAATCCTGTGAAGAAGAAGCCGTTGAAGTTTTTATTTTGAAACTGCAGTCTCGTCTGTGAAATCACCAAAGTGTTCACAGGTGTGCCACAGCCCACAGGTGTGCCTAATGTCTGTAACTAAACTCATGTCACACCCTGAAGGAGGAAACAGCCTCACAAACAGAGCTGCTGTAAGAGGCGGAGCTTCAACGTCACGTTCCTGAAGTGAAACTTAGTGTTTGTCAGAGTGAAGGCAGAGCTGCAGTCGAGACAAGTCTCTGTGTTTCTGTCGAAAGAAATATTACACTTTGTTCGTCGGGACTTTCTCAACAACTGACACAAACACTGGTGAGTGCAGCTGATAATATTCACTGTGTTTCAATAGCTTTAACACAAAACTCACAGCTCTCATCAAACAGGAAGTTACACTCTTTTAATTCTATTATGACACTGGTCAGATGGCCTCAAGTGAAGACTGACAAGAAGTTAAGTCAAATGAAACTAAAACTCTAATTATTAATGATGTACGAAAGTCGTTTTTAGTCACGCTTTCTCTCTTGTTCTCAGTGTGTAGATATGTCTGCTGCCAGCTATCTGTCATCTGAAGATCAGTTCCTGTGCTCCATCTGTCTGGATGTGTTCACTGATCCAGTCAGCACACCATGTGGACACAACTTCTGCAAAAACTGCATCGCTGAACACTGGAATACTAGTGACAGATGCCAGTGTCCCTTGTGTAAAGAGGGTTTCAACACAAGACCAGATTTGAGGATCAACACCTTCATCTCTGAGATGGTTGCTCAGTTCAGACAGTCAGCTCAACAGAAAACCAGCAGCTCAGAGCAACAAGAGTCCAAACCAGGAGAAGTTCCCTGTGACGTCTGCACTGGAACCAAACTGAAGGCCCTGAAGTCCTGCCTGGTGTGTCTGGCCTCCTACTGTGAGACTCACCTGGAGCCTCATCTGACAGCTTCACGCCTGAAAAGACATCAGCTGATCGACCCTGTGGAGAACCTGGAAGACAGGATGTGTACGAAGCACGATAAACCTCTGGAGCTGTTCTGTAAGACCGACCAGACATGTGTCTGCACGCTTTGTCCCGTTTTAGATCATAAGACGCACGAGTTTGTTCCTCTGAAAGAAGAATATGAAGGAAAGAAGGTGGAGCTGAAGAAGACAGAGGCTGAAATTCAGCAGATGATCCAGAAGAGACGACTGAAGATTCAGGAGATCAAACACTCAGTCGACCTCAGTGAGGAAGATGCAGACAGAGAGAAAGCAGAAGGTGTTCAGGTCTTCACTGATCTGAAGGAGTCTGTTGAGAGAAGACTGAATGAGCTCATCAAAACAATAGAAGAGAAGAAGAAAACAACAGAGAAACAGGCCGAAGCTTTCATCAAAGAGCTGGAACAGGAAATCTCTGCGCTGAAGAAGAGAAGCACTGAGGTGGTTCAGCTCTCACTCTCTGAAGACCACCTCCATCTTCTCCAGAGTGTTCAGTCCTCAAACATCCACCATCCACCACCCACCAAGGACTGGACAAAGGTCAGTGTTCCTCCATCATATGAGGGGACTGTGAGGAGAGCTGTGGTTCAGCTGGAGGAGACGCTCAGTAAAGAGATAAAGAAGCTGCTTGGAGCTGAGCTGAAGAGGATCCAGAAGTTTTCAGTGGGTGTGACTCTTGATCCTGATACAGCTCATCCTGAACTCATCCTGTCTGCTCATGGGAAACAAGTGAAAGAT
The DNA here is from genome assembly GCF_949748355.1 of Melanostigma gelatinosum. Classification (NCBI taxonomy): domain Eukaryota; kingdom Metazoa; phylum Chordata; class Actinopteri; order Perciformes; family Zoarcidae; genus Melanostigma; species Melanostigma gelatinosum. The sequence continues at coordinate 23,746,497 of NC_136644.1, read as the reverse complement.
GGTAATGTGAAGAAGAATCTCCCAAACAACCCAGAGAGATTTTCTTTTTTCAACTGTGTTTTAGGAAAGCAGAGTTTCTCTTCTGGCAGATTTTACTTTGAGGTTCAAGTTAAAGGAAAGACTGAGTGGAATTTAGGAGTGGTCAGAGAGTCGATCAACAGGAAGGGATTCTCACTGAGCCCTCAGGATGGTTACTGGACTATATGTTTGAGAAAAGGAAATGAGTACAAAGCCGTTGAGGACGACCATGTCCTACTCTCTCTGGAGTCTCAGCCTCAGAAGGTGGGGGTGTTTGTGGATTATGAGGAGGGTCTGGTCTCCTTCTATGACGTAGATGCTGCAGCTCTCATCTACTCCTTCACTGGCTGCTCCTTCAAAGATAAACTATTCCCATTCTTCTGTCCTGGTGTTAGTTATGGTGGTAAAAACACCGCCCCTCTGATCATCTGTCCTGTCAATCAAACTGTCTGATCTTTTTTATGATCGGCAACTAATCGAGCAATGAAGCGTTGCCAGTGAAACATCCACATATTGAATTAATCTTTCCATATATCATGTCCACAAAGTACATATATTGCAGACAAAGTTTTCATACAGTCATCACGAGGATGTGATTCAATTAAAGACATAAGAACTAAACAAACAATGACAGGTGGATGAAGATGTATTATCATTTATGGTAACAAATGTACATATTGAGTGGTAATGTTTCTGTAAACTTGTTTCATCTGGATGTGATTGGTCATTACTTTCTCTTTTGTGTTATTCTGTCACTCAGTGTGTCATAAGAAGTGAGAACATGAACTGGAAGAGTTCACTGTTAAAATGTGGATTATTTGTTTATGGTGTTGCTTCTTAAAGACACATTTATAGATTTGTTTCCTGGTATAATCAACAATGTAGTGATGAATAATATTGATTTTTGTATGTAAATTCCTGGGCTTTGGATATAATGGTACTGATATACATTGATTTTAATTAGCATTTCGTTGGCTTTTCTGTTCTTTCATTATTTTCTGTTGAATGTTTTTCATAAAGCACGTTGGACGGCTGTTCAGCCTGTGTGTGAGTACTATAATTACCAGATTACGTTGGTTTTAAAAGGTTTCCATGACAGGTTATTTCATACCAGTGACCTAGTCCAGCACTGAGTCCTCAACCTCGTTCCTAAAAGACAGAAAAGGTTGATATATGTCACCGACTACAACAGATGCTGTAAAGTGAATGAAACATGTTTTGTAATGAATAAAATGACTCTGCTGTAAAGTATCACTGCAGTAAAATCCTGTGCAGAAGAAGAAGCCGTTGAAGTTTTTATTTTGAAACTGCAGTCTTGTCTATGAAATCACCAAAGTGTTCACAGGTGTGGTGTGGTTCCCTCCTGTGACCAGTAGATGTCAGCACAGCGCACATCACAGGGAGGAGCGTTTGTTAAAGGCATGAACAGACTGCACGCGACTCAACTTCCTGGTCTGATTTAGTGACTAATGTCAATAAGAGAAGGTTACAACATTACAGGACAAACAGTGAGCTGAACTGTGGACTGACAGTAAGATTGCTGCAGAGCTGAAGAGGACTGTAAGGAGACTTCTGTTTCCTGCCGACCCAAAATATATCTTTACATGTGGGACTGACTTCTTCTTGTGAAAAGGGTTCTGGTGGCTGCAGGAAAAGGAAGATAAAACAAGACTTAATAGTTTCCCGTGATAATAAACTCGTCTTCTGCCAAATGTCTGTAACTAAACTCATGTCACACCCTGAAGGAGGAAACAGCCTCACAAAAGTCAGTGTATTTACGAGTTACTATGTCATCCGCGTCTTGAGTTTTAATGTCTAAGATGCATTCATGTAGTTATTCATTTCATTATTCGATTTTGTATTGCCTCTAGATCGATGGGTCTTTTTTCATTTTTTTTATCAAGGTAAAAAAACTAAATAATTTATAAGATTCACGATATTCAAGATCATTTATCCTGATGTTTGCTACTGGAGAAAAAGTCATAATCATTGTGGCACAATAACAGAAATAAAGTCAATGTTTGTTGAGACCAACAATGTTTATGGTGTTATTCCTAATTCAGGTCCAACTAACTCACTGTGACCACTATTGTACTTTTACTTTGAAATGTAAACTGCTGATAAAGTTATTTTGAAAGTTGAAACCGGAAGCTGTATCGCGTCTCGTGAAGGAGAGGAGACTTGATGGCGTCGATGATGCTGAGGAGAGAGCATCCTCCGTCGCAGGTCTTCACGCAGGCAGGCCGTGCGTTCTGGTAGATGTGATGTTAGAAAGAGCAGCTTTATCATCATTATTATTATATTTTAGACTTCACACGGCTCCCGGGGATCTCTAGTTTCTGAGCTGCAGCGATGGTGGATTTGTCCGAGAGTGGTGCAGTGTCGCCCGGACACAACATCAGACACGGACAGGTCTCCGGCTCCGGCAATAACGGGAAGAAAACATCGAAAAAGTCGCGAACGAGAAGAGGCAAACGAGGCAGGAAAAGAAGGAGTAAAAAGAACAGCAGGAACAACAAAACACCACCGCCGTATTTCCCACCGGAGGTATATAGCTACCGTCCTTTAGCCGGGGGATTAACGGGACATCCTGCAGCAAACCTAGCTAGCTAACGTTAGCTTCAGGCTAACTAGTGACACCCGTCTGTAGGTTAAGGGTCAACGGTCAAAGAAGCTAACTCAATATATATTCAGAAAGACCCATTAATAATTCGGCAAATGGTTCAACACCAAGAGGCAGTGTTTGCTGTACTTGTTAGCTTCCAACTTCCACAACACTTGAAGCTACTGACTAAGTTATCTTCTATATAACTGTGATAATATGACAATATGATAAACAACATATTCAGCCAATTCTACTGTGTGCCGAATAGACAAGACGTCATCTCGGTGTCGGAACATGTCAGAGTCGAGCATTATATTTTCATGAATTGTTCCTGCATTGTAACAAACTTTAAATTGTTGGAATGGTGAATTCATTTAGGTAATTTTCTCCTTCTCAAAAGTGCATTTTACTGCTCACACTAGGGGTGGTAATAAAGAAATCTATTCATATATCTGTCACTTAACCCAGTGCTATAAACTCATATCATTACTGCTATGCTATCATAGTGTAGTCATTACTACTATTATATTATTGCAGTTACGGTTGGTCTGACATAAATGTCTCAACATTTAATAATACAATGTTTTCTTTAAATAGAAATGTTGTTTATTAAGACAATAAAATAATATCACAGTTAAACAGTTCCTGGATCCACAGCAGGCCTCACTTTCATTTTCAAAGAGACAAACACAAACGGAGAGCTGGAGAGAACATTGTCTAAAACTAAAATATATCATTGTGTGCTGCAGCATTAATATTTCTCTTCATTAGAACTGAGGGGCAGAAAGTAGATTAAAGTATGTGGACATGTTGGCCGTACAGTGTGCACCGTGGTTAGTTCAGTCGTTGTGACATGAATCTGTCCTTAAGTGTCCTCATGTGTCTCCTCTCTCTCTATTTCCAGGCTGAAGAAGGAAACATTGAGTACAAGGTAACTAACTCTGATAGTATGTTGAATATTTTGGGGTTTTGGAATGTTGGTCAGACAAGACATCTGCAGACGTCACCCTCGGCTTTGGTAAACTATAAGAAGCACTTTTCACTGTTTTCTGACATTATACAGACCAAAAAAAACAATATATTTATCTGGAAAATAATGAGCAGTAATGAAAGTTATTGTTTGTTGTTAAAGCCCTGATTGGCATGTCCTGCTGGGTAAAATATTGTATAAATGTCAATAAATGAATGCACGTTGTGAATAATTCTAGGACTTATCATCCGTACTGGTTTTCATTGAATTCATATTTGGTATTAAAATATCTTTGAATTTAACTTTGTGAACCCTGCAGAGGCCACCACCAGCCTGATTTCACTTTAAAGACAATATTAATATTCCATTAGTTTTAATGTTGCTACTTTAATTTGATTAAAGCTCATGGTGAGACTCTTGTCTCTCACCCAGTACTGTTAGCCTCCATTAAAACAGACTTTGTACCTCAGTCATCAGTGTTTATAGACTTTATGATCTTAACAAGACTGTAACAGAGTTTAGAGTACAAACATCAAACACAGTACTGGTCCTGTTCCCGCATTTAAAGGGTTATACTGCTGAAGTGTCTGTCCAACACTTTCTGGACCTAAAAACAGGGGAATATATCAGTCAGGCTGTGAAGTGTACTGTCCCAAATATATTGTTACTTTACATTTAGGTTAAAATTTAAAGCCAGTTTGGGGTCATGCTCCGTTTGAACTGTGCGCTCTGCGGGTGTTTACCTGCTGTGTCATCATGTTTGTCTCTCTGCTGTTGCCGTAGTTGAAGCTGGTTAATCCCACGCAGTATCGCTTCGAGCATCTGGCCACGCAGCTAAAGTGGCGTCTGCAGGAGGGCCGCGGGGAGGCCGTCTACCAGATCGGAGTGGAGGACAACGGCCTGCTGGTCGGCCTGACCGAGGCCGACATGAAGGCCTCGCTCAAGACCTTAAAGAGGATGGCAGAGAAGTAGGTTGCCGGATTTGAGACTCTGTATCACCACATTTGTATATCCGTATCCTAAACCTTTCTATCTTGGTGAGATTTGATCATTAGCGTAATCTACGTCTCTAAAAGTGCCATAAAAGGTTGTCTCCTACGCTGTGCTTCTGGGAAGTTTCATTCACAAGAGCGACATTAATACACCTGTTGACGATGTGTCCTCGTAGCAGAGCTGCACTGGGACAGACATGAACAGGGAATGTTATGTTGGCGAACAGAATATACATTTGACGTAGAATTTGTTTTCGTTGTATATTTTTTATAATGCTCTGATCTAAAATTCATGGTCTGCTTTGGAAGATGGTGGACAGCGCTGTGAACTGAATGCAGCAATGTGGCGTGAGTTGTAATTTGTCCGATCAGCTTTTTCTTCTCTGTCTCATCAGAGTCGGTGCCGACATCACTCTCCTCCGAGAGAGGGAGGTGGACTACGACTTGGACAGAAACACGCGCAAAATCGCAGAAGTCCTGGTTCGAAAAGTCCCCGATGATCAGCAGGTGAGAGTCTCCAGGTGCTGCAGTCCCTGATGTGTGTGTGTGTGTGTGCTTAAGGATGTTTTTTTAAAACCTTTAGTTTGTTTGAATCAGTGGGTGAGTTGAACTAAACTCCAGGTGAGAGCGTTCTCTCCTCTGATTGGTTGGATGTGTCAGGGACCAGAGTGAGAATGTAAACAAAGGAACTCCGATCGGCCTAAATGTATAAAAAAAGCAAGTCCAGGTCAGACGTCATATCATTCTCCAGACAGCTGCTTGCAACTATTTATGTCTGTCATCCACATCCCAGCATGCAAAGCGCACCTACTGACTTAAAACAGGACCACAACAAATGTACGTCAACTGCAGGAAGCAGTTTTTTTTAAACAGGCTTAAAGTAGAGACTATGATCCCTCTCCTCCGTCATGTTTTTTGTTTTTGGACTGGGACAGTTCCTGGACCTGCGGGTGGCGGTTCTGGGGAACGTGGACTCGGGGAAGTCGACCCTGCTGGGCGTCCTGACGCAGGGCGAGCTGGACAACGGGCGAGGGCGAGCGAGGCTCAACCTCTTCAGACATCTGCACGAGATCCAGACCGGACGCACCTCCAGCATCAGTTTCGAGATCCTCGGCTTCAACAGCAAAGGAGAGGTGAGCACACTGACGGCAGAGAGAGAGAGGATGTCAGCTTCAGTTATATATAGATATATATATCTTTGTGAGTCCATTTAATGTTGAGTATCAGATTACAAATATTTGAGGGTTTTATAAAAGTCTGATAACAATACGTGGGCCGGTGCAGGTGGTGAACTACAGCGAGTCGCGGACAGCTGAGGAGATCTGTGAGAGCTCCTCCAAGATGATCACCTTCATCGATCTGGCCGGACACCACAAGTACCTGAAGACGACCATCTTCGGCCTCACCAGCTACTGCCCCGACTTCGCCATGCTGGTGGTGAGCGCCAACACCGGCATCGGTGAGCTGCAGCCACGCCTTTCATACAGGAAGCAGCAACATCAGAACACTTAGAACTCTGTGTGTGCGTGTGTGTGTGTGTGTGTGTGTGTGTGTGTGTGTGTGTGTGTGTGTGTGTGTGTGTGTGTGTGTGTGTGTGCGCGTGTGTGTGTGTGTGTGATGATGGGGCGATATGAAATCGTCTGTCCCGGTATGTTAGTATGCAGTAGACCTCGTGACACGGTTCATTTTCATCTGAAAGTCAAGGTGTCACATTTATGCAACAATCCCGTTAGGACACGTAAGTAACAATTATCTCAATATCAATTAATCATCCAATTATTTCTTGATTAATTATAGTTTGGTCGTTGGAAAACGCTCATCACATTTCTACCTGAGCTCAAGGGGATGATTGTAATAGTTGTCAATCACCTAATCAGTTAGTGGACGAGTTGTTTCAGCCCTAATCTTTCCTGTTCATCCATTATTACAATAGAGGAGTCCTGCTGATTGATCTGATTCGATCTCCCACAAACGTCTAATACAGAAGAACATCAGTGTTTGTCGATGTTTGACGTCTTTTATCACCTTTTTCCAAGTATGGGATTTTAAAGTGTCTGTTTCTGGTATTAGAGTATTTTTCTACATTATTTTCTTGACGCTAAATGACTACCGGTAAGTTGTCCTCTGCTTTCAGTGCTGGAGGAATAATTAACAACAACACCGTAAAGTCACCACTAGAGGTCAGAAGTGATCAACGTTAACAAGACTCAGAGAGTCTCGAGGTTTCAGAAAGTTTGGAGTGATTGCACACAACTGTCAGCTCCAGCAGCTAATAAGACTGAGAACAAACAAGTGAAGATTTTAGTAAAAACTTTTTAAATAGTTAGTCCATCCGTCCATTTTATGCCGCTTATCAGGGTCACATTAAGTTAATGTTTGATAAAAGTAGAAATTAATGTTATAACCTGCTGGGAAGTACTGATAAAATGTGGTATCATAATAAATACTGTATTTCTAGGTCATGTCGTCCTTACTGGTTTTCCATCATACTCTGATGCTTTACCAGTATGATCATGAAACAGGTATTAAACTGCATTCTAAGTGGTATTAAAAAGGTCTCAAAAGTCTTAAATTGAACTTACTAGTTGTATTTAGATTTAGATAGATGGTTATTTTATATTTACAAGTGAAAAGGCAATTAGAATACAAGCACACACATTTTTCTAGAAAAGAAGAAGAAAAAGTAGTAGAAACGCTGTTAGTGTGTGATTCTCTCCTGGTACCTGCCAGATGGTTTCTGGGTAATGAAGTATTTTATTTTGATGTCAGCATGCTCACAGTGTTCCCGCTCTCCTCCGTCCAGCCGGCACGACCCGGGAGCACCTGGGCCTGGCCATGGCACTGAAAGTTCCCATCTTCATCGTGGTCAGTAAAGTGGACCTGTGCTCCCGCGGCACCGTGGAGAGAACCGTCCGACAGCTGGAGCGACTCCTCAAGCAGCCGGGCTGCAACAAGGTGCCGATGGTGGTGTCCAACCCAGACGACGCCGTGACGGCCGCACAGCAGTTCACTCAGTCTGCATGGTGGGTACTAGTACTACTACCACTGCTACTGCTACTACTACTACTGCTACTACTACTACTACTACTGCTACTACTACTACTACTACAGCAGTTCACTCAGTCTGCATGGTGGGTGCTAATACTACTGCTACTACTACTACTACTACTACTACTACTACTACAGCAGTTCACTCAGTCTGCATGGTGGGTACTAGTACTACTACTACTACTACTGCTACTACTACTACTACTACAGCAGTTCACTCAGTCTGCATGGTGGGTGCTAATACTACTGCTACTACTACTACTACTACTACTACTACTACTACTACTACTACTACTACTACTACTACAGCAGTTCACTCAGTCTGCATGGTGGGTACTAATACTACTGCTACTACTACTACTACTACTACTACTACTACTACTACTACTACTACTACAGCAGTTCCCTCAGTCTGCATGGTGGGTACTAATACTACTGCTACTACTACTACTACTACTACTACTACTACTACTACTACTACTACTACTACTACAGCAGTTCCCTCAGTCTGCATGGTGGGTACTAATACTACTCCTACTACTACTACTGCTGCTACTGAAGCAGTTCACTCAGTCTGCATGGTGGGTACTAGTACTACTACTACTGCTCCTACTACTACTACTACTACTCCTACTACTACTACTACAGCAGTTCACTCAGTCTCTATGGTGGGAACAAATACTACTACTACAGCAGTTCACTCAGTCTGCATGGTGGGTACTAATACTACCACTACTACCACTACTACTACTACTACTACTACTACTGAAGCAGTTCACTCAGTCTGCATGGCGGGTACTAATACTACCAATTCTACTGCTACTGCAGTACTTCACAAATACTACTAATACATATATGCTTGTATGTAAAAAGTAACCAGCAAATAATATTGTCTAATAAATGTAGTGTAGTACAATATTTCCCTCTGAGATGTAGTGGAGTAGAGGTATAAAGTAGCATAAAATGAAAATACTCAAGTAAATTACGTCAAGCATGTCAGAATTGTACTTGCGTATAGTACTTAAGTAAATGTACTTCCATTCCACCACTGCTTCTGGTGTCAGATAAGATTTTCTCCTAACTTGTAAGTCCTCTCAAGATACAGTCTGGGTCGGACTCCTCTGAGTCCAGGCTGTGGGTTGAAAGCTGGGCAGCAGCCGGAGGAGCGACGTAAACAGCTATCATGTTAAAAGATGCAAACTACCTGGGAACATGAAATGCATCTGATGGTCAGTGGATTTAACTCCACAGAACATGACTGTGACAGACTTGACACGTTAGTGCACCACCTCCTGCTGCAGTGCTGAGTCAGCATCGGCGAAAATACAGGTCAGCTGCTGCAGGTGGAAGCAAAAGGCAGAACACCGGTGTAACACATCAGCTGGTTTCCATGTTATCTGGAGATTGACGTTGTCAGAGCGGATACATTAACACCACCGTCGTTTTTCTTCACGTTGTTTTTTTTTAGACCTGGGTGAAACTGTGTCACCACAGTGGACAAAATATTAGAAACACCTGTCAGTGTGATGATGATGTAAGTTTCCATTGTGTGTGTGTGTGTGTGTGTGCAGCATCACGCCTATCTTCACCCTGTCCAGTGTGTCGGGAGAGAATCTGGACCTCCTGAAGGTTTTCTTGAACATCCTCCCTCCACTGAGCAACAGCAAGGAGCAGGAGGAGCTGATGCAGCAGCTCACAGAGTTCCAGGTACACGCACACACACACACACACACACACACACACACACACACACCTACACACACACACACACACACACACAGACAGATGTAGTGGTGTAACTCACCGTCTGCCAACCATTGGAGGTTTTCAGCCCTGTAAACAACGTTTTGAGGATCCTAATGCAACATTTAGAAAGCATTAACAGAAAGATCTAGCTGACTTGAGATTTCCATTGTGTGTGTGTGTGTGTGTGTGTGTGTGTGTGCAGGTGGATGAGATCTACTCTGTTCCTGACGTTGGGACTGTGGTGGGAGGAACTCTGTACAGGTGAGAGGAACACGACGCAGCTCATGCAGGATTTGGAAAAGTCTGAAAAGCAGTGTAACTGCGCCGAGTGTGTTGCAGTAATTGGACCGACCGTGTATGTGTGTGTGTGTGTGTGTGTGTGTGTGTGTGTTTCAGTGGCGTGTGTCGGGAGGGCGAGCGGCTGGTGGTCGGTCCCACCGACGAGGGCCGCTTCCTGCGTCTGAAGGTGGGCAGCATCCAGAGGAACCGCTCGGCCTGCAGGGTGCTGAGGGCCGGCCAGGCGGCCACGCTGGCTCTGGGCAACTTTGACCGCTCGCTGCTGCGCAAGGTCAGAGGTCACGTGACCTAGAGACTGTCTGTTTGATTTGATGTTGTCCTGGTCCTGATCCAGCAGGATCCCTGATCCCTCAGCCAAAAAGTTGTGTACGTTTTACACAATGAATCCTTTGTCTTCTTGTGTAAAGAGGTTCTTTGGCTCTGTTCAATTATTTAGTTTTGTTAGCGTCATTAGTTCTGCAGGTATTTGGTCATAAACCAAATTAAAATGTTGACCTGATGATTAGAAGTCAGAGGATCCCCAAAGTTCATGACAATCCATCCAATAGTCACACTCACGCCAGCAGTAATCATAGCGTTAGCATGTTCCGCTCCATTGACTTACCATACAATTAGCTTTCTAACAAGCTAACGCTAACATGCTAAACTTAAGCTCAGAGCAACAGCCGAGTCAGAGATGTCCTGAAAGGGCCACCTTTTGGTTTTGTTGTCGTGGCAGGAAAGATATAAAAGCTCTCTTTAAAACTGCTGGCTCACTTTGTCCTCGCCAAACAAACAACTCTGCAAAAACAAAAGTAGAATGTACAGCTGATGTCAGCGAGCGATGACGGCGATGTGCGTTTGCAGGGGATGGTGATGGTCAGTCCCAAGATGAACCCGACCATCTGCTGTCAGTTTGAAGCCGCCATCGTGCTGCTCTTCCACGCCAAGACCTTCCGCCGGGGGTCACAGGTCACCGTGCACGTGGGCAACGTCAGGCAGACGGCCACTGTGGAGTGCCTTCACGGGAAGGTCGGTGTGTGGATGATGTCGAGCGCGTGTGATCGCCATCTTGTGGTGGCTTTGTGTTCCAACATGTGACCCCCCCCTCTCTCTCTCTCTCTGCTGCAGGACGAGCTGCGTACGGGCGAGAGAGCCGTGGTTCGCTTCTGCTTCATCAAACACCCCGAGTACCTGCGACTGGGCGCCAAGCTGCTCTTCAGGGAGGGCGTCACCAAAGGCATCGGCCACGTCACCCGCCTGCTGCCCGCCTCCCAGAACCACGACCAGAACCAGAACCACGACCAGAACCTGCAGGAGCATTAGAGACCCCCCCCCCCCCGAGCGACAGATGCTGAGCTCCGTGAGAACTCTCGACTGGTCGGACGTCATCAAAGCATCTGCTTCGCTCTCCCACCACATGCCAGCGGTTTTAATTCTCCCGTCCGGGATCTATACTTCTGTCAGAGACTCCCTCATCCTCCTCATCATCATCATCTTCATCTTCCTCCCAGCAGTCTTGAGTTTAAGCCGGTTGACCTCGTGGATTATTTTTCGGGTGCGGATTTGAGAAGGAATGGTTTTAAAGAGATGGAACACTGGAACACAACTCAACACCTCCTCATGTGACATGTGACGAGGGGGATTATTTCCAGCAGGAGTTTTCCAACAGCGTGAGGCGTCGTCTCAGCAAACATGTCGCATGTCAGCCCGTAAACTGTAAAAGGTGAATGTTTTATATGTCAGCGGTGGGCGTCGGGGGTCAGTTTGCTGTAGATTCATTAATAGAGCTGATTAATTGATAGATTAATTAACAGAATTTCAGAAAATTGTGAAAACTGTCCGCGGTGACGTCTTCAAACCCAAAACTGTTCCCTTTAGAATCGTCTAAAACAGGAAAGCAGCATTTCCTCACATTGGAGAAATGTTAACGAGAGACTGGTTTGTCCAATTTTTTGTAATTTTCCCTCAGGAGTTGAACTTAAGTTGAGTTCGAACCGACAAACTGAAACCTAGAGACCAGAATGGAGGATGTTTCCAGATTACTTTAATCATTAGAGCGCTTAGATGACGAACTCGTGTGCAAACAAAAGGACTCCCGACGCCCGCAGGGCTCCGAACATTCCTCCAGAGTTCAGACTGAACCCGCCGGCTGGTTCCATTACGCTCCGTTCTTTTGCACTTTATTCACTTTTAATCACCACGATGAATCCCTTCTGTCCAGCCGACGGGGCTCCGGAGCAGAAACCTGTTGACTTTTCCCCAATTCAGCCCGATATTAATTACCACAATAGATAATAAACCACAATCCGTTTTCTTTTTCAGATGAATCATTGACTGTGTTTCTGGGGAACAGAACGATGTTGTAGGAGAACGTTACTTTACAGCCTTACTTTGTTCACTTTGTTGAGACTCGTGAGCTCGAGCTGCTTCTGAACTGTTGAAGCTTCTACGTTTAACATCTGCATCTGCAGACTTCATGTTTGCATCTGGGGGTTTCCAGTTTGTTGCGATCACGCGTTCATGTGTAGAAGGTTTGATGTACTGGGCAGCTTGTTGCTAAACATAACCTGCATGCTCATTTAAAGTATGAAGTAATATATGAAGTGTTTTAAACCGTTTTTTATTTGATTTTTTTTTCTGAGGTTCTGTGCAATTGTAAACCTTAATATCGAATGTACTTTCCATGGATCCTGTAGCGTTTGAACCTGCTTCCTGTTCAAATGGAGTTCTTTGCACTTTGTCTGCTGAGTCAGCATGTGATCCTGCAGAGCGCCGAGCTGAGAGGCCACCAGCTGGACGTTTAAACGTTAAAGAGTGGCTGCTCCCGACCGTCCCTCGAACTAATAAATAAACTGTTGAAACAACATGAGTGAAACGCTTACTTTATATCATTCATGTTTCTTGCAGGAAGTGAAAATGGAGCATTGAGGACAGAAGGTGTGATTTATTTTACTTTTTTATTTCAAAAACAATCTTCTCATTCTCCGTCTTCGCCAGAGTCAGAGATGAAGAAGTCAGTTTCATATCCGTGTGTCCAGAACACAGAGCGGTCCAGCAGGTCTTTAGCTTAGCTTAGCACAAAGACAGGAAGCTTAGCCTGGCTAAATAATAAAATTAATAAAAAACACCACTTGCATCCTCTTATTTGAAATTGATTTGAGCTGATCTACTGGTCCAGTATATTACAACAATACTGAGATTACATGTTTAGTTTGTAATTTAAGTCCTCATTTCGACACAAAAAAGACAGATAAATGATTAAAAATGATAGATTTTCACTATATGATATCAGCTGATGTAGATTGTCTTTTATAACATTTAAAAAAAAAAATCTGCTTCTGACTTTATCGTTTAAAAAATGACACAAACTCTGCCCTGTAGCAGAACAGGGACTCTTGTAAATAAACTTTTATAACAATTTAAAAAAAAACAAAAATAAATCCAAACCGTTGTCTACTCTTAAACGAGTGCTTTCCCGTCTCACATAGATCCTGCACGTGTTCATTAACGACATCAATGTCAAACTAACCTTAACTAATGGCCGCCTGTTGACAGTCGAGCCCTTCTGAGGCTCTCGGCTGGATTTGATCAAATCTGCAAAAGTGCACAACAAAAAACGGCTACAAAATATTTTTTAAATTACCTGGTGAAAAAATCATCTGCACTACAGAGCTCCAAAGAAACAAAAGGTCTGCTTTTATATCTTGCTTGTACAATTTATCGTCCACTTTACAAACGTCATGAGGTTCTTTGCACAAGTTCATATTTAATTCCCACAAACCACGAACTTGTTGTTTTGTTCCCTCAAGTCACAAACTTGTGAGAGGAAAAAAACAACCCAGGATTTTGGGACTTTGGGCTCCGTACAACATCCTGACTTGATGAAGAACATAAAAATGAACTCCATATTGGATGAAACACTTCCTAGATGTGTTACGATTCTGAAAGCTAGTGGATGCTGTAACAAAACGGGACTGTACCTTTAAATACAAAACCAACCAACCGTTGGGACATTAGTCGCATGTCGTCGACACTCTCATGCTATTCATTCAAATAAAATTAAATCTTAAAAAACTTACAACATGAACCCAAAATCATTTTCACATTTTGTTTTTAGGCCCCCCCCCCCATGCTTCAGGGCAGCAGATTTAATGAGTCACTGGCAAAAGTCAAATATCTGCCGATGAATTCTGGTAAAGTGATAATCTGTTCATTTTAGCACAGGATGCTGATGAACTGCTGTTTCTTCTTCTGTCCCTCCAGCAATGACAATGAGCTCACGATGAGACATTCTTTGTGCCGAGGTCCAACAGCAGTTCAGAACCTCGAGTCCAGAGGTTTAAACTCCTTCTCGTAACATTTCGGTCTTTTGTCAGTCGGCGGTTAAGCCAGGCTCCTCTGCCGCAGCTTGATCCTCAGATAGAGCTGGGAAATAAAAAGGGGAAAGAATGTGTCATTAAAAAGAAGATCGAGACAACATTTAAATTCTGAAACTTGTTACGTAAGACTGTTGAGTAACAGAATTCTCAGAGCCGCTTTTAAACCTGATTAAAACAGAGTTAGGAGGAAACAGCCGACATCACACTTTTTTTTCCTATGAGCTGTCAGTGCCTCTGTCTCTGTCTCACCCCCAGCAGGTTGCGGGGGATGTAGCCCTCCCGGTCAGCACATCTCGCCCACCACCAGTCCGTCTCCACCTCGTCGTCGCGCCGCAGCACCGTCATGCAGTCGCCCTCGCCGAAGCCCAGCTCGTCGTCGCTCTGAGGCTCGTAGTCCCACAGGGCGTACACCACGCCGCGGTTCATCACGCCCATCTTCTCCTGAACGCCTGCCGCCACGCAAACACACACAGAGACATTTACAAACTAACGACTGTAATGAAGTGTACGATTTCTGTCGGACCAGAATCAGAACGGCTCAGGAAACCTCCGTAATGACTCTGAAACACGAGCAGGGACCCCAGGGACCTCTGTATACGCACCCTCAATGTTTCCTCAATGAACCCTGAAATCTTTCCGTAGAACTTACGAGAGCTCCTTAAGGAACCCTGAAAACTCCTCAAACTATCTCAGGACGAGGAAACACCCTCAGAGACCCCTCAAATTGTGTGTGGCCCCCCTGTAAGGTCACCGGGATCACTGGGACCTCATGGATGGTCCCTGGAGGCCCTTCTGGTTCTTCCACGCGGTGTGTTTAGTCTCACCGTAGAGGAACTGGGAGCACTGGGCGTAGCCGTCTTCCATCTCCTCACACTTGTCGGCGGCCGTCTGCATGTCGCTGTACGTGGTGGCGAACACCGCGGCCCCCGACTCCACCAGGAACTTGCAGACCTGAACATTGTTACAGGAGGCGGCGCAGTGGAGGGGCGTCCTGGAGACGAGGAGAGAGAGAGGGAGGAAGGTTTGAGAGGTTCGAACCCAGACGTCTGAATCATCTCACACATCTCCGATTTGAAGCCATTTTCTTGGTTGGAAAAACAAGCCGGCCAATCACAGCTTTGTAGGAGGAATAAACACTGAGGACGTCATCTTCTTACAACAATAACTCTTAAATCATCGGCGAGGCGGGACTGTGAAGCCCCGAAATGTCGTTCTGGGTCAAACTCACCAGCCGTCACTGTCGGCAGCGTTGGCGTTGACCCCGAACTGAACCAGAAACTTGACGATCTCCGTGTGGCCGGCGCAGACGGCGTTGTGCAGCGCCGTGATGCCCTCGTCGTTCGGCGAGCTGGGGTCGTCCACCTGCAGGACGCACGCGCGATTACCTTATTATTCACGTAATCCGGAGCAAAGACGCTGGTTTCAAGCATGTCATTCCAATATTCAATAGATTTTAAAATGATTGTTTTTCAAGCTCAAAACATTCAAAATTTTCCGTGAAGTCACATTAATCGAAATTGAAACCGGTGACTAAATTAACAGCACACTTAAACACAGAATTATATGCACCAAACCACAACACTTCATATCTACATCCACTTTGTTTAGCTGCTGTTTATATAAATATATAATGATAAGTGATCAAATCTAAGATTTAAGGAACATATCACATGTTTTGTGCCGTTATAAGCACTTCATAGAGTTCAATTATTCTATAAAAATCATCAAATTGTCTGCGCTTGTGAAAATTTGAGGAGATCTGCGAGTGTCCCTGAGCTCCGTCAAAGTGTCTCGTGGTGGACCAGCAGATTAAGAGCAGGCGGTGGAGTGACTCACGTCGTAGATGACCCTCTGGACGAGGTCGTACTCGCCCTCCAGAGACGAGTCCAGCAGCAGGGCCAGAGGGTTGAACTTGACCCGCATGCTGTGGTCGATCCGCTCCGAGTCGGCTTTACGGAGGATCGACTTCTTACCCTGGAGATCAGAGAGAGGAGATCGTTTTTCATCATTTAGGTGACGTGACCCTTTAATTAGCAAAGCAATAACCAGAAGTTTTGTGTTCTAGTACCCCGTTAACCGTTACTCTGGGAACACTCACCGGGGGCACCGTCACCTGTCCCGTGACCTCCGGCGGCTGCAGGTTGAAGGAGTCATCTCCCTGATCCCCCTCCTCACAGGTGGGGTAAGGTGGAGGCGGGTAGGGGGGGAAGTCATCGGCAAAAAAGCCCAGGCGGACCGAGGCGGACGGACAAACCTTTTCCTTGTCCTCCAGAGGGGGGGGCAGGGAGCGGCAGGCGGCGGGGTCAGGGATGGGTGCACGGGGGGGCAGAGGGGGCGGAGTCAGACCGTCCTCCGGGCTCTCAGCGGGCGGCTGGTTGTCATCGACTCTGAACATCACATCGGCACCGCCCGTCCCGTCCTCGTGAGGCCGGACGTACGTCCCCGCCGGACTGACCGTCTCCATCGGGATGGTTTCCATTGCAGCCAGAGTGGTTTTCTGGTAGAGCAGCTTCTGGATGTTGGGACCCGCCGGGCCCTCGGGCTCCGTGATGGAGCTGCGTTTCTTCAGGGGCCGCGGGGCGTGGTGCAGCCGGCGGCGCAGCGCCTCCAGGTCGGCGTCGCTGGGGTTCCTGTGAGGGTTGTTGGACAGGAAGGGGAGGAGCTTGGTGGGGCTCAGCGGCCGCGGGGTGCTGCGCTCTGCCGCCTCGGCCCCGACGCCGTTGTCAGCCTCGCTCCCGTCGGACGCACAAGGCCCAGAGTTCATGACGTCTGAGGCGACGGTCTGCTGACCCCCGCGAGCTGGTTTCCCGTACACTGTGAGGAGGGAGAGACATGGAAGTCAGAGGCAGCGATGACAAACCAAACATCTGTTGAACAGCTGGAATAATAACTTAAAAAACACCCAAACTATCCCTTTAAGTGCAGAAGAAGAAACCGTATCCTGATTAAAACCCATTGGCTGTGTTGGTGCATCACCTCTGGGCTGGCTGCGGGGCAGCGTGCCCTGGCCGCTCGGCAGGTAGCCCTTCCCCTGCTGGGTGTACATGGAGTAGATGGACGAAGCCGCCAGAGTCTGAGGCTTCTGCAGAACAGGGGGGGTGGCCTCCGAGAGCTCGGGGGTGTACGGCCGCACGGCGGCGGCCGGCGGACTCTCCTGCTTGCTGGGCAGAGGGAGGGTGTGGCTGCGGCTGGAGAGGACTCCCGCGGCCCTGAGGTGGCCCCCGACCGGTCGCACCTTACCGGGGAAGGTCCCGGTGCTGTAGGGGGGCTTGGAGAAGGTCGGCGGGCCGGATGAGGAGAACGGTTTGGGCTTACTGGGAACTGGAGGCGGACCTTTACCAGCAGCCTAAAGGTGAAATACAGCAAAGCAATTCTGCTGACTTGGGGATCTGATTTCCAGAGGTTGATTCCAGACATAAAAAGCTTTTATTTTGAAAAACTACGGGATTCACAGTTGCACTCCTCATTACCTGTAGCTGCCGGCTCACTATAGTCCAACACAATGACACTAATTATTTTAATTTCGCCACATAAATGAACATGTAATAGGAAATAGAAGTGAGAGTCCCTTGATACCTGATTGTCCCTGAGCAGCTTCTCAGTGATGTGATTGGTCCGTGAGGGGACAGGGGGCGGGATGTCAGATCCAGAGAGGGCCTTCCTATCTGTGAGGGTCTTACCGTCTACGAGAGGGATGAGAGGGGCACCATCATCATCATCAACACCGTGGTCTTCTACCGTGTGGCATTTTTAAACAAGGTCAGCAGTTTTAAACCTCCCAGACAGGAAGTCAATCCTCAAATCTAGAGCCTCCTCGAACGCACCAGTGAGACTTTTCAAAACAGTCGATATTTGCGATTGCGTAGCCAGCGTCTGAGAATCAAATCATTTGCTGTTGCCAAAAAAAACCTTCACATAGAAATCGTGCTCCAACTGACCGAAGTTGTGGCCGCTGAGGCTGGACATGCGAGGGAGGGTGGAGGCGTGGCTGTAACCTCCACTGGACTCAGGAAACGAGCTGGGCCAGTCAGAGAGTTTGCCTATTTTTGATGTGGCAAAACCTATGAAGAGGAGAGAAACTGGTGTTCAAACACTGTGACATCTGTCCAAAACAGCTTGGACCTTCAGTTTGAGATCAAATAAACAACTTCTTACAGTAAATATCCTCCTTTTTCTGTGTATCGAAACTTCCGGTACGGTACCTGAGCCGGGTTTGACAGGTCTGGGAGGCGGCTTCAGGGACGAGTCGGGCATGGGCAGCGTGGCGGTGCCGTCCGGGTACGCCGGCTTCACCAGAACCTCGTGGCGAGCCAGGACAGGAGGCCCCTGAGAGCTTGTCGTGGACGAGGACGACTGGATGTACGGCCCCACCGCCGCCACTCTGGAGCCCACGGCGTGCTGAGGGGCCACTCCGTCTGAAGCCGCCTGAAAGAGAACGATTTGATATTTGACAGATGTTAATGAACGTCTGCAGAGTTTTTGTCCAATGAAAAGCGGTTATCAAATGAAAGCTGTGGTGTAATGTAAATGAGTATATTTACTAAGATATTACTCGTTACTTAAGTACAAATTTGAGGTACTTGTACTTTCCCTGAATATTTTTTCCTCATTCCACTTTCTTCTTCACTACATTTAAATGACAGCTTTATATATATATATATATATATGCTCTGAATTTGGAATTTAGCAATTTTAAGTAAAATATCTGAATACGTAGCTCAATACAATAGCGACTTGAAAGTCGCTAATTTAGCAAACAAAGGCTTATCCTGATTCTAAGCTCACGACAAGTTGCCCCAGTATAAAGGACCAATAGAATCTCTCTAGAAAATAAAAGTAAATATTTTGTAAATATTATTATCATATACTTTTTTGGCTGTGTGCACTCACCGGCAGGTTCTCTTTCTGCTGCAGGGCAGCCTTCTTCTTCCAGAGTCGCTGGCGGAGCTCGGCCAGCCGTCGGTCCATCGACACCACCTCCAGGTTCCTCTTGTTCAGGCTGTCCCTCTGCTGCTGCAGCCTGCCGCTCTGGTCCTGGTTCAACTTGTTCCTCGACTGCCGTGTGAGGGACGGAGCGTGGTCAAAAAACTGGTACGAAGGAAGCTAACATTACAACGTCTACATTAGCTAGCGTAGCCTTCCCGCTAAGCTCAAGCTAGCTGCACTAGCTTGTCGCTGTCTAGCGAGCTGGTTAGCATCATGAACACTCTGACAGTGAAGGTATGTTTTGAAAATATCTTTTGAAGACGTCACCGCGGCTCTGAGGAATCGTGTTGAGTAATTTCTGTCCTACTTTACGACGTTTCATAGACCAAGCGATTAATCTATGAAAGGTTAATCGTTTGCTCTATGAAGGCCTGATACATTATTATAGGTCTCACCTGCAGCTCCTTATAGAGGCGCTCCAGCTCAGCTGTGGAGGAGGTGTTGTGGTGATGATGGAGAGGAGGAGGAGGAAGAAGAGCCTCCAGTCTGTTGCTCCTCAGCGCCTCCAGCTGGTCGCTCAGCTCCTCCACCCTCGACACGGCGACAAGCATCTCTCTCTGCTTCTGCTGGAACATCCCGGTCATCTGCTCGATCTCCTCCACTGGAACAACGAACACACACATATATATATATATATCACACAAGATAATAATACAAATGGTTAATTAGCCAACCCAGACCTCCGTCGTCACACTGACCTAGCTTGCTGTTGCTGAGGCGTTTCTGCTCCACCTGGCCCCTGAGGGCCCGGACCCGTCGCAGCTTGGCCTCCTGGTTGTGTGCGTTCTCTCTGAGCTGCTGCAGTCGCTCCTGGTCAGACGTCTCCGGCTGCTGCTGCCGCTGATCCTGCAGCTTCAGGTAGCGCAGCCGCTGCTCCTGCAACACCCGGCAACCACATTGAGTTAATAGCTCTGTTTGAGCTGAATGCATGTGCTTATTATGTCTTTTTTGGTGGCACTGCTTTTTTTTTCTGTATAAATGTTTATTTCCCTGTTTATTTAGATTCCTGAGATCAATAATAGGATAATAGTAAAGCAACTGTCAACCTGCTTCTTTAAGCGAGCGTTACCATTTCCCAATAACTTGTGTCTAATAAACACAACGCTGTCTGTTCCTGCTCTGGCCACGTATGTATGATGTCGTATTCGCATTGCGACGTTACCTCTGAATGTTTTACTCTTCATTAGGTGTTGTGTTTAGAGCAAGGGTCAGCCTCCAGTGCTGAAAAATGATGACAATGGGATGTCCCAGAAACTGCAGTTCCTCACATGGCCACGTGACCAAATAATCTCAGGATCAATTTAAATATATTGATTGTATATTTTTACAGTGTAGTTTTATAGTTATTTATTTTAATCTAAATGTGCTCAAGAAGTCACACAAATGAAAAACATTCAAACAAAGCATCATTTCAATGACCAGTTAGGTTTGATTATCACCACACATCATCAGGTGGAGACCAATGTTCCCAGAAATCAGTAGCAGCTGAATTTGAGTATTTGTACGAGTGTACTCCTGTAAAGATAGTGACAATAGCAGTATCAGTACTAGCATTAGCAGTAGAGTGTTGGGTGTTTCGCACCTTGGAGGCCAGCAGCTGCTGCTGTGCATTAATCTGCTGCTGCTGTCTGGTTGCCAGATCCTGCAGGTCGCTCAGTGTCACGTCCAGACGAGGAGCCGAGACCTGCATCACACACACACACACACACACACACACACACACACACACACACACACACAGAGTTCACCTTCAAATGGACATGAACTTTCAGAGACGCAAACAGTGCAGGTTTCACACCGAAGCACAGCAAGACACAACTTTCTGTGCATTCAAATGACGGCACAGGTGGCGGAGGCTCGAGCGTGCCGAGAGCCAACAATAGCTCCAACGCTAACTGCTGGATTTAGTTTCTCTGTTGGTGGAGCGAGGCTAACAGTTTCCCCCTGCTTCCAGTCTTTGTGCTGAGCTAAGCTAAACACGTCCCTGTACTGGACGACACGGAAACTGTGAAAGTGTCTCACCCCGTTCTCCAGACATCTCTCCACAGACGCTTTCACCTGGTCCCTCTTCATCAGCTCATCTGCAGCTCTGGATCCACCTGGATGTAAAAATAAAATGAGTGTTAAGGCAAGGCAAGGCAAGGCAAGTTTATTTGTATAGCACATTTCAACAACAAGGTAATTCAAAGTGCTTCACATAAAACCATTAAAAGCATCAAAACATAAGGCAAAAGAAAAGGAGATTTAAAAACAATTAAAGAAACAGTGTAAGAAATCAAATTCAGTCATAAAAAGTAGAGGAGATTTAAAACATACATTGAAACAATAATTGAAGTAGCCAAGGCCTCTGCCTCTGTTAATGCAAATTTAGCATTTGCAGCCCTGCCAGCAGTGGCTCTCAGGATTGTTTGGAATGAAATTTCTTATAAACGTTTGGATCGATTGCGGTGACATTTGGCACAGACATCAATGGTCCCCCAAGGATTAACAGCCGACCCTCTGACTTTGAATCTAGCGCCACCAACAGGTCAACATTTGTCCAATGCTTCTGATTTATGACCAAATACCTGCAGAACTAATGACATCCCCATCAACTTGTGTTGAAAACAACTTCTGTTATCATAATTAGGCTTATGACACACTATTCTACCGCTCCTCGTAAATCCCCACAGACATCGACATCCCACAACTTTCTGAAGCGCAACAAGAACAAAACGAATTGTTTGTCATTGGTGCTAAAAAATCTGGGGATTTAACCCCACAGGTCAGAAATCTTGGTGTTGTGCTCGAGTCTGACATTCATCTCCAGAGCACCAAATGTGGATCAATCCGCTGCTGAAAATAGTCCCCAACAAACGTCCTATTTCCTCCTGTTTGTTTGATAAAAACTACAGTGAACAGCTGTTTTAGGACATTACTGAGCCTTTAAACGAAACTATATATTTGTGGTTTAATATATTTACATTTTCAGTAAGAACCAATGGGCTTTGAGCTGAGAGCTACAGACAGGAAGTCAGAAAATATTGGGAGACGGACTAACATGCGGTTGGTTTGAGGCTGCACATGGGATTTGTTGGCTATAAGAACAATATAAAAGAGCAGCAGCCGTATCCTCTGAGGTAATGCACAGGGTTTAAGAGATCAGGTCTTACAATGACCCGATGGAGGAAACTGTCCGACTGTTAATCAGCACAGGAAAACCTCGGAGGGGATTTCTTTGTTTTTGGGACAGAAATAAACAACAAATCACAATCCATAGAAAAAAAAAATCACATTGAACATAAGATGAGATGAATAAAGGACAGAAATAAATAAATGATTAGAAGCATGCACGAATAAAAAGAGAGTAAAACGAGAAACTATAAAAGAGAAATCAGACTCAAAATGACAGTGTCAGCAGGATACACAGATGCAGTAATCTACATCTGCACACCACTGAGTCACAGTCAGGAAGTCTCGCTGTGACTTGGCGGACTGCGTGTTTGACCTCGACCAATCACAGCTGGTCGTTTATCACGTGGTCTGTGACTCGATGTGTTGGGGAAGGAGCTGCCAGGTCCCTGCTCCACCTGACAGCAACAGCGACATCATTCCTCTCTCGCGTCGCCGGGTGAAACCAGAAGCTGCCAGGTCGGAGTGTTGTCAGACTGATATCGTGTAATCTGAACTCTGCATAACTGGAGGCTGTTCAGATAATTCTGTTAAGTCGTCACACAAAATCATAATCAAATTTAAAGGGCACTCAGATTTCTCAGTCTTCCTCTGGGTGAAAAATGGCAAACCACCATTGAGGTGGGAAAGGACTTCACAAGGAGCCAATCAAGCTTTGTGCAGGAGACTGCAAACTTTACATCTGTATTGTGTTTCTCCCCGTTTCTGGACGGCCCGGTCCTCTGCACTGAGGTCTTCATCTCTGTGAACCATCCACTGTTGTCCTGTGGAGGATGTAGACAGCCATGTATCACCTCATGGACACACATGGAGTCACCAGCTGCTTTCTGGAGAATCACACCCCCCCCCCCTTCCTTTCACACAGACCAACCAGAGGGAGGGAGCAGCTACAAGAACACGATCCCTCACTGGCTTCCCACATAGAAACACGTGGCATCCCGCTGTGCGGTGGCGAGACAGGCGTTTCCTCACCCGACTCTCTCCCTGGAGCTCTCTGGTGACGCAGGAGGTAGCGAACCTCCCCCCTCTGCTGCCCCCATCGCTGCAACACCTCCAACATCCGCTCCCCTTCTCCAACGACATGTTCTGAGGGGATACAAATCAAAAACATAAGACTGCTTATTTCAGGAAAGTCAGATAAGAAACCAGCGTGTTAGCTTTAATAAGATAAGATATATTTATTGATGTTTTTAAGTGGAAACTCACCCGAGCCTCTCCACGTCTCGGCCAGGTAGCAGTCGGCCTCGCCGGGCTCCTTGCAGAGCTCCACCACATCTCTGCACAGCGTCTCCGGCGTGATGGGAACCTCGCTGAAGTGCTGGTCGTTGTTGCTGAGGTACACGGTGAGGAACATCTACAGACACACAGCAGACACACCAGGAAAAATGAAGTCACTTCCTGCCAACACTAATTATGAATGACTGTCAATCTCACATCAAAGCAGACGCCCAGATGGAGCAGTGTCCTCTCTTCGGAACTGGTTTCTCTGTAACCAAACAGAGCATCTGAACCAGGAAATAAAGGAAATAAAATGTAGGAAACAGAAAGAAACTGGCGACGGCGACATACGAATGAAACACCAGTTTCCTGTGCCTTCAACACATTGGCATGTCCTTTAACAGATTGTGTTGATCGTTAAACCGGGATGTGATGCGTCACACTCAACCTGCCTTCTTCACCTTTACGGCAGCTTCCTGTGCTGTTTAGGACTATAATAGATGTGTGTGGACATAACTCCCATGATGCACTGGGCCATCTGTTACTCCAGCAGGGTATCTGCTGTCGGGCCCAGAGCCAGATCGGCTCCCACGGCCCGCCAACCGGCACGGAGGCAGCGTTTCAAGTTTTTATTGATGCCGGGTGGGTGGTGCTGAGGAACGGCTCGCTCAACGGCTCGTTGGAGGACTTTGAGCCGCATGTACATTTTGAACATTCAACCTGCCAGAGCTGAGCTGGCTTCATCCCTCGTCTCCGTCTTCACGTCGTTCCACTTGGTCTGACGGGAAAAATGAGGAACCTTTGACCTTTCTGAAACTGACTGCGGCATCATTTACATGCAGATGTTGTCGGCTGTTACCGAGGTTGGAATGAAGCTCATGCATAAAAGCTCCAACCGCAGTCAAAACACATGATCAGGTACTCCTGATGCAAATAATAATAATAATCTTTATTTGCAGAGCACGTTTAATACAGACCATGTAGCTCTAAGTGCTGTATATGGTCACAAGCACATACAAGTATCGGACACATTAAAATGGAGGAAAAGTCAGAGGATCACTGAAGTGAGTTCGGATTCATCATCTGGGGAACATGAACATCTGTACGAGATGTCACGGCGGTCCATCCAATACGTGTTGGTGAGATTAGTTGGATGCATGACGACTGTCTGAAAGCAGGATGAATTGGAGCCGATTTGTATTTCTGAGGATGTATTCTCTCACTTGGAGGCAGCAGATAAAGTGTGAACCTGGCAGAGAGAAATTGGGATCGAGTACACAGAGTCGCCATCAAAGAGCTTAAACAGCTCGCTGTTTCCAGCTAAAAACGCTAAATTTTGGGCTTTTTAAATCCTAATTACTGAGGGAGAGGATTTATTTTCGGGTAATACTTCACTTTGTCGGCTGTTACTCAAACTAAAAGGTTCCCAGACACACACAGTGGACTCTGAGCTGCAGCAAATGGAAATGAGGTGCCACATTCAAAGAGGCCATCATGTAACACTGTGGTCCATTCGGTGGTCTGCAGAGGTGGCTCATGGGAGATTTCTACTGCTTAAGCATCAGTTAACCGGTGTCATCGTCAACAGAGAATCTCAGTGATCAAGACATCTTTTTAGTCCCTCCTTCATGAACAACGATAAAGTCAACAGACTCCGTGACAGAGATGAATTCGCTGTCCTACATGGAGCTCTGGTGGAAAACTGGAGCGCCGCTGTCTTCCTTCAGGTTCCTGCGGATGAAGTGGGTCACTGCCGTCAGTCACCCAAACTGAGGTCGACCAGAAAGCGCCGCAGCCAATCAGAGCAGGGAGGGGAGTCTGTCCCTCAGGACGACCACAGGGAGGGAGACCTCCTGTCGCCAGTGAGGCTGGTTACAGAAGCTCAGTACGTCCTGGGCACTGGTACAGTGTGCTGCTCACGACGTCACTGCTGCCGTGCTGTACATCGACATGTAAAGCTGCTGACGTCAGCAAGTAAAAGTCCTGCATTCAAAATCTTACTCAAGTAAAATGATGTCAGTATTATCAGTAAAATGTAGTGTGAAAGGTAAAGTACTCATAGTGCAGTAAAATGTTCCCCGTCAGTTACTATTATACATGATGTCATTGGATTAATATCACTGCTGCATTAATGTGTTTGTTACATTGTACTGCTGTATATGTTTTAACTCCTTTATATCCTGTTGTCTAGTTTAATCTTCATCAGTGCTTCATATTCTATAAGATCTTTATGTGTTCGTAGCGTCTCTGTCCTGTGAGAACCTCGTATCTCTAGAAAGAACAAACAACCTGTTTCCAGCTTTGTTCTGAAGCATCTTCCAGCTGATCCAAGAGTCTCTTTAAAGAGTTTATTCATCTGAAGAAGAAGGATTTTATCAACACACAAAGGAACATTTCATCCTTCAGTTCATCACAAACATTCAACATCAGCACATCCGGAGATGAAAAACAGTAATCTGACAAGTATCTAAAGCTCTGAGACAAATTGAGGGGAGTGAAAAGTACGATATTAACCTCTGAGATGTCGATTTATAAGAGTATTTGAGTAAATGTTCTTAGCACCATAATCCTACAGACATAGTTGGCATATTAAGAGTGGTGGAATGCTGCTTGCTGCCATTTTTCTGACACAACTTCTCATGGATGGAGCTACCGGGCTCTCTAATCCGGCCTGCAGAGTGACCCTTTAACTCTTGCTTCAAGTCTCTCTTATCTAAAATATATTCAGTGTAAAAGGCTGATTCATTTCCATGAACACCCAGAACAGGCGACAGTGACGGCTTAGAACAGGAAGCACACCCGTCTGTCAGTCAGTCCGAGGCCTCGTTAAACTCCTGAGGATGCGGCTCTTAATCCAGCCAGGAATTAGCGCAGCATCACGCAGCTCAATCCCACCAACCGGCCCACAACAACCCTCTGCTGCGACGGAGGAAATGAACGAACCGCCTTCTGTCTGCAACTCGTCAACAGCTTCTTCCAGATGACGCGCAACAAAAGGGCTGGAGGCCGGAATGGAACACGGGGGGAGATGCTGTTCAATGGTGTCGTTGTTGAAACTGAAACTGTGGTTTTGTACCAACACTAGTATTGAATCATGTCGAACAATATCCAGCCCTACTAACAAAGAATCACAGCAGCAATTTAACTTTGAATTGACAACAGCAAAGCTGCAGACCGATCAGTGATTCTGACTTCTCTTGAGAAAATAAGACGCATCAGGAAAATGTTATTAAGATCTGTAACGATGACATTGTACAGTTATTGATCACATAACTGTCACTTTACCGACTAATGTTTGCTCTTTTTATTATTGTTCTCTTCTTATTTCATTTTACTTTTCATATACCACGTATCTTTTATTTATTTTACTTGCTCTATGTATCCGCACTACTTCTGTCCTTAAAGGTTCATCATATTTGAACTAAATCATCTTGTTTCAGACTTAAGATAAAACAATATAACTGAATGTGAAAAGAAGTTTTGTTTTTGGGGCGTAAACAGGCAACAAGTCAACGAAAGTTGCAAAGAAATATATATAACCTGCATTGTTATTGAAATGAATGATTGACGTTTTCAGTCAGTCCTGCTGTGTCTGGTTCCGTTTCCTGCTCGAGGAAAATTTGGCGGCAGCTGGCGCATCCCAAATGTTCTGTAGGCGGCGCGGACGGCTGGAGCCATATGGCCGACAGCATCACGTGACGCACCGATATTGGATTAATCACTGATTAAATCAATTAACCAATCGGCCGACAGTCAGCGGCCCTGCTGCCTTTGTCTGATGATAAACCTCTAAACCCACCAAAGTCCCGTCATCATTACCAAATTACACTGACCCCCCCCCCCCCCCCCCCCCCATCATTCTGACTTGGGAGCTTTTACACATTAATCCAATTTGATGACAGTCTGGTAGCTCTTGTTACACATAGCCAGTAGTTTGTTCTTTAAAATGAGTAACAACGTGAATCTTATTCATTAACTATTAATAACTATCCCTGTTTCCTTGCTTCACTTTTCGAAAGGTCAGCCAAATTGACGCGGAAAAGGACGCTGGAATATATTCGTCTTTGACTTTGTTAAGTTCAGTCAGTGAGGCTCGCTGCTCATCATCATTGCAGGTTTTGGTTACCGAGTACGTTTTCCACGTGTTTTTAGACGCTACGTTTAGGCGAACGGCCCCCGATGAGTGTTGTTAGCTTGTCAGCTTCCGGACAATCTGCTCTCGGTCAATGGCTAGTTCACACGACACGACTTTAGCCCTGATTTTACACTCGCCGGGTTTTTGGAGCTGCCCGACAAAAGCCCCAAATCGGAGGCACGTTGTCGTTGGCTCGGCGCTCGCAAATCGGTACTCGAGTGCCACGTGTGAAGTGTTCAAAGAGCCGAGAGACACACCCGCGCATCGAAGACGCACCAAAGATATCTGGAGCTACAGCCAATGAGAGCACACGACACGACAAAGCTCGACAAAAAAACGGAACAAAATATCAGCTTTTAGACAATGAACATCAGCATCAGGCTGATATTGTAAACCATGACGGTTCCCTATTATAGTTCATTATCGTATGAGGAATACTGAAATAAAACTCTTCCCACATGACCTTGAACAGCGTGTGAGTGTGAGCGTGTGTGTGTGTGTTTCTGGTCACTGTGGCAACAGTTACCAAGCAGCAAGGCGAGCTCGGCTGAGCCCTTGCCTGCAAGATGAGGACGTATCGTAATGATCAGGGTGCGCTGCGTCGCAGAGGAAGCACGTATGAAAGCTTTCGGGATGATTTTGCTGTTGGAGTCACGTACTAAACACTAAACCCAGACTGAGAGATTTGCACCAAATTCACAGTCACTTTTAGACAGATCTGAGGTCTGAATCCTTTGTTTTTCGTGTGTTGTCAGAGCTGCAGCTCTCTGAATGTCAGCCACTGTGTGGATGTTACACACTGCTGTCTGAATAACAACAGGGTTTCTGGGAAGAGAAGTTCAGCTCTTTATTTCCTCAAACAGACCTTCCTCCTCCATCTCATCGTGTTCCTCAATTATCCATTAACACGCGAGGGGGAAGATACCCGATCACATCTGAAAACCATCTCACTTTCATTCAAATGTTTTAGATTTTAAAAACAAGACATTTGGACACATCAGATGTTGCTGAATCCCAATAATTCTGTTCAAATGAACCCACTTTAGAGTAAAGTTGTGGTTTGATAAATGCTTTTACATACAAATCAACGGCTGTTATATTCAAGCCCGTTACAAACAAGTTCACACAATGCTGATGAAGCACATCGCCGGCAGGGACAGCGTTCTGTATTTATCAGTATGCCGGAGTTGTGCCTTACAACAATCACCCAAACAACAACACTAGTCTGCTGGAAAAAACTTCCAAATACAGAGAACGTCATCACCTGTAATGAGTTTCAGCTACGAATCTGCACACGTGTTCTCCTAAACACTGGATCTCATCTTCATCTTTCATGCAGGTCTGTGCAAAGAGTCTGTAAAAGACATTGATTATCTTCAATTTAAAGGGCCATACCGCTGTTGTTTTTATATGTTTTCTCTTGTTATTTAAAAGCAGGTAAAGTTGGCAACATGTTGACGCCGATGGTTCCTCCTGGATGACAGATGATTAGTTTATTTTCTTTCATTCGGTTGTATTTGTTCCGTAAATCTGTTTTGTTTGTTGTGTCACATTGTAAATAGAAATAAATAAGACATGTTCACAATCTGCTTGGGACTCTGGAAAGATGATTATACTCTCTTGTTGTCATTTCATTTTCTCCTGCGTCTTGTGTTGAAATGTGTTGAAATCGTGGATTTTTTGCTGCATGATTTTGTGACCTTCAGTCCTCTTTGGGGAAAAATGAAAACAATGCAAATGCAGCGCATGTAGTAGTTGTGGCTGATTTTTAAGATCATTATTAGTATTAAAACATGCTACAACAGCATTGTTGGTGGAAGGAGTATTACATACAATAATATGAACAGGAGGGTGATTGTGTTGATAATATCAGAGTCACAGTCTGTTTTTTGGGGGTTTGACAGAATATAAATATGTATAAGTTGAATGAACCACACAGGGCCAATAATACCGAGGTCATGTTGGAGTCCACCATGCTTAACTCGTTGTGGCGTTACTTTGATATTTCATGATCTATTTCTTCAGTTGGCCTGATTATTATATTATTATTATATATTCTGTCAATTTGATTCAACAAAAAGAGGGTGTTCATGCTGTTTCAACGACTGGTAACCGATCATTTCTACCTTTGTTTATTTGTCCTAAAAGTCCAGTGTATACCTATAAAATCACCACCATGTAACCCATTCTACCAACAGTGTAGATTGTCGACTACGTTCTTCACATTTAAAAAAACAAAAGTCAGAGGACATGGCCTCAGTGCTGTGAAGGGCAGCTACAGACCTGGACCCTCAACACTTTACAATCATGTGAAGACAATGTTAATGATTATACACAATTATCCCTAAAGCTCTCGTTCAGTCAGGGATAAAACCCCTAAAATCAACATCTGAAGAGCAGCACTATCCTAAGATATCTGACCCATTTCAGATACTGCTTTCCTTATCATTTCACCTTAACATTAACATGTAAGGCTAAAGGTTTGTAACATGTTAAATTAAGGGATTCTGTTTTGAAATTAACTGCAGGAGTAGTAATGAGGGTGGTGCCAGTTTATATGGAGACAGTAACAGGTGAAACACCACATAAATAAAACAGAATGAAGTGTTTTACACTCACCGGCATCATGTTGGCAGTTTTCCGCTCTGTCGCACCCAGACTGCAGCCGAAACCATTAAAGCATCCTCCTCCTCTGCGGTCCGTGTGTCTCCTCTGTCCGCTTCATTCACATCACATTCATCTTTATTATCATTATGATATAAATATATAATATCAGCTGCTCCTAGACCTGTTGCAGTGAACCAGCGGGCCTTTAATTCCCTGTGTCTGCGGTCCGATCCCTCTGGAGAGAAGAAGAAGAAGAAGAAGAAGAAAGAGGATGGTTTCGCAGAAGCTGTGCATGAGGCTGCAGGAGATAACAAACACACCCCGCCTACAAAATAAAACGTGAGTAGTTTTGATGACAAAGCTGCAGCAGGTCTCCCGCTGAGCGGTAATCCTGCTCAACATCCAGGATCCGTCTGACTTGTGAGCGTGTTTGGAGCAAAACCATTCAATCAACGCAGACCGGTCACCAGCCGGCGCTCCGCTGGAGAGCAGAACAACACTTCCGGGACGAGTTTTCACAATAAAAGCCCGGATTTGTTAGACTACAGTATCCTGGTTCCAGATCCTTGAATCAATAATAGTACATACAAATAATAAAAACATAGACAATGATAAAGAAAATGTAATGAATAGATACATAATATATAAATGATGAATAGATCAATGATGATTAATTGAAATTAATAATTACTAAAAGGCAGTAGTGGAAGTATTGAAGATATTTAACTTAAAGTCAAACTTAAGTAAAAGTACTAGCCTAATACCACAACATATAGATATAAAAATACTGTTACTCGCAAAAGTCCTGCATTAAAAGTGTTAATATTGTGTTATAGCTCAACATTGTACTGAGGTGAAAGTCTGCTTTATTTCCCCTAATGTGGACTCAAACTCATTGACAGACACTGTAATTTGTTTAAAAAGGCATTTAATTCAAATATACACAATGTCTTATGTGAAAACAAGTGTTTTTTTCTTCTTCTTTTTTTAACACTGTCGTTTAAAATGTCAACTTTTACGCATTTTTATTTTGAAGAGCTTTTTGCCAATATTCCGGTTATAATAGTAGAACTTGATGGAGCTCGTCACCAGGATCTCCTGGCAACGAGAATAAACTCCTCCTCGTTTCTCTCGTTGGTGTGTGAAACATAAAATTATTATTTTTGCTAATAACTATTTTTTTATTGCAGTGTGGAAAGTCGTTTGATTACATAATAAAGACAGAAATAACCTCATAATATGTCAGCACTTTGGTTCTGGACGAAGAGCCATCAGCACGTCATGGACATGTGGACCATAGGTGTGGACAATGGGATTGGACAACACAATAACTAAGCAGAAATAACATGGATCCAGGTGCAAATTAAACAAAATCAATACGTGTATATTTTCATTTCTTATGTATTTTGTTTTACCTGCAAGGACACAAGTCACAGTGCATAAATAAAACCATCAAATGTGAGAATGGACTCATTTAAAAAGAATACAAACACATTCAGAGTTGATGAAGGTAATGCATATACGTTTATTGTAGATGATTTTAGAGAAAAATGTAAGAAGCGTTTAATTTGAAAACAAATTGTTAATTAATGCGGTAATAGCTAAGTCTGACCACCAGATGGCAGCACTGCGCAGGAAGTTAGTATTTTCCCTACAAAATAACAGTGTAAGAAAATAATACCTAACTGGAAGCAGAACAATAATACAACAGAGAAGGCATCTGTGTTCAAAATAAATTGTCCTGGATGAAATGGCAACACATTTGTTCCTTAATGTTGTCCAAACCCGTCGAACAATACAGTGAAACATTTATTTTGAAACCGGAAATGCACCGTTTTTCTTCCTGGAGTGAAACTTGCAGCCAACACGAACACACGTGGATAACAGAGCTCAGCATAAGAGGATTTAAATAACTTGATAAGCAGGTAAATACACATTATTGTCATCTGAACCACTATAGAGTGAGTTTGAGCCGCTTGTCCGTAATGTGGACGGCATGTTTACGTCGCTCCGGACTACTTCCCGTTTCGAGTTGATGCCGTAAACAACGTTAAGTGAGACCAACTTAACAAAATAAAACATTACATTAATATTTCTAAGAAATCTGCATCACAACTGGGCAGAAATGATCCCGAATCCAAGTGTAACTCTTAATCTATACACTAACATATCTTAAATCGTATGCTGCCCTGTTTCTATATCCGTAAACCCGACAGGAAGTCACAAAATGCTGTATTTTGTAAGGAGTCCTTGTTACAACGAATGTAAAAATCCAAGATGGCGCGTAATCTTCCTTTTTTTTTAATATATAATTTTTTTTAGCAAATTGCACGTGCAAAATCATTCATTCAAACAAATTGGGAAAAATAGCAAAAATGTAATACATAGAAAATAATTTTCAAAATTAAAATAATAATCAATAATAAAAATAAATATTTAAGGCAGAGTTTATGTTTACATACTTTTCAGGCAACATATGTCCCGACAGTTTTAAGGCCTGTTTATTGGTACAAGATCATGTACAGTTCAAAGTTTCAGAAAATAATGCCAAATCTTGTCAATAAGAAATTGCAAAACATCTTTCCATCATTTGTTTTTAGAGCACTCACAAAACAGAACAGATGGAGGAATGAATCTTATCCTCTTACTGACCTCTATCAACACATAAAGGAACATTTCATCACAAACATTCAACATCAACACATCTGGAGATACGAGGTTTTCTCTGGACAGGAAGGAGATGAAGAACTAACTAAAGCTGTCAGACAAATGTAAAAAGTACAATATTTACCTCTGAGATGTAGTGGAGGAGAAGTATAAAGTAGCATTCAATGGAAACACCTTTTGTCCCAAACTGCCATCAATTCTAATACTTCTCTGGTTTTCCACCATCTTCATCTCCCAGAACCACAGAAACCGCGATGAAGGGGAAAGAGAAGCAGGGGCGGGACGTGAAAGTCTCAGAAAAGAAGAATATGGCGGCCAGCAGCAGCAGCGGTGATGAAGAAGACTCGGACGTGGAGAGGAACTTTGCTCTGCTCACTGAAAGAGGAGTAGCTGAGGAGGGGGAGCCGCACCACGGAGAAGAAGAAGAAGAAGTCAGTGAGGAGGACGAAGAGGAAGAGGGGTCCGATGGAGGCGCTGAGGAGGAGGAGGAGGAGGGAGGCGAGGAGGGATCAGATGGTGGTGAGGAAGAAGAGGAGGACCAAGACAGTGAAGCCTCCGAGGAAGATGTCGATGAAGGTCCAGAGGAGGCCGGCGGTAGCGGCGAGGTCCAGACGAGAGACGGCATTAAGAAAGGTGAGTTTATCAGCAGAATATCAAACACGGAGAACTGAAACAACCTCGTTCAGTCAACACCCGCCCACTGAGAGGACTTTTGATTTATTTAATTTAAGTGTTGAGGGTTCTCCTCAACGTCTGACATCAGTGAGCAAAGATGCTCTGTTTTTACTGCTGAGATTGCCAATGAATCATTGCTGTCGAGCCCCGAGTCGCTGAAGTATATCATTTATTATATAACCTTTATTAAGTCAGGATAATCCCACTGGGATTCCTTAGAACCGATCATAATCGTGAGCATTCGGACATTCTCGGTAACGCCTTGAGGGGATTTCTTTAAATTTGGCACAAACGTCCACTTTGACTCCAGGTTCAAGGATCGTTTGTCATTATGCAACAGGAGTGATGACATTTTAGACATGAATGTAATCGGCAACTTGACGGGAATAACGACCACGAGGAGGTCAATTCTCGTAAATCGTTCCATCAAACAGGAAATACTTCACAAAAATCCAACCTATTTATATTTGGTGTCGTTGGAAACGTTGAGATCTCCGCTAGAATATAAACCGAAGTCTGACGTGATTGAACAAAGTTTGGCCGCACAGCGTGAGTTTGTAAAACCTGTTGACGGTGCGTCTTCTCTCATATCTTCTCACACTTTGTGCGATAAAGAGAGCAACGTGGAGATGTCCTCTAGCAACGTGGAGATGTCCTCTAGCAACGCAGAATCTACGCTTTCTATCAAACCGGCGCTGACGTTTACTTGGCGTACAGTGACGACGACGGGCTTGTTGGTAAACCGTGACTCTCTCTGTTCTCTGACCCGCCCAGAACTCTCCAACATGTCCTTCGAGGAAATCATGAAGCTGCAGAAGCAAGTGGGAACCAAAGTTTACAACGAGGTGGCGTACGGCAGCAACAAGAGTCGGGGCACCAGCAGAAAGAAGCGACTGAACAAGAACAGGTGAGCACGTCTCAGCAGCTGCATGCGGCCGCGCCGTCCTTCAGTATTTACCCCTCGTGTGTGTGTTCTAGACGTGTTTGTGTGTTTGTGTTTTCAGGCCGATGGAGATTTCAGCCAAGAGACGAGCTCCGTTCCTCCGTCAGGTCGTCTCCGTCAGGAAGCCGGTGAGTGAAGGAGACCTGCAGACTCCACACAGTCTGTGTTCTGATACATGCTTTCATTATTCTGCTCCCGTCTTGTTTTCTCTTTTTCAAACTCAAGACGTCGAGAGATCCTCGATTTGACGACCTGTCTGGAGAATACAAACCTGAGATTTTTGAGGAGACGTTTAAATTCATCAATGACATCAAACAGAGAGAGAGAGAGGTGAGAGAGCTCCGGATCGCCGCTGGTTTAAACCTGACCCAGGAATAGAGAACATCTGTGTTCTGCCGCAGGCGCGGTTTTAATGTCAGCGAGCTGGACTGAAAATGAACGCAATGGTGTTGTTCGTCTGCAGATCGTCCAGAAGCAGCTGAAGAAGAGCAACGTCCAGAAGAAGCAGGAACTCGAGTTCCTCCTGAAGAGGATGGTGAGTCTGGGTGTTGCCTCAAATACAAACCTCTGAAGTACAAATTGTCCAAAACCGACCTTCGGTTAAGCTTGGTGTTTCACAATAAAAGCTCCGCGATGCAGTGAGTCTGTTTTAAATGTCTGAACCGTGACTTCTCCCTCTGCAGGACAACCAGGAGCGAGCGAGGAAGAACCGAGAGCAGCAGAGAGAGAGAGAGCTGCAGTTCAAGAGGCAGCAGAGAGAGCGAGCCAATCAGGGCGCACGACCGTTCTTCCTCAAGAACTGTGAGTTCTCGCTGAATGTTTCTGTCTGCACGTCCGCTCGCTTCATTTTCACCACTAACAGAGTGAATAGGGTGGAGATGCTGAATTTAGTTGAACTCTCTTTGTTCTTTTCTAGCTGACAAGAAGAAGCTGCAGCTGGCCGAGAAATACCAGGAGCTGAAGAAGAGCGGCAAACTGGAGAGCTTCCTGGGCAAGAAGAGGAAGAGGAACGCTGGAAAGGACCGCAGGAAGCTGCCCAGACAGCTGGAGAACAAGAACGTTCAGTGACACAAAAACACCTGAAGAAGAAGAACGGAAATAAAAAACACCGTAACGAACCATCTCAGCCTGCTGGTGGAGCTGTGCTCTGTTTGTTCACGGTGTCGCATGAAGGACTGAGTTCATCTCTGGCGTCACATTTATTTCACTGTAAAGTTAAAGATCTTTTATTGTAAAATATTTCTGGTGCATTCAACAATGCTCGGCCATCCGAACATTCGCATTTTTAAAAGCATCGTAAGTCCCTTCGACGTTGAGGACGGACACTTTTTGTGGGACTTTCCGGCGCATCTCGCGGTCACAATCTGGGCTGTTGAGAGTCCACGAACGCACCATCAGTGAGTCGCGACTGGAAACATCTGCTTCTCCTCAGAAACCCTGACTTATGTTTAACTCACCCTTTTTCTTTAAAAAAATAAAATGAAACTATAATTGTATGTTTGCGTTTTTGTGTTTTTTTTTTACCATTTTATCATTATAGTTCACTTTGAAAGACAGGATAATATTGATAACTGTGTTGCCCCTAAAAGCCTGAAACAGCCCAAACGATGCTGACTTATGCTTCCAGAACAAGCACACAGCATGTGCTGAGAAGTGTCACGCTGGAGATGACAAAGAGCGAATTCTCAGCTGCTGCAGCAAACTCTCCTCTTCATAGGAGTTTGATATTGTTATATCAGGTAAAATTGCAATACAATGTCAAGAATTGTCTTTATTCTTGTACTATATTTTCACAAATACAACAAACTATAGTTTTTGTACATGTAACATAACTATATATACAACTTTATAAGCTGTGACGTCAAATAGCTTTTGCGGCTCCAGACAAATTGTATTTGGTGGAAAATAGAGCAAAATGGCTCTTTGGATAGAAGAGGTCCAGAGGAATCACTCGTGCTTTCAGTGTAACGTGTGTAAACGTCACTTTGAGACACTCGCACCAGTAATGCACAGCAAATGAGTTCTGAGGAACTTTGTTCGATCTGAACTGTGGTCAGTGAGTCTCTGAGGCTCTGTAGTGACACATGGTGGACAGCAGGGGGCGCTACAGGACGGAGCACTGCTCAACACCAACTTCATATCGCGTCTCCCATCAGCTTATAGATAGTAAACTAGCTGTTGGTGCACATTCAGATATGTACGTCTGGTTTGCCCCGTCCCAAGCCAGAACCAACATGTGCAGATTTGAATGGGAACAGGTTCCTGTCACGTGTCACGTGACTCACAGTAAAGGCCTCTGAGCTGAGTCTTCCTCGCATGTACTCACAGCTGCAGCTAATTAAAGTGATTGAGCTAACGAGCGACTTGTTAGCTGAACAATTAATTAACTTTATCTGCTGCAGCTTTGTTCAACCTGCTGTGACAGTGTGACTCCAAACCCGCTTTTATTCGTGAATAAATCATTTTAATTTCAAGATAAACTACCGGTGGTGGAAGAAGTATTCAGTTTGAAGTTAAAGTACCAACACACAACTGTGAAAATACAAGCAAAACCGTAATTGTGTAATTATGTAACTTTCTGAGACTCTGACGCGTCGAAGGCGGGCTCATTGACTGAAATCGACCGATGATAGGCTGAGCTACAGCCCCATACACACACAGGAACTGAGAAAATCCTATGGATGACAGCCAGAGACAGGCTCTGAGAGGACCCTGCTCTCAAAATCATTCCTAACGGCTGTATTTAGATGTATTGAATAATATGAGTGATAAAAAAAGTGAAATATATAGTTATATAGTGTATAAAAGTACAATGTAAGAGCTGCAACAGCTGGTTCGAAAATGACGACCTCGCGTGACCTCTCTGTACTAAAGCCTCTTATTCTTCACTTTATCCCACTTTAACCTTCATTCAACTACTACTGATCGGTTGTGCTATGATTTGGGAGTTTTTAGGCAGCCGATTTTATTATCATATCATTCTATGATGAATTTGTCATAATTTCTAAGCACGTGAGAGAGGATTTATCGGTAAGTTAAAGCCATCAACATGTCGTTTAAAGCTGACTTCCACAAAGAGGAACATGTTAGTCTGTCGCTGTCTGTCTTACCAGATAGAGCATCACTGAAAATGTCCTGGGACTGTCCTGCAGAATGAAATGAGTGGGAACCGTGTTTAAGAACATAAGACCTCTGGTTACACACAGGACACAAACACAGGTCTGCTGGGTGAAAGTCCTGTGTCTGTTTGAGCCATCCACACGAGTAGTCGCTCGCTCTCTCTTTCTATATATTATGTCACTTGCTCTTCCTCAATTGCTACGAGCGTCACTCGTTATTCTACGTCACCAACTCAAAGCAAGTACACACAGGCGACAGGAAAACTGATTTCAGAAATTGTCATTTGGTAAGAAGAGGCTGACACCTCAGCTCCGTTCAACACTTCAAACGCATCAAACTGTTCAAATCCACGCACGGTGGCTGATTTGACCTGCAACAGGGTCCTTCAGCTCTGCTGTGGTTGTTAGTTGTAAATAGAGAGTGTGCAGTATTTCTTTCTCTCTCTCACCCTGAGGCCCCTGGTGTCTTTAAAAGTCAATTAGCGGTGTGTGACGAGAACACAGAGCTTTAAACTTCTCCACGCTGACTGAATCCCCTTTTCTCTGCTCTCTGACAGGAGGCATTCATCCCATCGGCTCGCCTCGCAATCCCCTAACAATACGGGACAAGGTGGAGGGGGGGGGGGGCAATAATACAGGGCCTTATATTCATGAGCTAATACAACCCATTCAACTCCAACCCCCCCCCCCCAACAATAGTTATAAAATCAAACATCATTAAAGCGAACAATATTACATTTTCATACATACAGACAAAAATACAATTAAAAACAATAAAACAACACAAAATGTCTTATTTAACTTATCCCACACTTTAAAACGTTTGATCCATTTAGTTAGCTCGCGAGTGTTTTATTTATAAAAATACAATTACTGTTGATCATGACGTGAAGACTGCAATTCTTCATTTCAACTGAAATAAACAGAAAGGAGAAACAGTTAAAAGGTACAAACTTTGTAATGAGTTCAAGTCAAATCAATTCTATTTACAAACTCTACAGCGTATGAACATAGGACATTTCATCTTAAATATGCATGTGCATAATGTAAAAGTAAAATGAAGAATCACACAAAAGACAATGAAATTGAATATTGACGATGTATTTTCAAATTGGCATAAACAACTTCAAAATGAGATTTCAAATTTGATTCCACAATTTAATTTCAATTTTATAAACTCTGGGCTTCCATAAATGTAACCAGGGCTGGGCAGTATGGCCTAAGATTTATATCATGGTGTAATTATGAGGCTGCAGGAGGGAATTGTGGGAAGTGTTGTTCAATGATGAACCTTTTAAAATACTGCTGTGAAAATGTTTTCCCAGACTCATGACTCAAGTTCCCTGAAACAAGAAAACATCTTTGGACACAAACTGTCTCTCAGGTGAAGCTGTTCTTCTGCCCACGTCGGATGGATGTTATCACTGGGCGGAGTTTTGGGATGACCGTTATCATTGTCCTTGACTCTGCCCCTCCCCCACCAGGTGAACACGCCCTCCGTGGTTTTCATCCTCCTTTCTCTTCAGTTTCAAGCGTAACGGATGCCTCGCCGGGACCGGACCCAAACCTCCGCTCTCTTTCCAATCCGTGGCCGCTCTAGTCGTCCATTGTTCCCACTGAGATCCTGCGCGTCATGAACAGCCAATAAAAAGCCCATCGCTCCGGAAGAAAAGGTGCTCGGAGAAGCCGCGATGGCCTCCATACAGCTCTCAGCGTGGAAACCATCTGTTCGCTCGGCCCCCTTGCTCGCCGTGTGAAAGGGACAATTGAGTGTTATAGAGAGCGGAGAATAGACCCCTCTGCTACTGATTTGTATTCTTTAGAAAGAGCCAGGGGTTTCCCACCACATCTGCCCCTCAGCCGCATTCAGTCTCATTCACTGTCCAATCAATTAGCACACTCAATTAAGCCCTCATAATCCTTTTAGCGACACACAAGGGCTCCATCGAACGCCACGCCCGCCATGGAGGAGTGGCAACAAATGAGACTTTAGTGACTGTTTTCTTTGGGGAGAAGGGGAAACAATGCAGGCTGACGGCAGTGTGAGTCCTTCAACACTTCATAAGAAGAGTTGATGGTTGAAAAGCCGAGTGCCGCCGCAGCAGGCGGCCGCTGGCAGCGTGAACGAGCTCCCTGCTCTATTTGTCGGCCATTGTTCACCAGATCATGAGCTGCCTTTTCAATGCAACAATGAATTGGAGGAGGGCTGAATAGAGAGGCAGTCAGTCGGGCACATGCAGGCCGGAGGAGGTCTGTGTGCAGAGGAACTGTGAAAAAAGGACTAAATGCCGACGGTGTCGACCCCGTCGCTGGTGATGAAAAGCTGCTGGTTTAATCCCCATTAGTGCCGCGTGAGCCACGACTGACACGAATCTAACAGGTCTAATCGGAGGCTCAGCACTGATGCACAGCAGAACATATTCACATGATAATATTTCATTCATTGTTTAGCGTTCTGGTTCACGCTGTACACAACTGTACACTACGTGCTCAGCAGCAAACAGCAGGCTAGCTGGTGGACATAGTGGAGCATTTAGCAGCTAAAGAGACGGATATTTCCCCAGAGCTAAAAGAGGGAGCATATTTGGATTTACATCAAAATTGTCTCAAATTGTACTCGGGGGACTTCCGGGAATAACCAGTACTGGTTTAATGCCACTCCCTGGAGGTTTGGTTCCATCTCTGTCAGGCTGAATGTATTTTAGCAATACGTTTACATAATAATGCAAAAAGTACTTCTGTAGATAGATATACTCGATGTGCTGGCGTTTTGTGTCATGATGATAAGGACAGCTTCATGTCTCAAATGAGACACACACACACTGAGCCTTGGGAAAACACTCTAACACGTCGTATTAAAGCGCTAGAATTGTTTTTATGGATTGCTTCTTGTAGCCATAATTGTTCACGACTCCATAAACGAGAGAGACGTGTTCCAGATGGTTCATTCGAGCGCTGGAAACCTTGTTTGAGCGTCTCGCTCGCAACGCCACGTGTAAAACAGGGAGAGAATCTGTTGAAGACTTCACTGAGAAAAGTCTTGAAATAAAAAACACGTGCCGCTGACAGAGAAGCAGTTTTTTTCAGAACTCACAGGGACTGTGATGTCTGCTTCAATTTATTCTGCTGATGTAGTTTATGTGTGAACCCAGGATCTCTAGACACCTCTTCTCTGTTTCACAGAAAGACTCAAAACAAAAAGCAATCAATCGCTACCTACTGGCCCAAACATCACGGATTTCAGAGGTTTGTGCAGATTCACTTTGCTGTGCCACTCTCTGACTGGTCAGGACTGAAAGTGCATTCAAACCAGCAGCACGTTGAGTTCTGCGGCTCATTTCCCTCCTCTGTTCAAAAAGACATGATGCTCCTTGACAAGCGAAATCATCCAACCAAATCTGACTTCCTCCCTCTGAGGAGTGCGGCTGTTAAAACTGTTGAGTCAGCAGCAAAATACGTCCTCCTGAGGGCAGACTGACTCAAGCTGAATCAAGTCTCTTAAATTCCTCTTGATATTCTTTGGAAAGTCTCTAATACTACTCTGAAGAATAAAAGTGTTTTCCTAATCCGCCTCAGGTTCCCGGGTTGACATTTACAGCGAGAGTCTCAGATGTAACTGATGAACTGTGATGCAGCAGCCAGTCTGTCTGTTGAAGGTCACAAAGGAACGGTTAAAAGAACCAAATACTCACAGAGTCTCAGTAAGCGAGCGGGCAGCTTGTTTTTAAAGTGATGTGAAGAAGGTCAACCCGCAACAAAGGACCTGTACAGTACAGTGTGAGTAACGTATGTGTCTGACGCTCCCATACAGGCGACAAAGCATGTCTCTATGGACAGGGGAAACGTGCGCGTGCTGCAGGAAGGAGTTCTGGGAAGGTATGTGGTTAACACAAGCTTCAGGAATGTTTACATCTACGACATCAAATACGTCACTAAATATCCCTCTGGTAATTTATGAAGCTTTTAGGCATTTTAAAAAACACGTTAACACGATGGCTAAGAAGACTAAAGAGGTTGTCGGGGAAATTAAACGTGATCACAGCGAACACGTCCGCCTCTACAGCTTTGGTGTGTTTACACACGTTCATGTGTCCGTGGTGTAGTTTGTTTATAGCCATCGTTTTTTTACTTATGGTGATTGTATTTACGCTTAAAAAAAATCATGAAAGTGGTGATTTTCTTGGTGAACAAAAAGTATCATGAACATTTGTTTGTCACAAAGCTTATTTTCTGCAATGATCCAATATTTCATCGGCTTTCTGTCGAGGGAACCAGGGTGACGCTAACTTCCGGGTTGGCCTAGAAAAGTACGTCATCCCTGCAGCCCTCTCTGACGTTCAGGTCAATATAAAGCATGAACCACATAAATCCTCCAAAGGAAACACTTATTATAGAAACTTCTGGACCTGAAACACCAAAGTATGCAAACCGCGATAGTCCAGGCAAAAACAAAGGACCTATAGAATACCAAGCAGGCCAACACGACGTAGAAGGCCGAGCTGAGCGGCCTGATAAGACAGAGCGGTGGTCTACAGACGCATTAACGGCCTTCATGAGTCCAGGAGAAGGTTTTTATCCTCCCGACGCAGTCGTCTGCTGCTGTGTTCAACCCTCTTCTTCTTATCTGCAGCCGTTACTGTTTGATACAGTCTGCAGGTTTCCTCTCAGGACACCATGTTACAGTCTGTTTGCAACCAGCAGCCTGCACAGAGTCCTATCACAAGTCTACCTGTTCGTTCCTAAGTGCGTTAGGTTCATTCAATGTTTGTTCCGCTCCACATTTCATCTAAAACTCACCTACAAATCACAGGATCAGTCTTAATGGTTCAGGTCAGACGGATCCAATGCATGAATATGATTTAGGAATATATTTGTTACACTCACAATAACATTTGAGCCATTTATTGCAACTTTATATTCGGTAGTAACCCTCGATTTGTCTAATGATTAGTGTTATTCACTGAATGGAGTGAAAGAATGCTGGAGAATTGAAGGAATCATCGGCTTGGTTGGAACATCTTTCCACTCATTAAACAAACCGAATGAAGCGATCAGGTTACCGGCCTGTGGGCTGACCAGAGCTTATTAATAATTGACAGCGTCCTCTGATGGACTTCTATCACATCACAGCTGTCCTTTAACGTTGAGTAATCAATAACCAGCTCGTCCCCAGTGGGAGCGCTGCTCCGTGGCTCTTCATTAAGATCCAGTGGTGGCAGCTGCCTGCTTCACTATCTGTGGTGTCTGTGGCTGTTGATAAATCAATTGAGCTTCACACCTTCTCCGGGCAATTCTGTATATCTTTGATTGTACTTTTCTTTGGTTATTTAGTGTTTGGATATGTATTTAGTTATATTTCTTCTTTTTTTCTCTTTTAGAGACACACACACCTCTAACCTGTGCCTCTGTGGTTACCGAGCAGACTAAGTGTCTCACCGTCGGGGCTTTCCTGTCAACAGCTCAGACGAGAGGAACAACTTAAAAATAATCCAAAATTTTAATTTCCTCTTCAGCAAAAAAAGAAAAAGGATCTGGCTTCCAGCTCTGACATCATCACCTCTCCAGCTCTTTAAAGAGGTTTCCATGTATACAACATCGGATACTCTCCCATGCACATGCACAGTGTCATGCAATATAATCGATACCCTCGACCTCGTCCTCCTCTCTGTGGAGCGAGGTTCACACTCATGAACTCACCCGTCTGAGCTGTGTAAACTTCACTCTGGTAAACCTCAGTGCTCCTTCCTCGACCTCCCTGGTTCACCAACACTGATGCTCTCAGTCTGAAGGCCCCGAGGTGAGCGAGCTTTGGTTAAATCCCATGATGGCTCACAGATTTGTTGAGCTTCCTCTGACGGGAGGACAGAAAAACTCAAACACAGAGCGAGTGAATCTCTTCTTTGCCCTGATAGCAGCAGATCCTGAACTCCAGAGACAGTTTCATCAATTAATTACTGGCTACATTTACGGGAAATGTGCTGTGAGTCTTCATCGAGATGACTCTGATGAAGGCAACAAGCCAGGATGCTTTGGTTTCACGAGAAAGTTGTTCTTTACGCTTGCTGGACCTTTGACCTCTTCAGACTTCTCCACGCACCCAGGTCCAGACACGTGTCTTCGCATCGGG
This sequence comes from Melanostigma gelatinosum, assembly GCF_949748355.1. Taxonomy (NCBI): domain Eukaryota; kingdom Metazoa; phylum Chordata; class Actinopteri; order Perciformes; family Zoarcidae; genus Melanostigma; species Melanostigma gelatinosum. The sequence goes on along the minus strand of NC_136644.1, from coordinate 23,702,812 downwards.
CAGGTTTGAAACATTTCATTTGTAATGCTATGTTGACGTTAGCATTTAGCTCAAAGCTGTTGGCTGTTAGTTTCTTGTGGCATCATGTGGAGGAGGAGGAGAACTTTCCGTTCAGTTACCCGCGCGGTATCTGCAGCGATCAAACGGCTTTTAAAAGCGGCGGAGCTTTGTAATTACATCGCTGGTTGTGCTGGGAGCTCTTTGAAGCCCAAGGTCCGTTCTGCTCCTCATTGTTCTCCCCGGGGCATCACGGGAGGACTGTGAACCTCAGCTGCACAGCTTTATGGCTGTTTGCTCAGAAATGACACAGTGATCCGGGAGAGGAGGCGAAGCAGACTGTGTGAGTTACAGGTGAGAAGAAGACTGTTACCTGAGATTGATTATTTAATATTATGTGGAACATTTGGTCTTTTGGAGTTTTTCTTGTTTTGTTGTTTTAGCTATTACCATGTTAGCAGATATTTATATTTTGGTTCAGATGAAGAACAATTGCTGTGGATTCACAAATGCTATTTATCCTGAGCAGAGGGTCTCGTTCGTGGTCTGCTTTCAAAGGTTCACCCGGGATATGAACCCGTGACCTCTCACAGCTAAAGCTAGACTCGAACCTCTAGACCAGATCTTTCAAGTCCTCAGGTTTTGTAGCTTTTCTAGACTCTGTTATTACTGTGAAACAAATATTTATTTTAAGAGTTGCATGTTGCATTTGAACCACAACACATATCAAGGACTCATCCAGGAAGTGAACTCAGGACTCTGTTTCTGTCCAAACCCGACCCAAGCCCGAACCTGAGAAGCAATTTTCTGCCTGAGCCTGATTAAAAACCAGAATTCCCACTGTAAAATACTGAGGATAAAATCCCAGAGCTCTCCTGGGTAAACTGTGATCTAAGTGGGTCAAAGTGAGTCATCTTCCTGTCTGTTGACGAGACGTCCCCTGAGGATCTGTGACCTTTTCAGAATGCAACTTTATGCTGCTGCAAAGACTCTAAATGTGAAGGTTTGAATAGAACTGCTTGACATTAATGCCATGAAGAAATAACGCCAACCCATTCCCTCAAATGAGAGCTGCGGAAATGTAGAGTTTGCACTTTTAAAAGATTTGTGGACATGTAGTCCATAGGTAACAAAATTCACCCACCAGCACCTGGTCATCTCCCAATCCCCTTTCCTTCCAAGATTCATCCTCTTGGAACCATGAATATTCACATGAAAAGTGACGTACATTGAGACACTAGTTTGTCTTCATGTAGAATCTTGTTCTGGACTGTAAATGTCCGACTGAAGAGCATCCAAAGCAAACAATTCAAAAAAGTCAAATAAAAAGCACAAAAAGAAGAGGAACAAACTGCTAGATGTTGAGGAATGGGGCGGGAGGGGGGGGGGGGGGTCTTTGCAGCCTCATAGATCAGCCTGATGAATAATTTAAAGTCTCTTCAGACAATAACGTCTCTATTCTCCTCTCCGGGGACCGGTGTTGTGATGCCAGGCCAAACCCGCTGTCATTACCCTGTTTGCTGTTGTCGTGGAAAAACGACCCAACGGCAATATTTTGCGGTTTCACTTTTTCCCTCCGCAAAATAAAAGCTGACATGATCATTGATGTGTTGACTGAGTTGCACGACACTTATCGGGCCCTTAGAAGGACTACTGCAGGATGATTTCAAAAATGCATGAAAGTCAATGAGAAAATTAGTATCATCTTCATTCTTTGCGGATCCTGTGAACATACTGGATATGTGTGTCTGGCAGCGTGTTTGGTAATTGTCTATGTAATGCAGCTGTATAAAGTGATGTCAGGCCATCGCTCTGGGCTCTGTTTGAGGAGATTGAACACGTTCGAACTAGAATGTTGTTTTGGGGATCACTGCCAGCCCCCCCCCCCCAACCCCACCCAGTATCTTTGGCTCTATTCCATGGCCCTGTCCCAGCCCTGTAATACATTTCTATCATGCAGGAATGCTGCAGCTAGTCCCCCAGAAACCTCCTCCAATCAGACTTAGCGATTGGCAAGCCGGGGATCCCCCTCTCCTGTTCAGAAGAAGAACAATTTGATCAAGATGTGAAGTGAAAACTCATCAGCATAAGGTGACGATAACGTCTGTCAGGTGAGATAAATATGTTTTATGTTTTATGCGGTGCTTTTTGTTAAGCCATGAAACACAGTCTGCAAGACGTCATGAGGTCGGGAACGTTTGAAGGCTGTGGTTATGCTGTCGATTCACAGATCGTCGTTCTTCTTTCCGCTGTGCGTGCCTTATTGTTCCAGTCCTTACCGATCGACCTTGTAAAACATCTGCCGCAGAAGAATATTTTCGTAAATCTTCTGAATCATCGCACGTAAAACCTTTCTCTGGAGCAGTCTTTCCAAAATGAGAAAATTATACCCAAAGATGATTTTTGGTTCCTAATGTGGCCGCATTGTGAGTCGGGGGTTTTTCAGGACGAAGAGGCGAGCGGTCTTTTGTCTCCTCTGCTTTTTCTTCTCTCTGAAGTCGAAGGCCCTAAAACTCCGTCTGAGCTTTAAGTGTAAATGTACACAGTGTGATGTGTAATGTTGTAGAACTGTTACTGAGCCAGGCCAGCCAGGAAACAGCTGCGTGTGTTCCTCGAGTTTGTAGGGTGTTGGCTAAACAGCTCGGAACTCATTTTAACTCGTTCTTCATGTTCTAACATAACTCGTTTTATAAAGACACTGAATAAGATCAGCACATTTACATTTACAAGTCATGACCTCATGAACTAAAACAATTGAACACATCTCTGGGTCAGCGTTTGCCCCTGGACTCATGAGATATAAGAAGCGGACGTAGTCGGCATGAATGGTGTGGATTTTGAACCCATACAAGGTGGATCCAAGTCATAAACCCAAATAAAAACGTCAGTCAGTGAGCAGACCTCGTTCTCCTCTTCTCCTCTTCTAACTCTGACATTTACAAACCGGATGTCTTCCACTCTTGAGTTTTCTTTTCTTCTGGATGTCTCCACAGATGCCTGTTACGTGATTGTCTGTGACAGACATTAGTGAGTGTGTGTGTGTGAGTTGTGCAGAAGCTAAACATCTGGTGGTAATTAGCTGAACTCGCTGCAGACGATCCTGTTCAGTCTCTGTGGGAAAACAGGAACAGAAATGTTGTTTTTTTCTTGGTGTAATGTTTCTAACGGCATCAGGAGTGAGGCAGCGTGGAGGGATCTGGTGGTTTGAAATGGTTATGCGCTCGGAGGTTTTAAGTGGGTTGTAAATTGTAAAAGGCTGGCATTGACTGAGATAATTACTCAGAATAAAAGTCAAATTGAAATCAACTCATAAAAACTTCCCCAAGTCTCATATAGACTTTGGCACAAAGGTGGCTCTTTTTTATTTCAACTTTATTTGATCCGACACTCTCTTTTCAATCTCAATTTCTCTTTGGTCAACATTTAATAAATGTGAGTTGGCTTGACTGTTTCAAGAGAGACCTGAGAACAATAAACGAAGTCCGACAACCAGCAAACAAGAACAAGACAAGAATCATAAGAAAAACAGCAAATATTAAAGCTTGAAATTGCCACGGGGAAAGATAAAAGATTAACAGTACACATGGAACATGTTGGGTTAAATAGTTATTGGATTGTGTGGTTACAAAGTTTAATTAAGAGAAGAGATCTGAAGTAGTTTGACCGCTTTAACACTAGAGATTTATAGATAAATATGACGTTATTTCTTCTTGTCAGTAAGAAATATGACATGAGTCATCAGTGATAGAGTTTAATTCACTGTGACAGACAGGGATTAGCCGCTGAAGTAATGATGCGCCAATCGGCTGCATAAAAATGGATATTGAGTGGACAGCTCTGACTGGAAGAAAAGTCAAAGTAACTGCCAGCTGATGCAATAAATGAAGGCAAATAATCAAACGAGTGAGCGCAAAATCAACCCACCCAAAAAATAAACCACCACGACCCAAAAAGCTAGTTCCACGTCTTACTGATTCACTGACAATGTCAACTAAAACGGAGCTGATTCTGCATTTAAAAAACTGAGAAAATAAGAGAAGAAAGAAACAATGAGTCAGAAAAACAAATAAAAAGCCACCGCAGATCTCCACAGATGACTAAAGCACTGTGCTGCATAATTACAGCACATTCCTGCACACTCTCTCTCTCACACAGTGAAATAGTTTAGCTTTGTCTCCACTCTGTCAGGAAACATGCAAACTGGAGCCTTGTGTTTTTAAACCTCCGTAAGAGCCAATTTGTGTGTCTTCTCTGATGGTTTTCGAAAGGCATTCTGGGAACTGTAGGAACTCGCTAAGTGCAATAGAAGTAGATAAGACAAGATGGTGCATTACTGGGAATCATATATTCTTCCTAACCTCAAAAAAAAAACATGTGAATTTGATGACAGAGAAGTTTTTCTTAAGGTTGTCGTAGAGGTGCCTTGCCGAAGGGCACCTCGGCAGCAGCTGTAGACCATAACACACTGAGCCTGTCTGTGTTGTTTCCAGGTTATTCCTGTGTTCGTGTGTCTGCAGCTCTCAGGTCCCACGCAGTCATCCATCATGTGAGTCCTGACGGTGGGAACGCCGACACAGAGAGGGTTTGTGTCTGCAGCCACAGTGCATTCTGGGAAGGATACGCATCCTTAGGGAGGACAGAAGGTCGATTCTACCATTTTATTAAGTCAACATTTGTATCCCTCCACTCATCTTCAACATGCTAGAGGAGTCAGGAAGGTGTGTGTGTGTGTGTGTGTGTGTGTGTGTGTGTGTGTGTGTGTGTGTTTGAGTGTGTGCGTTGCCTCAAAGACAGTTTTAGTTCTCATTCAGGTAGAAAAAATGACCGGTTGTTAATCTCCAGCATGTCTGTGTTTGTGTGATGCAATGGTGTTTCATGCTTTCAGGTTGTAAGTCCTCTTTACAAACGGAGGTTATCTTTTTATGAAGGATTTGTTTTGTACATTTAGAACAAAACGCCTTAAAATGGTTCAACCGGGCCGCCAACTGAAAGGCCAGAAAGAGGCAAAAACGGCAATTGAAGGAAGAAGAAAAGCATCAGTATGACAGCGGATTCCAAACGCCATCTTAAGGGATTCATAAAGAACAAGATGTTTGGTACAACCTTCCAGTTTCTTTGGGGAGAAGGTCTGAAATGGTGAAGTCATTTTTAAACAGGAACAGGAGAGAATATTCCTCCTGTGTCACTTTCTTGTGTGGACCATAACTGACAACACATAACCCGTTCCCCGTCCCTGCACCCCTCCCTTAGTGGCTACATGGATCCTGCTGAAACAAGGTTTGTACATTAAGTTTGAACTGTGTTCATCCGCATTGGACCGACAGATCCAGAACTGGTTCCAGCGCTTGGCAGCGATGAGCCGGCCAGTCTGGTGTTCTTCCAGCTGTTACATTCAGTTCAGCACATTCATTTAACCACAGCCCCTCAAGGGATTGTGGCTTTGTCTTTTCAGTGAAATTGCAAAATGGTAATCTTGGTCGCTGCCAAAGCAAAGCTCAGGGACACCAGAACAATGCAGAGGAATAGCCCGCGGTGTCATGAGTGCATCACGTACAGTTTGGCCAGTTCTTTTGGTTCGTTGTGTGCTGTTTTGTTTTCAGATGTCAGATAGAAATCCGTCGGTTTAATGCCAGTTACAGTTGAAGAAGCAGCGAGAGGGAGAACGATACACTTGCCTTTACCTTCGTGAGCCAATTGTTGTCATATTGATTAAAAAACAATGGCAAAAATGTTCAATTAAGACTAGGTTGTTATGTTAAGTTGACATGGACACACTTGAAGTGTCTGTTTCATCAATAAAGAGGTGAGAAGCAAGAGGAAGAGTTGCTCTGCCTCCTGCTGCGTGCTGACACAGATACAGTTGGCCTGAATGTGATCCGAGTGTTTTCTTTTGCCCAGAAGAGAGACGCTGCAGAAGGCCGTAAGAAATGAACAAGCGCTGATGATGGAGCTCTGCCAACTCGTCCACACCGCACGCTGAGAACATTCCTGATGCGACTGCATCAAAAAAACACAAATACTGCATCGGTCTTTTTTTTGTTTTTTATGTTAAGGCTCAGCCATTTTATAAAAAAGCTGGTCACTGTACTTTTTGTCAAACAGGAGGAAATAGTGCGTTTGGTGGTGTTCTCAGCGGCGTATTAATCCAGATTTGATGCTCTTGGGAAAATTTGTAGCAGGACAGTGAATGTGTGTGTTCATTGTAATTAAGTAACATGTCACCCAATGAAACAATGGAGCTCTATGAGAAAGAAGAACAAGATATACAAGGCTTTGATACACTACGATCTGTTGATAACAATAAAAATCTAGCAAACCACCAGACGTATCCTGCGAGACAGAAAGCGTCTCAGCTCGACAGACTGTGCTTTCCGCCGGCTGTGGTTAAATCAGCCGAGTCATTCTGGTGAAGCAGCAGGGCCGAGCCGCTGGCCGCTGATGAACCTCTGTGGTTGTTTTCGAGGAGTTTGTTTGGAAACGCTCGGTCCCTCCCCGCGCCGCCGGCCCTCGAGGTCAGAGACAGTGGGAGGACAGAGAGCGTGGGAAGTTTTCGCACAGAAGGAGGAGCTGACCTCACAGAGCAGAGCTGGTTATTCATTCACGGGGATGCACCGCAATGTGGGTTTACTTTTATACTGCAACTACTGTCCCGACCAGAGAGATGTGCAAGGAGGGAGGCGGCTGGATGATATGTACTTCCTTTACTTCAAGTAATCAGTATGGAACAAATACCAATATTCCGATGAAACCAGAACCATGTCGATGCCAAAATCTTTGTCTATGAATATGAATGCAGAGTCTATTATTTACTCATAGACTTCTGTACAATCAGACTTCTTTTTTGGAAGTAGAAGAGTCGCGAACCATCGGCTCAACTGCTGCTCTTTTTCTTTGATCGTTTTTGTTTGGTGAATCACTCCCAAATTCCTTTCAGGTGAATTTCACTCTCACTTGCATTACACCTTCAACCTCCTCCCTTTCCTTGCGTTTCATGCTGTCCCACAATGCATTGAGGGAGGATTCACTGGTGTCCCATAGAAAACCATGTCCAGTGGGTCTTTCGGGTGACACACGTGGACGTTTCAGGCTCTGCCTTCATCGGTGTGTGTGTGTCATTGGATGTGAACAGGACACCGGTATGTCGAAGGTTGTCTCTGTGCTTTAAACCGGTCCAGTGATTCTGTGGCCGGTTGAATTGCTGGTTAAAATTCCAACATGTATAGTTTGTGGGTCCGTTATTGTTTCACTGACCTGGTTTGTGTCAAGAGGGAACGTTTTTATTTTTATTCCCGTCGAGTCAGAGATTTTTTAAACAAATATCTGATTTTACTGAATTGAATTATTGTGCATACATCAGCAGCCATGTGGATAATATCACAGAACGTAACATCACGAATACCATCGGGGTCTATAATAAGACTAATGCTGACTGGGAACGTCTGGACCTCAAACCTGGACCATGGATGGGGGGGGGGGGTCAGGAGTCCGTCTGAATATTGCTGCAGCAGAGGGGGTTGGGGGCTGGTGGTTAGGGTGAGGGGGTGAGGGAGGCGGGGGGGGGGGGGGGGGTTTGTCTCTCTTTCAGTGACAGCAGTCCAATAATCTATTCATGGGGCTCCTCGAGGGAAAAGGGCCCAGCTGCTCTAATTTGAGAATAAAGAGGAGGCCACCTTTGTTCTGTCGCTCAGGCTCTATTTCATGAAGAAACATCAACCACCTCAACTGCCTCCCCCTCCTCCCATCAGCTCCTTCCACGCCCTCCCCCTTCCTCCCATCACTCCCACAACTGCCTCCTTTCATTCCTCCACTCCCCACGTTTTGGCACATTTAGATATTTTGCTCTCGATTTACACAATCTTTTGTTAGAATCTCATGTTTATACTATACGGTGTGCATTTTTGTCCATGATGAATATATTTTCTATGTATATCTGTATGTATGTATTCATATTTGTTGGTATCATCATCCTCACATTTAGTGATCTCCCCTTTATGCTTTCTCTTCATCTTCTCAAATAAATGTGTAAAAGAATTTAATATGAAATAAAATATTTGAAAAATATCAATAATCTGTTTATCTTTCACTGTCTCTTTCTTTGACTTAAACAAAGTCATGACGTTTGCACCAAAAACTGTTTGAGCAATTTTTGTGTTTTTTTGGTTTTTGAATGCCTGAATCTTATTCTGCTGCTGCTTAACAAAATATGCATAATAATATAAGGATTATATGTTAAAAGGAAACTGCTGTAGAAGTAAAAACAAACAAAAAAAGAATGTTTAAAACCAAAACGAGAAACCTAAAAAGTCAAAAGAAATTTAAAACAAATGAAATGTTAAAACAAAAAACAAAGTTTGTAAAAGTGTGTTCATAGAACTGACGTTAAGTTGATGATGATGATGATGATGATGATTGTGGTCGTGATGAATGTGATGGTGGTGGTGACATCATCAGGTGCCTAATTTGACAGTAACTGCAGGAATCTGTGGAAGACTTGTTACACTACTGAGGGCTTTTATTTTGAAACCTGTTCACTTTACCCCCGGCATTACAAGGACCGCCATTCATTTGTTTCATGCATTGATTGTTGTGGTTTGTGAAAGTTCCAGAATATTAAATTTTTAAAGAATATTTTGCACTCAAGATGATGTGTTTTTGTACACAAATGATTATATAATGTTGGCTAAGTCATTATTAAGGAGCCCTGAAGTCTGAAAGATGTTTTTACATTTACTATTGTAATTGTCTTGTATATCAACCCACGACATATCAACTAAAATATTTTGTAAAAAATACATAAAAAGTATTATCTTCCAGGACTTCAAAGCTCTATTCATTTTGGATTTTGTGCATCGAATTAAAAGAAAATATTTGGGTTTCAGTGAAATGTTTGAACTCACTTCAGAGCCACCGTACCGGTAGCAGCATCACAACAAAATGACTGCGAGTTACAGAAGAGGAGAGAAATGAGTGCAGTATGTCAATAATACCTTAAACAGTCGTCTTCAGCGCGGAACTGTATTTCTTCTTCTGTATCTGTAATCATCGTTCAGACTCCTCTCATGTCAGTTTCGGGGATTATTTTGCCCTCCGTGTGTGAAGGCACTTCTGCACCTCCGTGTGAACCGACTGTAAACAAACCGCTTCTCATTAAACGCATGAGTGGGCGTGGTCTGCAATCAGCCCCCGCCTCGTGCCGGTGGATATTACCCAGCCTCCTCCGGTGTCTACCAAAGTGCTGTCCGCTCTTCGGCAGCAGTCAGTCGGATGGTGTCGCAACCTGCGGTCGCTCGGAGCTGTGATAAAAGAAAAGCAGGACAATAGCAGACAAAAGGTTCCCGTTCAGGAATCACGCAGAACGGATCTTTTTTTTTTCTGTCAGGACTTTGTGGAGATCTTTCCTGGAGGAAAAGCTGTGCATGTCCCATCCGGAGGGATAAGCACCCGGAGCGGAGGCTCGCACCGACTACCCCTGAGCCCCCGACAGCCGTTCGGCAGCAGCTAACCGCCGGCATGACCCTCACACTGAGCTCCGTCCTCCTCCCCGCCGCCGTCAGCCTGCAGCTCCTGCTGCTCTCTGCCCACATACAGGTACACCAGACTCCCGCTGATAGGTGTGTTGTTTATGGAACAGATCTTTCCCTTCTGGAGAAAATGATGGTGATTTATCATCTGACGTCTTCATGAATCAGAAGTTACTTTCCACAAAGTTTGACAAAAGTTTTGTCAAGTAAAAGTGAGCTGAAACCTTTCATTTTCAACTTTTGATAAACTTACTTTCTCAGGTTGTTACAATTATTTGTCTTATGATGAAATGTGCCACTTTTAATAGACGAAACCGCTGAATTACGTTCTTTAAATGTAAAGGAGTAAAGTGACAAATCATACTTTTTGAGAACTTGCTTTGGATTTCCACAATGTCAAAGTTGAGGAGTGATGATGTCATTTTGCACAAAACATACATTGTTAATTAACTTAAATAATGTTTAAAAAAAACATTAAGTCACTTAAATGCGAGTTGTGCTTGAAAAATTGACTTAAGGTTAAAAATAAATATATTGATGGTTTACAAACCACATGATGCTTTTGCTCCTCGGTCTGCTCTGATATCGGGGGTTTACATTTCTTATTAGGGAACTTAACGGATCATTGCTTCATATTTGCAGCTGTGTGCAATAATACGTATCTGTTTAATAAGACTTTTGCTCCATAAGGATATAAAGTCAGTGGGATTTCGGTCAGCTTTGGATCACATGGACTGTTTTGACAAACTGTCGGCTGAAAGCAATCTTTGGACTTGCATTGGCAATGTTTGTGTTTTTATCAGAATCATTCTTTTGCTTCACTCTCATCAGTCTTCAACGCGAGTGTACGAGATCCTGCAGGGAGCTCTGAAGTCGTAAAGTAAAAGAATCAGAGCTCCGTGTTTCCTGCTGAACCCTGTGACGCCACACTCTTCTCTTGGGTTTCTAAAGTTAAACGGTCTCCTCGTCGGTTTATATTTGATCTTTACACATTTACAGGACAACACGTGTAGCTGTCGTTGGAAGGTTGCCAAGAAAAAGCATCCAGGTTGAGATCTTTAAACCTCTTCGTCGAGAGAAACTGATAACATGATACGACGGAGAAAAGCAGCAAATCTTCACTTTGAAGAAGCTGCAGTCAGGAAACATTTGACGCTTTGCTTTGTAACAGATTGTTGCTGAGACGTCCTGTCAATCACCTTATTAATGAATCCGTTGATGGTTTCAGCTTCATGCCTGCTTTCTTTACAGATTGATGTTGTTCTGTCCAAGCTTTGTTCAAACTTGCACGACTTTATTTTAACGTTTAGTTGAGATTGCAAAGTTTCCAAGAGGTCATATGGCTGAAATGAAATCCACCGATTTTTCACGTGACGTTTAGCTTACTTGTCATGTTGAGCAGCGCTCGGGCCGATCAGTTGTATGTCTGGAGGAGTTTTATCAGGTGTGACAAAATCTCCCCTGATGATGTCACAGTGATGTTATCTGGGTCGCCTCACCTCGGGCTTCAAGACAACAAATCTACGACAGTTTGAAAAGCATGGGGGTTCACCAGGGAGGGGAAGTCTTAACAATTGATGCGGTTGAGTTGCATTGTGGGAAATGAAGGATCTAGTGAGGATATCTTGATAGCTGCTGCTTCGATTTTGACCGTTCTTTTTGTGTCTCTTGCAAGTATGTTCGCTCTCAATCGCTGCTTCAGGAGGGATTAAAAAAGCAATCCCAGGTTGAGATGTTCGATGCACTTAGAGTTCCATCGTCAAAATGTTGCATTTTGAACACATCTGCAGAGTAGGCGTCTTCACAGGTCCAAAGTTTTAGACTTAATCAGGAACTTGCATGAACCTGATGTGTGCATGAAGTCAACGGGGGCCCGAGGACAGTCAAAACCCGGTTCTGATAATGGCCTCTCTACCTGCCGTGAGCTCACCTGTCGACCCTCTCTGCAGGTTTCTTCGGCCTCGGGACACTTTGAGCTCCAGATCTTGTCGATGCAGAACGCGAACGGGCAGCTGCAGACCGGCGCCTGCTGTGACGCGCCCCGGGACGCCCCGGATCGGCGGTGCACGGCGGCCGAATGCGACACCTACTTCCGGGTGTGCCTGAAGGAGTACCGGCTGAAGGTGTCCTCGGCCGGGCCCTGCAGCTTCGGCACCGCCTCCACGCCCGTGCTGGGTGGGAATACCTTTTCTTTACGCAACGCCAAGAGCGACAACGCCAGGATCGTGCTGCCGTTCAGCTTCGCGTGGCCGGTGAGTTCTACAGTTTGTCTCATTGATGTCGTGTTTTTGTGTCCGAGGAGGTTTTGTTTTGGTGTGTTTGAGTTTGTGGTTCTTCTTCAGCCAGATGTTCAGCTCTTCTGACCAGAACTGAACCAACACTAGGATGTGGTCTGGTGTTCCCAAACAGGGGATGTTGTCTGTTTCCGGAGTTCATTCAGTCTCTCGATGTTGATGTCCCTCATTAGTAAAACAGAACTGTAACTTTAGACTAGTTTCAAACGATGCGTTTCATAGTTGACAGTTTTGTTCCATGGATTCAGGATGAACTAGTGGCTAATCTGACCAGTTTTCACTTCATTTCTCCCCAAAAAAGTTATCTCTCGAATATATCACGATACAAGACAGGGAGGAAGAGAAATGTGTTACTTTAATTTACTTACCACTCTGGCGTGCCAAGTAATCCAGCCACATCACTATTCATGCACTAAAACCGCACACTTTATTTCAGGCTCTCGAATAGTGTTTGCTGGTTAAGTCATCAATCTGCCGGGTTGGACTGACAGAATTATGAGCTCCTCAGAGAGTTCCGCTCGTCTTCGGGGTTGATCTGGTGTGAGTCCAGATCCCTGTGATGCTCAGCAGACACTGGCTGAGGTTTCATGTGCTCCTCGGCGGCTGCTGTGGTTTCCTGCCTGGAACTACAACTGAGGACGAACTGCTCCGGTCAGGAGGAGACACCGGCGGGCCGAGGCCGCCGGGTGTTTCTTCTTTCTCTCTTTCGTGCGTCGTTGTGGTAGTTATCTCCCCTGACCTCTCATCGGGGGGGATAAAGGGCCGTTGTTGCCGGCTCTGCTCGGCTGGCTGCAGGACATTCCTGCTGTTGACCCGGGTAACTGGCATGTTAAATGAAGCCGTCGTGTTCGTCGGGACAGGATGAGGTTTTTTGTTGTTGCCTTTTTGTTTTTCCATCTAAACTGGCAGGACCGACCCCAAACAGCTTCTCTGTGTGCGTCAGTCGTGTTCATTGGAGCTGTGATGGCAGCTCAGGATGTTTAAAGTCGTGCCAAACCTGCAGCATTTCACCCGAGACCCCACCGCTGGTTCATCCTCCCTCCTCCCTTGTGTTTTTTAAAATCCTTTCTCTCCAGCTGTGTTGTATTTTTCCACCTTTTGTTTCGGTGTCTCATCCTCTCTGATGCGTTTTTCCATCTTCATCCTTTTTCTTTCTTTCTGTGCTTTTTCTTCGGTTTAAATGAGCAGAGGACTATGGGAACAATGGGCACGGCCGTAGCCGGGCTGCAGCCGGGGCTTATGGGACAATGCCGGCAGCAGAGGGGTTGGGATTGGGGGCGGATGGTGGAACAATGTATCCACAGTCAGTGAGTAGATAGTGGAGGAAAACCTCAACCAGAGAAAAGTTTGTGGTGCAACTCGTGTTGACCCACGGGGAGTTGAAGCAACACCTCCTGACGCCAATACACAAACTCTTTCAATTCTTCATTTCAATCCACCAGTGGCTTTACAGTTTATGCAAGATTCAATCCTAACACTGTAAGGTGTGGCGCTAGGGGAAATGTCATGGGGTCATGCTAATCTAAAGGAGTATATCCTCTGAGGAGCAGGACAGATGGAGATCAAGACATTTCTGACCTTTTTGATTTTGTGCACAAGCTGATTCAGATGATGACATAGGGCTGGGCGATATGGCCTAAAAAAAAAATCTCCGATTTTTTTACAAAAAATCCGATTCACGATTTAAATCGATTTTTTTCCCCCAAAATTTTTTGCAGATGACAGAAGCTGTTGAAAACAATTTTTTCTTTTATTTTGTGATGATTTTCCCAAGTAGGTTGATAAAAATAAAGTGCAAACAAAACCTGAACATTGTAGAAAGGTGCCTGTAGTATACAAAAAGTATTTGGTCACTCTTTTGTTTGCCTGAATCATTTAAATATAAAATTTAATTAAACATAACATTAAATGGCATTAAATAGTAGCCTTCCATTGTAAACAACTGTGCAAATGTAACTTTTTACAGTAAGCTTTTCTAACTGAATACACTGATACAAACACAGCATGAAATAAAATGTATATGACCCTTTAACATTCACATTTTCAAAAGTGCAACATCTGATCTAACATCAACATAACATATTTTGCACAGTAAATAAGTGCATGTAAACAAAATCAAGTGCATTCACAACATAACCAACAGTATTAAACAGTAGTGCATGTTTTTTCTAAATATTTTTTGCCAGGAAGACAAGCCTGTCTACTACCTCTGGCTTCAGGCATGCACGGTGGCATGTAACAATGCCCCCCCCCACACACTGAAAAGCCTCTCAGAGGGGGCACTTGTAGCTGGCACAGAGAGGTATTTCTTTGCTAAAGTACTTAGCCTTGGAAAGTTACGTTGGTGACGCTTCCACCAGTCAAGTGGATCGGTGTCTGGGTCAACCTGCTGGACCACAGGTCAGTTGTTGCGGAGTAGAATGACATCCCCTCCAGCTCCGCAGAGATCCTTTGGCGTGTACTATTGTACAGCCGAGGCAAGGCAACGTCAGAAAAATGTTTACGGCTTGGTAGCACGTACCTGGGGTCCAAAGCTTTGAGACGGTGAATAAACCCCGGCTTTTCCACGGTGTATATGGGCACCATATCTTTTGCGATATACATCGCGACTGCATCCGTGATGGCTTTCCACCGGGCACTCTTCTTCTCATGCGGAGTACAGTTGGTGAATGTCTCCAAAATGCTGGGTTGTCGTTGTGAGGTGGCGGCGGCGGCGGCCAGCAGTGAAGCTGCTGGCCGCCATTGTTTTAGTTTGTAAACAATGCGCGCGCACTCTACTACGGGAACCCAACGGGGGGGAGGGGTGGGGGCGATTTTCTCGATTTTCAATAAAACACATCGCCTTAAAGCACACATTCGAATTAATCGATTAAATCGATTTATCGCCCAGCCCTATGATGACATGTTTCTCTTTTGCCCTGACGATGGCGCTAGAGGAAGGGTCATGAGGTCACCAAAATGACCGCTCGTCATCCTCTGGGGACGATGAATATTCACAGCAAGTTTCAGGATAATCTGACCAGAAGGTGTTGAGATATTTGTGCTCTGACTCAGTTCGCTGGTAGTTAATCCTGCCGGGGTTTGTGTTGGAACAAATGATGTTGTCTTCACCACCAGACCACCCCGAACACACACACACACACACACACACACACGCGCACACGCACAGAAACCAGTCATCCATGCAGGGCTGATCTGGATGGATGACTGGTTGCCCAACAGTCTGAATGTTTTCGTCTGTTAAACTGAAAACGGATGATCTGCTATGAATAATTATCATCAGATTAAGTCATAAACCTAATTTTAAAATAATATATACACATTGTTTTACAGATCAGCTACTGAGTAAAAACATAAACGGAGATTTTTTTTTATTTCTCATTTTGTCTTTTGACACCTTTATCAACATTTAGAGTTTGGCCTTTTTGGTTTCATCTTAGAAGGCCAACCCAAAAGGTGACAGCAGCCACGTGATAGGCTGTCCTCTTCTGTCCTGTTGTTGCTCTTGTGACGGACACAATTCAGTATGATTTTTACAAAGAAAATAAAAGAGCGAAGGAAGCATGGAGAGAAGGTTACGCTTAACTGCCCCAGTAAATTGTTGACATTTTTTGAATGGGCCAGGCTCAGAGGAGTCCAGATGTGGCTCCACGACCAAACATGGAAAGTTCTGATGAGTCCCACTGCTGACCGACGCTGGAAGCATCCAGTCACTCCTTGATCTTTTTCTTAGCCTTTCCTTCTTCCCTCCTTCCTTCCTTTCCTTCCACCCTCACTTTCTTTTCCTCTGTCCCAGTCGTTCCCATATGACATCAAACCATCTCATTACAGCTAATCGGCTGTCCCAAAACATACAATCCACCAGTCGCCGGCTAATCTGCATCCCCACACAGCGAGGATGTACCTTTGTCAGCAGTACATGACTTGTTTTAACAAGCGAATGACAGTGAATAATTAGAGTATTAGTGGAGAGTAAAGAATCACCTACGCTAAACGCTAGTCATGCAAGACACATGTCTGTCTTGCATGTAACCTCAACTTTACAAATGTTTGCAAGAGTTTAACACTGTATTCTGTCACCATACCGTCCCCTTGACGGTACCCTGACCCAACCATAATCATAACAATAGTCAGCACGCTAGGGATTAGCATTAGCCTTCAGGATGAGTTAATTTAAAAGGTAACTACTATCATGAATGGAAATTTTATTTATGGTTTACACCAGCGGCAACCTCTGGTTCTGCCGAGTGAAGCCGATGAAGAAGTGTCTTAAAACCTGCATTCTCTCTACTGACCAGCAGGGGGCGACTCATCCGTTACAAAAAGATGTCAGATTGTATAGAAGTCTATGAGAAAATGACTCTACTTCTCGCTTGATTTATTACCTCAGTAAACATTGTAAACATGAGTTTATGGTCTCGATCTCTAGTTTCAAGTCTTCGTCAACACAGCACGATGTTCATTTAGTAAATTATGTTACATTCAGAGTCAAATAGCCATAAAACAGAGTATGATTTAGGGCGGGGTTACTGGGATTGACAGGTCGCTGCCACTACCCGAGACGTATACAGCGTCTTTACGTCATCATCCGCATTCCAAATATGGTCACTTATTAAAAAAAACATGCCGACGGCCGTAATCAAAGATGGCGACGGCGAAACTGTTCACAAACCAATGGTTTTAATGTTTAAAATTTCATATCGTGTTAAACTGAATATTTTAATTGTTATAGACTGTTGGTTGGACAAAAACAACTCCACTTGAAGATGTCCCCATGGGCTCTAGGAAAGTGTAGAGGATGGATATCAGGTGTAAGATATTTTCTGACACTAATTGTTAGTTGCAGTTGGCAAAACAAAACATAAATGGAGGAAGATTTTTGTTTGGCTGAGTGAGTTCGGGGCTCTCCGCCTCCTCCTCCCTGCCCAGGACCTGCCTCCACATGTCGCCTGGCTCTGCCGGCTAACAAACTATTTTCCCACACTGAGCCCGCAGCCAGAGAAAGCAGTTCCACCTCCTCAATCAAACAATCACAGAGCGAGGGAGTGATGGGGAAATCCCAACGGCCTGCTGCTAGATGTTTTGGCAGGAAGTGAGCGGAACCTGTTGGCGGGTAACCCGGCTGTCGGGTTCTTGTCCCTGCTCTCATCTAGAAATCGAATTAGCTGCTAAAATGTTTTTAGGTGCCACCCGCTGTTTGGTGGGCAACGCGTTTCACTTTTCCTGCGGGGTCAGGAGGCATCGGCCCCGACGCCCAGATCCCGTTTCAGCCAGAGGGGTGACGCAAGGATGTTGCAAGAGCTGCTCGGAGGGTTTTCAGTCACAGCTTCGGCACGTTAGCTCGGTTCTGCATTAGCGACAGTTATGTGGCGTCGGGGTAAACGGCTCTGTGGTTCAGTGGAGGCGTGACGCTCTGTGTGGAATCGTTGACGAGCAATCAGGAATTTATTTTGCGGAATAAGATTTCCTTGATTCTGCTTTTAGATTGTGGTTTTAGATTCTTGTCGGAAAGAAAATGTGTTGAAACCAGCTTCAATTTTCAGTTGTCAGAGCCAGTAACTGGTAGTAAAATGATGAGGTGTTCTGTGATATGTTTTGGTGAAAGTTAGGAAAACTTCAAATATGTATGTTGACATGCTCAAGCTGAATTGTTGTCAGAGTTTGACATACTTGCAAGACCGTTTCCCATAGACTTACATTGGGAAAGAGATGTCTGTAGCTCAGCGACTGATTATTAGTGCTTTATTTTTATTTTTTTTAGGTAAATCAACTTCCCAGTATGAACGCATAAACAGCCCTTATTTAAAAGTTGTAAAATGCACTATTGGATGAATCCAGAGCTGTTTTCCTTCCTCCGTATATGTGAATGAGCCAGAGAACAAGGCTGAACTGGGGGGCGGGGTTAAAGGAAACGCTAGTGCGCATGCTCTACGGGTCCATGGATGCAGAAGATCTGCTTAATTTTATACTTGGAAGTCAACTTTTTTTCTGCTTCATGCACTCCAGAGAAACTTTCATAGGAATGAAAGCTCGCTTTCAGTTTGAACTCCAGACAAAGTGGTTTATGATGATCTGGATAACTGTTGGTTTGTGTCCAACATGCCTTATCGTCTGACAGCTAGTGTTTCAGACCCACCAGACCTTTTTAGAGTGATGTTCCAAGATCTCAGATAAGAATGTAATTGTTATTATTGATAGAAACGATTCAAAAACAAGTGTTGAAATAAGATGAAAGTTGCGATAAACTGGATTTATCCTTTAACAAAGTACAATATATTCAGTCGGGAGGCGTGGAACTTGCTCACCATGTGTGGGAAACACTGTTTTGTGTGGCGTGAGTCTGTAGGAACATCTTGTTGAGTCCAGCTTCATGGCTGCAAACACTACAAAGACTGAAGCCAAATGTCACGCTTTTTCTTCTTCTCTTATCTGTTCGTGTGTAAATCCACCGTATAGCTCCATCTCCAGAGGCGCTGTAGAACACGGGGAAAGCATGTAAGACATGAACAAATCCCCCGTGTTTGGTTTGTTATGGCTCATTGTGGTCCAATAATCCTGTCAGCTGCTCTGAGGCGCTCGATAACCCGACATCACAGCCCGAGCTAACCGCTAATCTGTAAACGACATGAACCGACTGTGGTTTCCTGCAGAGCAGAGTGTTGGTGGGAGAGAGTTTATCTAGCTGCTGTGGATCTACGCCAACATGCGCAGGGTTTGATGAGTGTGGACAGGATGATGTGGGACCACCGAGGTTGAAGTTCAGGCACGTGGCACGTTTCTTTTGTATCAGAGGGTCAGATTTAACATCAGTGAGGCAACAAACCAGGAGCCCATCAAGTCACCAGGTTTCTGGTGTTTCCAGTGTTGGTGGGCGGGTGCTGAGCTCTCTCTTCACACAGGATTGATATTAGCAGGTCACTGATATGTAGTGACTCTGATTTTGTTCCAGCTTTTAGAGGAAAAGAGAAAACAGCCTGGAACAAACGGGCATATTGGAGTTTATGTAATTGGTTGGTACAAGTTTCACAAAGACACTGAAATTCATTTTTACTGTAGCTTTAACAGAAGAGTCATTTGAAGTGTCGACCCTGTTTTAACACACAGCCATGACACTATGTTCTAGTCAGTCTATCCCCCCCCCTTGTAAAAACAATGGTTTGGTCCTTTTAACAAATGCAATGAGTCTGCAGCCTGCAAATCACAAACACACAAGAATGTTCTTCTATACGCGAGGACCCATTCATTTTCTTAACCTGCACCTAAACTCCCAAACAACCCATGGAAGAAATGCTCCTCACTCTCCAGCGTTAAAACTCCAGAAGGTCTTTTAAAGGAGCCCACAAACACACACTCGTCAGTCTTTGTCGTTCCCTGCTCTTATTTTGGTGTCTTGTTGACGTCGAGCTCCAAATTTGGATGGTGTGAATGTTGGCGAGAGAGAGAGAAACCTCCAAGCCTTAAACTACAATAACGCGCACACACACACACACACACACACACTCTGGCAGGCTCTGCTACGTCTGTCATTCGATAGCGGTGAGAGCGACAGTGGCCTTAAGAGAGACAAAGGGTTTCAAAGTGGAGCTGAAATAATGACACACACACACACACACACACACACACACACACTGTATCTCTATTTAGAGGCTTCAGGGTGTTTCAGTGATGCCTGTGAATTTTGTTCCCAGTGTTCCTCATTAAAGAGTTAATTTGATCTGTCAATGCTCCTTAAAGTTGAGACGCCCAACTTTGATTCTCCAGAGACCGATCTCTATCTGTTCCTATTCTCACTAAATGTGTTTGTCTGCATCTGCACGAAATGTTGTGTGAATGTTTCATTTAAATAATTTTTCATTTCCCCCGTTTATCTATTTTGTTCCACGATCTTCATAACAGTGAGATATTTTTACAATTAATATGTGCACTTAAAGAAATTTCCCACCATAAATTCTAAGCGTAGCATATTTGTTTACTATTGGGATTTATGATGTAACTCAGTCTAAAAGAATCAAATTCCATCAAATTAATTTTTTTTTTTTTAATATAAGCCATTTAGGAGATCAGTGCCAATATCCAGCTTTACTGTTTTCTGCTGGTGTTGGACATACTTCATCCTTTCATGGCATTACACTGTTTAAGTTGTAAGTATCTGAAATGTCCAATTTATAAAAACCAACAGAAGCTGATTGTTATTGTCACTTGATATATTGTTTCATTGATGAGTTCTGAACGTTTCCATTGATTCATTTCCTCTCTGTCTTTGTGTGCAGAGGTCGTACACGTTGATCGTGGAAGCCTTGGACTTCAACAACGACTCGTCCTCCGGCAGTGAGTATCTTCATCACCTCTTCTTCCTCACTCCTCTCTGCTCGGCTTGATTTCTTACTGACATGAAACACGACCTTTGACCTGAGAGCTCAGTGCTGCACAGGCCTCCGATCCGTAAAGATGCCACGTCTGTGTGAAAACTAACAGACTGCGAATCTGCTTCAGTTTCTTTGTTCAAATGCTTGAAGGAACTCTAGGAAAGTCCAAATGTAGATTTGACATGGCATGGCGACTTAATATCATCTATGAAATTACAGGCAAGATTTTAATGTTTAATATTGTTTTTTAGGTCCTGTATTTGATTCCAGGATGTCACAACCCCTCTCTCTCCTTACTACCTGTCTGCCGTTCACTGTTGACTGTTCAGCAAACACGAAAGAGCCAAAGAAAGAAGTTTTTAAAAAGAGAGAAATATATAAACATTTGTGTGCGAGTTAAATTGTTTGCAAAAAAGGTCAAAATGTTTCATCATTCACTCTGAATTATGACAAAAATCAACAAACTTGTCAGTTCATGTTCAATTAAATACGAGGCACAGACGACATTGGATGACAAAGACATTGTCCTGGAACATCCTTTCCCTTTTTTAACCCATTCTTTAACTTCTGGAGTTCCCTCTCTTGTTTATTGCAGCGCTAACCCCCCCCCCCCTCATTTCTCATTCAGGAAACTGGTTGTAAAGAGCGTGTGAGGAGAGAGCGAAGCCGGCAGCTTTAGTTTGAGCGTCTGTTTACCACCCAGCGGTCAGCGAGGCGGTCGGAGCGAGAGTGTTGGCTCGCTGCTGTATTTGGCGTCCCTCAGGGAGCCATTATAGGCCCGGTGTGAAGTCGGCTGACCTCGGCCCAGGTGGGCTTCACTGCAGCCAGTTTTACTCCACAAGTGGAACCAGAAATGAGCAGTCAAAACAAACCGATAGATACTATTAGGGCCGGGAAATATATTAATATTTATCAACATCTTGACGTGAGACTTGGTATCGTCTTGGATTTTTGACATCGTAATATGAGTGTTTTCTCTTCCTGGTTTAGAAAGGTCACATTACAGTCAACTGATGTAATCTTCTGAACTGTTCTATTACTGCCCTTTACCCGCTTAGTCTTTATATCCTCACTACTGAGGATTATGTATTATCAATCCCATTGTGTACACAATATCGTTGAAATTTTGTGATCAAGGCATTTGCTCAGGAATACTGTTATTTGATGTTCGCCCAGCCATAGATACTATGATACTCTGATGTTGGTTTTTTTGGTCAGAAACCTTCAGCAGGCAAACAAAACTGAAACTGCTGTCAAGCCAAATGAGGACAGAACAAATATTGACCCTCTCAGTTTAGCATCAACACGCTAAGTGCCTCCGACACGTGGTCTTTAGTGGACACCTGCATCGTTCTGTTACCGTGCAGCAGAACCGTCTCTGTGCACGACCTGCTCCGACACAGTTAGTGAACATAGTGAAGCATTTAGCAGCTAAAGAGACGCATATTAACCCGAGGAGTTGGTGGAGACCAAAAGCTCAACAAATCTACAATTAAAACGTCTTTCAGTGGCATCGTCGCTCTACTACAGTCTATTCCGTAGCACCGTCTTTCACAAAGGGGTCCTGGTCAAGATGGCAGCGTAAAAGTACCACATAAAAATAATACAGTAACGACAGACTTAAAAAAACATAGAACACACGTCAAAGAGACAACAGACGGAAAACAAACCAGCAGATTGCTTCAATCAAAGATTTCATTTCGTTCAGTATCGGCAAGTATATTTCTAAAATCTTGTATGCTTATAAAATAATCTAGTTTAAGTTTTCTCTGTAGCTCACTCACAAAAAGGTTAGAATCTGTACATGCTTCAGTAACGGAGAAGGAATTAAACCCAAACTTATCAAGAGGTTTTTCTTCGCGCCAGTTTTCGGAGTTTCAGCTCTCAGGCGAGCGTTTGCTCGACAGCTCGGCCGGTATTCATCGATGAAGTGCCAGGTTTGAATATTTGCTCAAATATTCTGGACGGAACGGATCCAGCCTCTTTCGAGGGTACCTATTTTTCAAATCTGCTACCCCCGTGGCATTTTCATCACCACTTTTTAAAAAAAGAATTTTTTTTTCCCCATCGTAATGTGAAGTGTCACAGTTTGCTTCCAGGCCGATGGTGTTACCTGCGCCGAGGTTTCTGGAGTCTCTTTTCAGCTCTTTGAGTCCAGTCGCCCGTCGTTTAAACGGACGCCGTCACCTCGGCCCGACCACACTTTCCACCCCGCCGGTGAAATACCACAGAGCAGCTCAGCATTTTCAAACTCTCTGGAATATTACAGCAGCCCGCCTCCTTCTGCAGCTACAACTACCGCTGTCCTCGCAAACGCTCCAGCAGAGTACTGTTACTGTACTGTGTTTGTCCAGCTGCTGAGGACGAGGCTCAAAGACTAATGACCTATAGTCATGAGGCGATTCATCCTTTGTTCAACATTTTGTTTTGTGTATTTCCATCATTGCCTAAAAAGAGTACATCCTTTACTACTTTATCTTTGAATAAAGCAGAGTCATAGTGACCACGTCCACTTCTTATAGACTGTCTGTCTCGTGTGCATCTCTTCGCCTCAGTGTTTCCTGTCTGACTGATCTAAACCGTTGTGTCTGCAGGCGCTGGCGGGGCGACGATTGAGAAGGCCGTCCACTCGGGGATGATCAACCCGGGCCGGCAGTGGCAGAGCCTGAAGCACAACGGCCCCGTGGCCCAGTTCCACTTCCAGGTCCGCCTCAGCTGCGACGAGCACTACTACGGCTTCGGCTGCAACAAGTTCTGCCGCCCGCGAGACGACTTCTTCGGCCACTATGAGTGCGACCACAACGGCGACAAGACGTGCCTGGAGGGCTGGTCCGGTGCGGACTGCAACACTGGTGAGTTCTCTCTGGGTTTTATTGATGCATGGGAACTCTACTCTTCTAGCCCATTTCATATAACGTTGTTGTAAATCATGTCGGAGCCGTTTTTAATTGATTCTCCTGACTTCCAGGCAGAGATTTGTTCCCTGAATTTATATTAAAATACACTTTCAATGGCTTATCAAAACTATACTTCCCGTCACACATGAATGGGATACAATGATTTAATCAACTGACTCTCTAGACTGATTATTGGAGCGTATTGATCAAATTCTGATATTAAGCCGGGACCGCTTCTCTGCTGGTGCGTTCAAGTGCTTGTGGAAAACCGGAGACATCCATGACCCGTATTTAGCCCACATTTCTTCCTTTGCCGTCCCTCTACAGCGATGTGCAGACAGGGCTGCAGCACAGAACACGGATCCTGTAAAGTTCCTGGAGAGTGCAAGTGAGAACCAGCACACACGAAACACGAGCACCGCGGCTTTTCTGTATTTGATAGTGACCGTAGAGACAGAGACATGTAACATGGGAGGGACAGGGCGGTATGACATGAGACAAAAGTCCTCAACTTAAGTCCTCAAATTAAGCTGTCTTCTTTCACACCAGTGAAAAGAAACTTCCAAAATCCACATTTAGGTGTTTATTTTACTACTGTGTCGATCTGTTTAAAAGTTAGTTAGATAATGCCTCATTTGCATATTTAAACTTACAATTTCAGAAAACGTGTAATACAAAAAATAATTGTCTTGATGTAAGTAATCAACTGGGGAAGTTTCATGGTGATAGCTATTGATTCTTTTTTTAGTTTTTCTTTTTACCTGTAGTGTTTCCAAAATGTATCATTTTACGATGCATGTATTTAAAGTATTAGTTAGTCAGTATTAGGGCACAATTTAACAACAGTTTTCATAGTATTCCGTCTTTTTTAATCTAATAATTGCAACTGTGCCCATTTTTATTGTTTTGTGTGTGTGTGTGTGTGTGCGTGTGATGTCTCTCAGGTGTCTGTATGGCTGGCAGGGGGAGTATTGCGATCACTGCATCCCTCATCCCGGCTGTGTTTACGGCAGCTGTGTGGAGCCCTGGCAGTGTCTCTGTGACACCAACTATGGAGGACAGCTGTGTGACAAAGGTACACACACACACACACACACACACAGAAACACTTGGACACACTGTTAAGTTATTAGAGAACTGGCTCAACAGCTTTAAGTGTGTTTTCTCGTTTCTTCTGCCTTTTTTTCCCCCTGAGGGTTTTTCGTTGCGTATTAGAAGGAACATGAGTATCTTCCTCCGTCTTGAACACACAGATAAAAGTACATTTTATTTTGTGAACCTCTGCAGCTAATTATCCAGAGAATTAAATAAGAATGTCGCAACTTTACGCTGCAGATCTGAACATGTGTGCGACGCTGCAGCCGTGTCTGAACGGAGGAACCTGCAGCAACACTGGACCAGACAAATACCACTGCTCCTGTCCCGACGGCTTCTCGGGGGTCACCTGTCACAGAGGTGAGAGGGGTCCGTGGTTCAATTCCCCCTGCCAGCAGCAAGGCACCATGAAGACTTTTCAACCCTTCCTGTGAAGTGTTATCGGAACTTCATGTTTACTTACAACAGGATTAAAATGACGTGGTGTCTCTGATTATCTGTCTTTTTGGATTTATGTCCATAAATCCAGTTCGATTTTAAATCGGCTATATTTAACTGTTCTATATTTATGTTTCTTGATTTTTGCTATACATTACTCATATGCACATTGAGTCCAAATAACGTGAGTAAATAAAAGTAGTCAACCGAATCCTGCATTGTTGCCTGTTTTTGTTTGGCCTCTGATCTGACTGTAAACGTGTCTCCGTCTGTCTCAGCGGACCACGCCTGTCTGTCCAGCCCCTGCCTGAGTGGAGGAAGCTGTGTGGAAACCAGTCAGGGTTTCGAGTGCCGCTGTGCCCCCGGCTGGACCGGACCCTCCTGCTCCAACAGTAAGCCCCGCTGAAACCTTCATCATTCATCAGGTCCTCTTTGAAACCTCCGGTGAAGCTTCATGAACTTTCTCTCCGTCTCAGATGTGGACGAGTGTCTGGTGAACCCCTGCAGTCATGGAGGAACCTGTCAGGACCTGGTGAACGGTTTCAAGTGTACCTGTCCGCCTCAGTGGACCGGAAAGACCTGCCTCATCGGTGGGTCCTGTTAGAAACATTCACTCGAGACTGGTGTAAAAATCATTCATCATTGGACATTTATTCTTTGCAAAGGACGAGACCGGGTTGATTCCCATACAGAATGTAAATCAAGACCGCTCGAAGATGTGTCTCTGGTATTTATGCTAGGTAAACAACACGCAGTGGGCTGGCACAAGGTAACACACACACACTTCGCGTTTCACACAGGCTGGCTCACGTATCTGGACACTTTTCTAGTACACGGGTCACTTTCTATCGCAAATGAGCCCTGTGTAAGTATTTCCGCTTTCTACACGTTTGTTATCGTTCTTATTCAGGACAAACCGCTGAAGTGTTCTTTCGGCAATCAACTGCTTCTTAATGGATTAAAACATTTGCTGAAGACAGAGTGTCAGTGAACGTTCGCACAAGGACACAGGCCTTAAACACCACAGAGGAGATGAGCTTCTGTTAAATGTGTAACGTTCTTTAATCATTGAAACGCATACGAATTAGTCATTTAGACTTTTCCCAACATTCCCACCTGTTTATACTATTTGTATAACTTCTAATAAAAATTAATAAATGTCCAATCTAACTACTAAATAAGTGAAAGCATAAAAACAAAAATACATCAAAATCAATAAGAATTGAATATAATCAAACACGTATTTTAATGTTTTATGGATTAACATATTTAATAAAAAGAATGTTTTAACAAACATTCTGTGTCCTGTCTTTATTAGCCACAGGTAATACTGCAATCATCATTTCGTCTCTTTTCGGCATACGAATCACGATTACTTCACAGTTAAGTGTAATCGTCACGTCCCAGCTCCGCATCCTGCTGGGAAATCTGTAACTACGCGAGAGTTTGTTTAGTCATGTCATTTTTGCAGACCCCTCCTCTCTCCGCCAGCAGCACGTCTCGACCCCGCTACCATATTGTTGCCCACCAAAATAGTACTGTTTCAAACCCCGCGGCAATTTGATTTCCCCTCGGGACCCCAATGGCATCCATGTAGACTGACTGACTGAAACTGCCAGATGGGATGACCTTTGTGGTCTGTCTCTAGGAGGTTACGCAGGGAGGCGTCAGCCATAGGCATAGAATGACCTCACCAACTGTGCCAAGGCACGAGTTCCGCTCCACTGCTTGTGTTTACTGCTACTGTTCGTTTGGTTGTATTTTGTGTTTATTAATTGTCAATTTTAGCTTCCTAACTTCCCATCATAATGTTGGACTAATTATGATTAAAGCAAAACATAGTTCCCCTTATCCCACATAGCCCTGGCTGTCTGAATTTATCAATTTCCGCGATGTTAGTTGTACCACTGAGCCCTTTTGTTTCTTACAGACACCACTAACCCCTCTGAGCGCGTTAGTATCTTCACTGGTCAGACAAATGGCCCCAGAGGCTTCAAATCCCTGTCCTTCCAGACTCACCCAGAGGGAACAGGTGCCCCAAGATTAAGAGTTATCAGTGCCACTGTGTCTCGATCCATTTAGAGCAGGGGTGCCCAATACGTCGATCACGATCGAGGTAGTGCGGGTAGATCGCATGCCATTCAAAAAAAAAAAATATCTATATCTATATCTATATCTCCATATCTATCTATCGATCTATCTATGTATCGCCATCCATTTGTCACTTGATTTTCTAACACACGGGTCACCATGTATGCGCGGCGCTACTGCAAAACTCCGGCGAGCTAATTTGTTAGCCTTCAGATTTATTTCTACTAAAGTAGCTGAAGCTGCAGCGCCACGATTGCAAAAATTGCAACGCTGTTTCACCTGAACTCGTCTGGAGTGGAGGATGAGATGTTGACACTGCAAGCTGACATTCAGCTGAAGTCCAGGGCTCATGGACAGTTTCCTCACAGAGGAAAAGTACCCAAACATGAGGACATGTGACACCTTCTTGACTGCATTATTCGGCTCTACTCATGTATGTGAGTCAGCCTTTTCCCACATGAAGAACATTAAGTCATACACCGTTCCACCATGACTGATGCTCATTTGAAGTCTGCTTGAGGCGGCTACCAGCAGCTACTGTCCGGACTATGCAACTCTGCCCAATCCCATTCAGTGCAATCATCAGAGTAAGGTAATGACCACAAATGTACCGAATTGTATTGTGCCATAAGGGTTCATGCAGTTATGCAAGGTACGCCAACATATATTGTAAATGTGAAGTATACTCTGTGTGTGTGTGTGTGTGTGTGTGTGTGTGTGTGTGTGTGTATGGCATTTTTTTATGTAGGTAGATCATTTTGACTTGGTCATTTCAAAAGTAGCTCGCAAGCCACAAAAGTGTGGGCACCCCTGATCTAGAGGATCTGTCAATTATTGTCAAACAATATTTCTTCTCTGCATATTAGTTTAGTTCAATGGAATCCATGCAAATATGTTGAAATGGATTATATTTTGCACATACAGTGCATGCTAGACCCAAACATTTTTTTTGTTTTAGTAGTTTTTGCAAAGACCCTCTTTATCACAGATACCTTCCCACCTGTTGAGACATGGTCCAACCCATGGTTCAAAAGAGCCGTATATCTATATAAGGTCTTAGGTAATATTAGTTTGCCCTCGGGTCATTCCCAGAAATTTTGTTTATTTTGCAGTTTTGTTTTATCCGATGATTTTATTTTAATTTTTTTTTTATTAATTTTTTTTTTCTTGCTGTGAAACATTTTCTATTTCTTTCTCTTACTTGTGCTTTTTTTTTTTTTTTGGAATTAGTTTTTGCTTACTGTATGACCATGTTCATCCATATAAAGTAAGATTCTTCCCCTGGTGGGTCGAATTTAGCTATTTTAGTTGCACTAATTGTTTTCAAAGCCTCTTTCTCTGCAGAGGAGAGAGAAAATGTCTCACCTATTTTGTTTAAATTTAGAGCACGGCCTTTTGCTGTGACAGTGTCCTAGTTCATCAACACTGCAGTAATAATTTGGTGAGTTAGAAACCTCTTGCACACAACAGTCAATCATTTATTCAAACCACTTTCATTCTCACAGGTTAACTGGAGCCTGTTTTTTTTTTTTTTTTTTAGCACAAATCCTGTTTTGTCTGTAAGCCTGTTTTGGAATCTTATGGTCGTTGACGGTACCGATACATATTCTGTTTGTACCTGCCCCAAAATCACACACAAAACACTACTTCACACCCTTCAATAGCTCTAACCCCACAATTATATTTGATACAGTTCTAATATTTCTATCCATTATTCTTCACCGTCAGTTTGTGTCCGTGCTTCAGTGTGTGTGCGTGTTTTTACATGACCTGCATTTGTCGCGAGCTCAGTTGTTGTGTCTGAGAGCCTCCGGGACAGTGGGAGGCGGGAGAGAGAGGAGAGCAGTGTTCGGATGGTTGGGAGCTGTGGAAGATCTGGGGGTGAAGCAGAGGGTGGGGGAACATCCGGAGGAGCCCGTCTCCCTCACACCACCTCACAAAGGTGTACGCTTGGATACAAATCAGGTGGAGGACAACAGTCCTCTTCTAACTCCAGAACCAGAACTGTTGCTGTGCTCCTTTTCCAAATTTGTGCTGGAGGTTTGAGGCTGTTTAGGAGAACTTTGTTTAAGTTATGATTCATCTCTTCCATTGGTGGGGATCAGTTTTTCCTCGGGGCGTTTTCAGTCCGGCAGGTCGGCGCTCCATCCTTCACCTCCTCTCACTGAGACTAATAACCAGGATGATCTCAGGGAGGCATGGTTGTGGTTTGGAGGATTAGCGCTACGGATCGCCCCACCGCGGCGCTAATCCTTGAGCCACATGCTCCTCAACCTTTAACTGTTGCTAGCGTTAGTTTTGTCTGCCAGCCCTTGATTTTGAAGTCCACTGCTGAATGATTTCAGATGGATCCACTGCTTTCAGTCCGTCCTCCTGCTGACCGACTTGAAGGCCAGACTCAAAGCACCCTTTCACACTGTTTGTTCCATATGTTCCTGTTCCTCCTCCCGACCTTTGACATCTGCTTCCTCTGTTGTTCATTGACTTGTTAAATGATGAAAGGCAATGAAGCGGCATTTTAAGCTAAAATAACTTTTGCTGAAAAAGAAGCCACTGTGGCATTTACAGGACAGGCCAATTGTTAAAATAATATTACAAATAATAACAATAATAAAAGCAATTAACTTTATTTATACAGCACTTTTCAAAACAAAGGTTACAAAGTGCTTTTTAAAAATAGTTTAAAACTTTTACAACATTGAGCAAAGAAGCAACATATAAAAAAAAATCATCTGTAAACTCCTGCTTTCTCCCTCTAATCCGTTTATTCTGTTTGTTTCGTTTCAGATGCCAACGAGTGCGACGACGACCCCTGCGCCAACGCCAACTCCTGCCGAAATCTGATTGGCGGATACTTCTGCGAGTGCGTCCCAGGTTGGACGGGCCAGAACTGTGACACCAGTGAGTAAGACGCGACAATAATCATAATGTGTAGTGAGGAGCAGATGGGACGAGGCACGAACTGTCAACCGGCAGCAGCGATAACAATAATCTTTATTTGTACAGAAGCTTTTGTTTTGAAACTCTGTTTGATCAACTGTTGCCTGAGGCTGCAATATTCAGGTGTGTGGATTCACAAACTCAGCCTTACTTTTAACATCTTTTTCTGTTTGTACATGGTTAAATAATAGACTCTTTCCCATCCAACAAGAACAGGAGATTAATAAAACAACAATTTTGTTACAGACGGACACGGTTTGGTAAATCTTTGCTTTGTTGGCAATCAGATTCAAACGTTTTTGAGCTGTTTTGGCAAAAAAAACCATCCTCGAAACTCCGTCATTTCACTTACAGTTTAGCTTTAAGTTCCTAAACAGCGTATCCGCAGAAAAACTGTTTTGTGTGTATGCTTTTTATAAAATCTCATTTAAAAACTTGATTTTCTTCTTTTTCCGAAGATATCAACGACTGTCGAGATCAGTGTCAGAACGGAGCGACATGCAAGGTGAGCGTCAGAGGATTCACACACACACACACCACAGCTATAAACAGCAAATATGCTGAGCCATGCATGCAGGACAGAGACACGACTGTGTATTTGTGCTTGTATGTCCATGACAACAGCAGATCAGATTTCTCCAAACGTTTTCATTTCCCAACAGAAGATAAACAGTCCGTCCTCGTTCTTTTCAAATGCTGATTGCTCATTTTTTTCTTTCTGCCATTCTTCATCACACAATGGGTTGTTGTTTACTGATGGGAGCCAGATTACATTACATTAGCAGCGTTATCTGACAGTGTGCATGGTCACCGTACAGCCCAGTTTGATTTACAGGATTTATGGTTCAGTGTTTTTGGGTGAAACTGAATCTTAAATACAAACTATTATTGAGTTAAAGTGTAAATATGTGTGCAGATTTTAAAACTTTAAAGACTCATTTGGTCGGTCTTCTGACCTCCCTGAACATGCTGCTTGGTTTGGCTAAGAGCTAGAAGCTAATACATACAGTGTGAATTGTGCCATATAGTTTGTAGTAATAATAACTTTGTTTTTAAAGGTGCTAAATAAATGGAGTTCACAAAGTGCTTTGACAGTCAAAGCAGTGAAAACAAGACAATAATAACAGAAAGCTCGTAGTAAGCTAGCGTTAGCTAGCGAGTCAACCATGTGGAAAGTGAAAATTTGAGGTGACAATGTGGGCATTGTGTAAACTTAGATCTTAACATTAACAACTAATTTATAAAAGATGTTATACAATTAAAAATGAATGTACATACACAAACTAAAACTCCTCAATTAGCAAACTCAATCACACATCCCTCACGGTACAGTAACAGCTAGCTAGCAAAAACTAGCAAAAGGTGTTAACAAGACTAAATACTGAAATATCATAAGAATTACAAAATATGGTCACTGGCGTGTGACTTGGAGATATAAATATCTATCTCAATAACAGAACTTTTCTCCTTCAGGACCTGGTGAACGGTTATAAGTGTGTGTGCGCTCTGGGTTTCGCCGGCGACCGCTGCGAGAAAGACGTGGACGAGTGCGCCAGCGGGCCGTGCCTCAACGGCGGCCGATGCCACGACGCAGTTAGCGGCTTCCGCTGCCTGTGTCCACCCGGCTTCTCTGGAAGTCGCTGTCAGGTGAGCTAAGATACGGTTCATGCAAACGGGAAGCAGGAAGTTTATTTCTGCAAACACACCTGGTTTGTTTAAATATTTATTTTATCTAAAACAGTCGTAATACGCCGTTTTATTATCCAACTATACATCCACTAAAATATAATAATCTTTCATCAAGAACTCTTAAAAATATAATTTGAATCCATCAGGACCAGTATTTGCCTGTTTATTTGTGTTCGTGTCTGCTGTGACCTGATTTTAAACTCTGCATTGTTCTTTTATGTGGCTCGGCTGGTCCTGTTCCTCTATTCAATTCGATTGATATTCAATATTATAATTATAGATAATTGATGTAACTTTAGACCCGGTCTTTGTCTGGCTGCTTAACACTCTGAACAGCTGAAAGGAGTCCAAAGAAAGGAGTCCAAAGTATGCCTGACACACTGTTTTCTTGATATACTCGACTTATAAATACTGCTTTTAATTAGGAGATGCCATAAATAACAAGTGACAATTCTATCTTG
The DNA here is from genome assembly GCF_949748355.1 of Melanostigma gelatinosum. Classification (NCBI taxonomy): domain Eukaryota; kingdom Metazoa; phylum Chordata; class Actinopteri; order Perciformes; family Zoarcidae; genus Melanostigma; species Melanostigma gelatinosum. Next base: position 23,671,023 of record NC_136644.1, on the reverse strand, counting down.
GCTCTTAAAGATGGAACACAAAAAAATACTGTGTACAGTGCTGTTATTGTATGATATTAATGTATTAGCTGTTGAACAAATTATGATTGTGACATGCCGAGCGTTGCATTTTTCCCAGCTGGAGGCTGAATTGTTCTCTCTGTCCACAGCTGGATATCGATTACTGCCTCCACAGTCCGTGTCAAAACGGCGGCCGGTGTTTCAACCTCGCGGCAGAATACTTCTGTAACTGTCCCGACGACTTCGAGGGCAAGAACTGCTCTCACCTGAGGGACCACTGCCGCACGACGCCCTGCAAAGGTTCACGTCCACCCCACGTTCTCTCGTTATCCATGAACGGCTTTGTTGTCTGCGCACAGTTCCTCAAGTTCTTTACTCGAGTACAATTCTCAGCTACTTGTACTTTACGTTAGTGTTTGCATATTCTGCTACTTTCTACTTCTACTCCACTACAGGCCAGCTGTTTCCCGATGTTTCTACTAAGCTAAGCTAACTGGCTGCTGGTTTTAGCCTCATATTTACCGTACAAATATAGAGTAGAAGTAATCTGAACATCCAGATGTGGTGAGAAAGAAAATTAGCATATGTCTCGTTCTCCCACAGTGATTGACAGCTGCACGGTGGCGGTGGCGTCCAATAGCACGCCGGGCGGGGTGCGTTTGATTTCGTCCAACGTGTGCGGCCCCCACGGGCGGTGTCGCAGCCACGCCGGCGCACAGTTCAGCTGCGAGTGTGAGGAGGGATTCACCGGGACATACTGCCACGAGAGTGAGCACATAAATGATTATCGATTTATAATTCTGGTACTTCAATGTGTTTTTAATAATCTCTCGAGCAATAACTTTTTTTTGTTAACTTCAGGGTTCTATAAAAACTAAATTGATGATTAAAAAAAAAGAAATATAATACATTATAGTTTCTCTTCCCTCTTCCTGGCAGACGTAAATGACTGTGAGAGCGCCCCCTGTCTGAATGGAGGAACCTGTATCGATAAAGTCAGTCAGTATCAGTGTATCTGCGCTGACGGCTGGGACGGACCTGCCTGCCAGAACAGTGAGTCCTCCTCTTCCTCCCTCTTCGTCCTCGTACCTGGAGCAGGAAGAGGCGGTGTTGAGCGGCCATATTGGATGCGTTCCGATGTTTTTGCTATTTGTCCCGCAGACATCGACGACTGCGGCGCCGCTCCTTGTCGGAACCGCGGCGTCTGTCGAGACCTGGTCAACGATTTCTACTGCGAGTGTAGCAACGGCTGGAAGGGGAAGACCTGCCACTCAAGTGAGAAAACATAAAACTGCCGCGTGAACGCACGCCCTCCAGTTGTTCCAGATGTTGGTTCAAATTTCTGACTCGCTGTTTTTATTCCCAGGGGAGAGTCAGTGCGACGAGGCGACCTGTAACAACGGGGGAATCTGCTACGACGAAGGAGACGCCTTCAAGTGTCTGTGTGCTGCTGGCTGGGAGGGCGCCACCTGTAACATCGGTCAGCAATGACATGACGCTGTTTTTTAAATTTTTTTTTAAGGGTCTTCATGTTTAGGCAAAAAAAGTCTAACTGTCGTCTTTGTGTCTACAGCGAAGAACAGCAGCTGTCTGCCGAGTCCGTGCGAGAACGGAGGAACCTGTGTGGTGGGCGGAGACTCGTTCAGCTGCGTCTGTAAGGAGGGCCGGGAGGGCGCCACCTGCAGCCACAGTGAGTCACTGCACAGCCACTGCTCTCGTCCGCGTAATGTAACATTTTAAGGGTTCACATTCCGTGCGAAGACATGATTTGTGAGTGTCTCATTATACGCTACATGTGATGCATTTCACATTGAAATCGTGGACCTTTTTGTTTTAAGAGGACGGCGTGTTAATGTGCTAACATTTAGCATGTTAGAATGCTAACCATATGCATGTTAATTAGATTCAGCATGTCACAAATGTTAGTGTTAACATGCTAAATGTCGACATTTTAAAATGAAGTATGTGCACAAAAAAATAGTATTAGAAAGGTATGTACGAATATGTGCAACATATTGAAACGAACGTCTTTAAATAGCTCCGAGGCTGATGGGACATTAGTTTCTGGATAAACCAGATGTGTAGCTTTTAGAAAAGGATCCATCCTCTGGCGACCATGAATCTCTGCTTCTAAACTTCAATCGCAATCCGTACAATAGATGTTGAGTGAAAGTGTTGCCCTGTCAGAGCTACGCTGCTAATGTGACTCAAGATATTTCATTTCATAGTCCAGAGTCAGACTGGAGAGATTTAGACGAGTGTGACGTGACCAACACGGTGAGTGAAGATTTTCTTTCTTCATTTTCCAGATGCCAACGACTGCAGTCCTAATCCCTGGTGAGTTCAACACACACTGATGTACATATTACATTTAATATGTACATCACGATATCCTTTGACTTCTTTTATGACTTTTTATTGATATACTATACTAGGACATTTTATGACTTTTTTACTATGCTGACATTTTGTACAACATAGAATTCGATGGATTTTTAATGATTTCTTTTACATTTTTATGTCAGTTTGTCAACAAAGTATAGTCTGTTGAAATATGTCATAAGACGGTATGCCTTATTAAATCATAAAAATGTCAATATAGTATAGTACTAAAAAAAAGTAAAGTAATTTTATAATTAAGATTCGGTGTGAGTGCTCCAGCTCAGGTTGTTTTTTATTTCCCTCCCCCCCCCCCCCAATAAACCCATCATCTCTGTCCTGCAGTTACAACAGTGGTACCTGTGTCGATGGAGACAACTGGTATCGATGTGAATGCGCTGCGGGGTTCGCCGGCCCAGACTGCAGGATCAGTGAGTGTTGACCTTTAACCTTCTCTCTCCATCTCTCCCTCCACTCATCTGCTGCTCTTTTATTATTCCCATTCTGTCTTTTCATTTAGCTCTCGGACAAAGACAAAAATGTAATTCATATTTCAGTGGGCGGTAAATCACAACTTGTCACTCGTCTCTTTTAGATATCAACGAGTGCCAGTCGTCTCCCTGCTCCTTCGGCTCCACCTGTGTGGATGAAATCAACGCTTTCCGTTGCATCTGTCCAGCAGGGAGAACCGGCCCTCGCTGCCAAGAAGGTAAAACCTGCAGACAGTTTAAGTACTTTATCCCGTTTGTATACCTAGTACTGCAACAACAGACGTTATCTTCACCATCATGTGACTCTTAAAGCCGACGTAAATCGCTGTTACTGACGAACTCCTCTGCTGTCGGGACACCTCTGCACTGAGACGTGTCCGTCAGAGTTGATGCTGACGGTGAAGTTTGTGCTGCAGCGTCGGGGAGGCCCTGTGTGGTCGGAGGGCTGCTGGCTCTGGACGGAAGCAGATGGGACGAAGGCTGCAACAAGTGCCGCTGTCACAACGGGAGGATCGGCTGCTCGAAGGTAGAACGACTTTTACAACAAACGCCTGAAATGATGAAGGCAAGATTTCATGAAACTTATTTTCTTTTTACAAAATGATTATGAAGTTACTGTTTACACTGTTCTTTTAACATTTAGATTTTTAATTTTTTTAAAGATTTTAGTACTCGATTGTACACTAAATCCAGAGTTGGAATGTTTTTTGCAGTGCATTCATAGTTATTATAATGTTTCTGTCCAAGTTTTATAGAGTTGTTTAGCAAAAGCATGCTAAATGTAAACAACGCATTTATGAGTTAAGTTGTAACTACTTTAACACAATTATACAGTGTGAACAACAACATCATGATGCATCTGAAGATGGTAGTGATGTTATTGGCTTGATGGATGGAGGCAAAGAACAAACAGTCTGTAATAATGCTCATCACTCTAAAAGTGAAAGTACAGCAGCAGCCATTATGCAGGATTGGTAGAGGCGGATCTATTTTAAACTCTGTTCTGTAGTTGTTGTTGTTTTTTGATGATGAACAGACAATGTATTGTGTATTAGGCGGAGTGCATGAGCCCAGCCCACCGGGCCCCGCCCCCGGCCAGGTGTCACTCAGAAAGCAGCTGCGCCAACGTCACCTTTACCTTCAACCAGGACATCACGGCAATGGTCGGTTTGGTTTTCCTCCTTCCAAACACAAAACTATTTTGGTTCCATTAGTAGAAACGTTCTCCTCGGGGGGGGGGTTCATATCGGGTACAATTGCGCCACACCTCCACGCTGTGGCCGCTGATGAATTTGCTCTGGTGTGGTGTTACAGGGTGTGACGGTGGAGCAGGTCTGCCGTGAGCTTGGGAGCCTCTACGTCGTCAAGAATCTGTCCTCCGACTCCTCCGTCTCCACGAGCTGCGAGCCGTCGCTCAGCACCAACAAGGAGATCCACGTGGCCATCGTGAGTCACGGTGTGGACTGAAAAAAGTCCTTTAATAGTTGTTGGAAACGTGGAACAAAACTCTGTAGTGTAAAGATTTTAAAGCAGTCATCAGTTGATGGGATCGGGTATTAAGTTCCTACCATTTCCAGTAGATCAAGCTCACATTTAGCAAAAGTCTGGTATTATAAAATGGAAAATAAGTCAGAATTCGGAGATAAGAGCGCAACACTGTCGCTAAAAGCTTAAGATTTGTTAAACTGTTTCAAACCGCTGTTTCTGCAGCCAGAAACATGAAATGCATCCAGTGTGCCAGATGATTTTTTTTGGACTGGAAAAGCTTTCATGACTTATTGTGTTGCATGAATCGGTGATTAGAGGGTACCAACGCAAGCATTTATTTAGACTGAAATGCCACAGATAAACCATAACGGGAGTTTTTCCTGCTGGTTATTGCAGTCGACGGAGGACCAGAGGACGGGTCTGACCTTCGTCAAGGAAATCACGGACCGGATCATGGATCTGGTCAGCAAGAAGAGCGCCAACAGCACCGTCATCAGCGCCATCGCAGAGGTCCGGATCCAGAGGAGATGGCGCCACAACCCCAACGGTGAGCCACTAAGTGGAGAAGGACGTCAACGTTTTACAACTCTTGTGCATTTGAGCGTGAAACGCCGTTCTCGCCTTTGGGAATTGTAGTTTGACAAAATAAGGAGCACTCACTGGCTTTTTTTTTTTTCGGTCGGAATGAATGTTAAGTGCAGTTTATTTTGAATAAAAAGGGATCGCGCTACGTAGGCTAGACAGACGTATTTATGTACTAGACGTACAGTGATGAAACCGATATCCATCTTTTTATCTGACGTTGGCTAAAGCGGCAAACAAATTCCCATAAAGTCGGACTGTCACTTCACACTTAAAGTGACTCAAAGATTTATATTTTTTTTGTTGTTTTCAGTCCGTTGTGCGAGTTGATCGCTGACCTCCATTCCTTTTTTCGTCCAGCAGACCACCTCGTGCCCCTTCTGGTTTCCGCTGTGGTTGTTGTCTGGGCGTTGGCGACGGTCTTGATGTTGCTGTGGTTCGTGAGGAGGCGAAGGAAGCGGAGCGCCCACGCCGGGGTCAACGCCCAGACGGCGGCGGCGGCGTCTTCTTCTTTGGCACCGGTTGCCGAGGACAACAACGCCCTCCACAACAGTGTCAACGCCGCCCGCGAGCAGCTCAACCACATCAAGAACCCCATCGTGAAAAACACACCGACCCACCAGCAGCAGCAGCACCACCACCTGCTGCTCCATCACCACCTCTGCGACGACAAGAACGCCGTCAATGCCAAGATCAGGAAGTCGGACACTGGAAGCCAATCGGAGGAGGACGAGCTGGACAAGAGGCTGCAGAAGGCGAGGTTCCCTCGGGCAACGGCAGCGTACTCGCTGGTGGACCATACGACAGGCAAACCCCCCCACTGGACGAGCAAACAGGACAACAGGCAGCTGCAGTCACAGAGCGTAAACAGGATGGAGTACATTGTATAACCAACGGGGGTCCACAGAGATCCGACACACCTCAGTGGTGCAAGTCTTTTGGTTATTTCTCTTTTTTTGGTGTTCTTCTTTTGTTTCAAAATGGACTTTTGGCATTTCATTTTTTGACGTTTAATTTATGATGCTGGCCCGAACACTGCGGTTGGCTGGATCTCCGATTTTGTGGACGTCTTCGTTAAGGACAGAAATTGGACGTGCAGGAGCGTTTCGTTTCTACAAAGACCGACGTGCACGAAATGTATCTTTGATTGAAGAATGAGTTTTGTATTTGAATGTGCTGTTCGCCTTGTTGCACCCGACCAATGTGGGAGAAAATATATTTATTTTGGGGGGGGGGTTTTTGGTGGTATGAGTCAATATGAAGAATTGTCCACGTAGAATGTTTCTGTATAGATATGTAAATATTTTTTTATTAATCTTTGTGTATATTTGATTTATTAACTTAATCGTCAAGAGCCTTAAGATATTCCTTTTATTTAATTTATGAGTATTGTTCTGAGTCAAAGGTTTGTAAGCTTACAATTTCTTGATGGATTTTGTTTATAGATTTTTAACACCAAAAGTGCTCTTGAAGAATAGTTTTTTTTGTTTTTTTTGCCTTTTGGATTTGGGCATTTTTGTGCCTCAACTAAATGTTTTGTCTGTTGGATGTAATCTGTTGGCATGTTTGCCATGATGTGTTGAGAGTTCAACATGTAAGTTGGGGGGGGGGGTCTTTTTACACAAACCAACATGGTGGCAGACATTTTGCTTTTGCTACTGAAAAGATATTCTTCAAGCGATGCAGCTTCTTTTTTTTTTTTTTGGGCTTTTGTACATTTTGTACAGTGTAAAAAACAAAATGAAGAACAGAATTTGGGTCGTGTTTTCGTGTTTAACAATCTGAAAGATCAAACCTGCGTAGTCAAAAGGAGCGCTGTGGAGTTTTCTTGTAAAGTGAAAACTTGAAGTCTCCTCCACAGGGAACCTTTTAAGGAAGTACCTGAAGAGTTCAACGAGAACATTGTGACACGTTGCCTGTCGGTGATTGTGATTGGAAGACAAAGTCGGGCTGTGAAACCGTGTTTGATTTCAGTCGTCAGCCTCTTTACTTTATGATGGAAGAATAAATAAAATGTGTTTCTCGTACATTTCACGAAAGTGTTTTTTTTTTTTGGACCTTGAGAAATAAAAATCAGTTTGTTACTGGTAACAATGAATTGTTCTTTTTTGGGGAAAGTTAGATGTTCTTAAGTATTGTGAAGTATCAGAAAGAACCAATAATTTAACTTGATCCGGCCCGTTTGATAAACAATGCTCATGCCATTTAATGACTTACTATAACTAAATGTTATGACTTTTGCGTCATTTTAAGGACTGATACACCATGATTATTTCATGACTTTAATGACATGTCTTTTTTACAATGTTTTCTTATATATATATATATATATATATATATATATACATACTATGATGTTTTTATAACATTTTCATCACATACTATATGACTTTCACGACATTTATATGACTAACTATATCATAATTGGTGAAATTTGGATAAAGTTGTGAAAAATAACTAAAGCTGATATTTGAACGTGTCTGATACATATTTAATCCAGCATTGTCTTCCGCTCGTTTCAGGTTGTCTGTAAGGCTTTCGTCATAATGTCGATCTGAGTTTTTTGCTGAAGTTGTTTTTCATCATTTCACAACTTTACTTTAAAAATGTTGGAAGCTAAACTAAAAAACTCTTGTCAGTGTTCTGATCAAAGAAACATATTTGATCAAATGCTTTTTACCCAAACTTGATACTCATCTTATTGAAATCTGCCTGATCGAACACACAAACACATTTCACTGTAGCACTGTAACAACACATCCTTCCAGACATTTGGATTCCCTATTGAATTGTTTGGTTAATGACAGGACCCACCCACAACAGGGGGTACACTCTGGACCAGGTGGCGAAAAACTAATCTCCAGGTTCACTGTGACATCTATAAAGAGAGACTTCGCAATTATAATTTGGAACTTAGAAATGCAAGGCAGTCATTCTTCTCTGACATAACCAAAAACAAGAACAATACACGCGCCTTATTTGCTACCGTCGATAGGCTAACAAACCCTCCAGTGTCGGTAGCTGCTGAGCTCCAATCCACCTGGGCATGCAATCAATCTGCCTCCTTTTTTACTGACAAAATTCAGAAAATCAGACAAGCAGTCAGTGCCTCCACATCAACCACAGGATATGTGTTGTCCCGATCTCTGAATAACATCCATTCAAATATGACACAATTTCATTCAATCGACCGTAGAAGCCTAGAAGACATTATACAACATCTGAAGTCATCCTCCTGCTGCTTGGATATTCTACCAACACACTTTTTCAAAAATATTTCAAACTGCATGACCACTGATCTCTTACAAATTGTAAACACATCCCTTCTCTCAGGTGTCTTCCCACAAGCCCTAAAAACTGCAGTTATTAAACCGCTCCTAAAGAAAGCTAGTTTAGACTCCGCAACGATGAAAAATTATAGGCCAATATCAAACCTCCCATTTTTAAGTAAAATAATTGAAAAAGCGGTTTTCCAACAGCTGACCAACGTCTTGGCGGTAAATAACTGCTTTGATGTTTTCCAGTCAGGCTTTCGACAGCACCACAGCACTGAAACTGCTCTTGTTAAGGTTTTCAACGACATCCACTTAAACATAGACAATGGCAGAAGTACAGTCTTAGTGTTACTGGATCTCAGTGCTGCATTCGACACGGTCGACCATGCCATACTCCTAGAAAGACTAAACATCTGGGTGGGACTCTCTGGCACAGCACTTAACTGGTTTGAATCCTACTTGAAGGACCGAGAATACTTTGTGTCTGTAGCTGATTACACATCAGAGCTGACTAAAATGACATGTGGTGTTCCCCAAGGTTCAATACTGGGGCCTCTTCTGTTCAACATCTACATGCTTCCACTAGCTCAGATTATGGAAAACAACAAAGTGTGTTATAATTATGCAGACGACACACAAATCTACATAACTATGTCACCAGGGGACTATAATCCCATACAAGGGCTGGGTAACTGCATTGAACAAACCAACAACTGGATGTGCCAGAATTTTCTTCAATTAAACAAAGATAAAACAGAAGTAATTGTTTTTGGTACCAATGACGAACAATTGAAAATCACCGCTCAGCTTCAGTCACTGATGTTAAAACCCACAAACCAAGCCAGAAATCTAGGTGTAGTTATGGATTCAGACCTCAACCTGAACAGCCATATCAAGACAATTACAAAATCAGCCTACTATCACCTGAAGAATATATCAAGGATTAGAGGACTTATGTCTCAACAGGATTTGGAAAAACTTGTCCACGCATTTATCTTCAGCAGACTGGACTACTGTAACGGTGTGTTTACAGGTCTCTGTAAAAAGTCAGCAGAAAGCTGCAGCTGATTCAGAACGCTGCAGCTCGAGTCCTCACTAAGACCAGGAGGGTGGATCACATCACCCCAGTTCTGAGGTCTTTGCACTGGCTTTCTGTCCAACAAAGAATTGACTTTAAAATCCTGCTGTTGGTTTACAAAGCACTGAATGGTTTAGGGCCAAAATACATCTCTGATCTGCTGCTACCTTATGAACCATCCCGACCCCTCAGGTCGTCTGGGACCGGTCTACTTTCTGTTCCCAGAGTCAGAACTAAACATGGAGAAGCAGCGTTCAGTTTTTCTGCTCCACATATCTGGAACAAAGTCCCAGAAAGCTGCAGGTCTGCTGAGACCCTCAGCTCCTTTAAATCAAGATTGAAGACTTTTCTGTTTGCTGCTGCCTTTAATTGAACCACATTCAATCAATATATTAATCAATTTCCTGCATTTCTGCATTTTACTACTGAATTTTATTTCTTACACTGTTTTTTTCTTCTTTTTTTCTTTTTTTTAAAAATGTTTTAATCCAATGAATGTTCTTAATTGTTTTTAAATCTCCTTTTCTTTTGCCTTGTGTTTTGATGCTTTTAATGGTTTTATGTGACGCACTTTGAATTACTTTGTTGTTGAAATGTGCTATACAAATAAACTTGCCTTGATGTGGTTGAAAGCTTCAGTTTGTTGCTCTTTTGACCCAGACAGACATCTCGCCTCATCGAGGTGTTTATCGCAGGCGGAGAACAGAAGTCACTTTGTCTCCATTTATCCATCTTCTGGTCTTCATGTCCATCACGCACTGTCCCTCTGCAGACACGTGAGAGCGTTTATAAAGACAGCACAACAGACTGTCCCTTACAAATAAACAACATGGGACATTTTCAATAATTGCTTTTCCTGCAGGAATTTCTGCCGCGATGCCCGAACTTTCATCGGAACAAACGGAGCGAGGGGAACCACAACCCCGCTCCTCCAAACTGTTCCAGTGTGGTGGATTCAGAGCGGAAGGCTGTGTTTAAACTGTGTTTATGTGCATTCTTCTGAAGTTCTGCAAACGTTGTGATTGTCAACACAAGAGGCTGATGGGAATCCAAATCAGACGCCGATAAGCAAAGAAAGTCACCGTCAGTGGATCAGAGCCGGGTTTCATGTGGCCGTCGTGTGTTTTCATACTCTGAGTTACTACGTGACGCCAATCTTCCCTCCTCCCCCTCCTCTCGCCCCGCCATTATGGTCCAGACCACAACTTCCACTCTGACTCCCGACTGTCTCTTAAAAAAAAAAATCTAAATCAGAGGGAAAAAAACGTTTTAGTTTTTACGCTGTTGGCACATTTAAACTACAAATTTACACTCTTCTTTTGCAGGTTTTAGCCAATTAAGTTCAGTCAAGGCAGCTGCTGGTTTCACGTCATTTAACTGGCAAACTGGAAACATGTTCCAGATAGATAATCCATCACAGTAAGCATTTAATTAGTTAAACTAAAACACAGCAGCGAATGAGCTGATAATGTCCTTTTGACAAAAACTAATTCCCTGCTCATGTTGATCGAAAAGGCTTGCCAGCAGTAGAGAGGAAAGGTCAGAGGTCACCAAAAATCATCAGCAGTCATCTTCTGCAAACACGCACGAACATCTACGAGTCGAGACACTTTGCTCTGCATCATTTGAGCTGAACAACACTGGTTTAATACAGAATCTGGCACAAAACACCAGATATCAGTAGCTCTTGGCACTCACACCCCATCATGGTTAGACCCTACTGTCTTTACCACACAGCATAAACACACACAGAGCTCCTCCTCGTGTTTATGCTTTTGTTCAAGACAGCTCCACAGCCACCTAACTCAGTCCAGAGTCCCTTCGGGGTTTTTTTTGGGGGGTGTTTTTAATGGTCCGAGTCATGAAATCTGAACCTCTGCTCTCTCGCTGCTTCAAAGCTGTTGGCAAAGCAGAGCTAACGTGATCGTTAGGCTCACCAACGCCTGCCCGCCTCCACATCGTTCCACTAATCCACCAGAGAAACCCGAGTCAGCCTTTATGTCGGACATAACACGGAGAGGGACGGAGCTGCCAGACGCTTTATTTCAACGGAGACATTACACTCAACGGAGAGCAGATCGTTGATGCAACAAGTCTCTGTGGAGCAAGGCACGAACACTGCCAAGGGGTTGGGGGTTCAATGCCCGCTGTGACCAACTGCACTAATAATGTGAACAGATGTGGAGCTGTAAGGTTTCAACCCCGAGAGGATCGATTCAAAGTTCAACTCCCGTCTGGTTGTTATGGATGTTGTAATTTAAGAACTCAGTGTTTTCACAAATTGCCCTGTAAGGGGTGTGGTTATAGTGTGTGTGTGTGTGTGTGTGTGTGTGTGTGTGTGTGCGTGTGCGTGTGGCGGTATGACTCAGCTGTGCATGAAACAGTTGTGGGAACTGTAGGAGTCTGGAGACAGCGAGGGGAAAGGGACTGACGTCAACTCCCTCCGGCTGAACACAGAGGAGTGAATGAAACAGTGATTCAGGATCCCGTCATGATCCCTGACATCTTTTATTGTCCCTCTCTTGTTCTCTTTGTGCTGTTTCTGTCCACTGTGTTTAAAAACTTTTTATTTATTTTTTTTTAAAAGGGCCAACATCTTGACTCAATTTCTCACAATCAAATCTGCAAACAGACAAAAGAAAAAGAAGTCTGCACAAAGACACTCGTTCTCCAAGAAAAGCCTCCCACAGTGGATGAACACTTCTTTCTTCTGGGTACTTTTTCTTGTAGAGAATTTCTGGACAGATTCAGAATCTTGTTTTCTTAGAAGTTTACCAGTTTCAGACTAAATATTCTATTGAGACAAAGTTCAGACGACATTCAACATTTGAGTACTCCTTCATTTCGATAAATAAAAAGAGTTTCGAATAAAGTATCTTCAAGTATTGATGATTATAACGATTCTCGAGAAAATTCAAACCACAGTATTCCTGGAAATTGTCAGGTGTGGCATGAAGTATGTGCACTTACACGTCGGAATAGCATTCATTCACGTTTCTGTCTCCACTACTCATGTGTACTTTAATTGCTCACAGAACAGAATCTCAGATTTTCTTTCATTCCTGTGTTTAGAGTTTGAATTTAAAAGATAAACTAACCAATCACTACGCAACACCACACAAATGTCATATAGAGCTTCCATACTTTAGCCTTTAAAGGCCTCAAACTGAAATTGTAGCTCCAAAAGTCAGCGGCATACAAAAGGAAACGTTCAAAAATGTGGTCGCACAACACACATACACACACACACACACACACACACACACACACACACACACACACACACCAACCATCTGGCTTAAATTGTGACTCAGTGTTCCCCATGAAGTCCGCCCGTCAGCAGAGACAGAGGGATGCTGGGATATCGTTTGAAGTCACCGTTCATTTGCACCTTTTTCCGACCCTATTCAAACTTCCCCGAAGCGTACACACACACACACACACGCACACACACACACACACACCCAAACCTCAATTTTGGCATTTTGGCCGCAGCCATCTTGGTTTTTGGCCATCGCCATCATGTTTTTTTTTGCAACCAGAAGTGAGAGGGTGGAGCTTAATATGACCGGAAAATTAGTCGGCGACCAAAACATTAAAATGATGGACAAGTACCAGACTGGTAGCAACCTGTCAATCACAAGGTAGCCCCGCCCTAAAGCACACCCTGCTTTATGGTCTGTTTGACTCTAAATGGACCATCATTTACCAAATGAACATCATGCTGAATTGAAGAAGACTTGAAACTAGAGATTGAGACATAAACTCATGTTTACAATGTTTACTGAGGTAATAAATCAAGAGAGAATTCAAGTTTAAGGCACTTCTGCATTGGTTTCACTTTTCAGATCCGAAGGTCTGACTGAACCTTTCAGATTGGGTTTCTTTTGAAAATTAAAATACGCATTTCAGGTTCAAGTTCATCAGCTGCAGGGTCCAAAACTTTGGACATTTCTGGCTCCTCGACTGATAAAGATTCGAGAACAGTCCGACATGTCAATATGTAATAAACAGCCTTTAGGGGTCGCTATGGCGCTTTAGACTTCTATTCTTAATATAATAATTTTGCCGTTTTATCTTTCCGTTATGCCCAGCACTGTTTCTACGACTTCTAATGATAACTACAGAGTTTCTCCATCGAGATTTATTAAAACTCTTAATAATCTAAACTTGAGTGTTGAGGCCAGCTGACCTGAAGCCAGATCATCAAACTCTAAGTCTAAACCCAGAGACCGCCGTACATACCACGAATTCTCGTCCCAGAGTGTGTGTTTATAAGTGTGTGTGTAATGAAGTTTGGGGAGTGTAATGACTACCACATGCTGCTGCGTGTCGACCTGAGTGTCGGTCTCAAGAGTTTGTTTCCAGTCTGACTCAGGAGATAATGGCTGAATGTTGAAGTGTGTGCATCTCCAAAGCCACATGATGAAGAACAACACAATGTAAACCTTCAGCAGCAGCTGACTATATTGTTGAGTCTGCTGCCAGAGGATTTGGTGGCATTTCTAAACTGACCAGCGCTTGTTCTTATGACTCGATTCGGTCCGGTTTGGGTGGTCTGTCGTTTCCAAACAAAGTGGCAAATGCACCGCTCCGAGTTCAGCCTGGTTCACTGTTCCCAAGCGGACCGGTAGGTCGTGTTGACAGGAAAAGTACTGCTTAGGATGCCGTTGCTCTGCTTCGGTTTTGGGTTGAACATCTGCGGTGTTGCTCACAAGCCGCTGGGATCCTGAAGCCTGGAAGAAGGCCCCGCGGGAGAGCGGGCCGCGGGCCGCCAAGCCACGATATGCACAACACACCAACGTCCTCTCAGCAGAAATGTAAATGAGTTTGACACCAACTGCTTTGTCTTGGCGGAACCAATGTGGTTTTATGAATGAGTTGTGGTTCAAAGATAGGGAAGGTCCGGATCAAAGTCACAAAAATGAAAATTAGCATTGCAAGCTGGAACCTCGGTCCGGCAGTAAGCAGGGTGGTCTGGTGGTTTGGGAAACGCAGTATTTGTGAAAAGTCAGCAGCTCAGTCGGTACAATCTGCCCACTCTGGACAAGTCCAGTCCGCCGTGACGTGAACGGAGGATTAGGTCAGAGACAAACCAGTCACTGCTCCAGCCACAACCACAACGTCTCCTTTTTACATGTCTACTTCTGCACCTGTTCAGTATGCAACATGTAACATGTATCAATGGAATAACATACTCACTGATATGTCTCATGAAATCTGAATTGGTTGATTGTTCCCGGTGTAGTTAAATCAAACTGTTGTCTTCATCTGATCGTTCTGTTTTTGTTTGCATGCAGGTAAACATCGTCAGTGTTTGGCTGGAAATATATTCATTCTTTTCTCTATAATGTCACTTAAAACTGTTGTGTTTAATTTGCAATTGTGTTCTTTGCAATGTTTTTAATTCATCGTGTTATTTCATATAGACTACTGATTGATATATGTCGTTATTGAGATGTGAGATTACCGATATTGGGGTGGAAGATTTTGACCATATGGCCCATCCATAGAAGGTGGTGTTTCCTTCTTTTTTGATTGTGCTAGGCTAACAGTTTCCCACTGTTTCCAGTCTTTGTGCTAAGCTAGGCTAAACACATCCTTGACCATCTGTACTGGACACACGGAGAAGAAACTGATTTAATTCTTCTCCGGTGAAGAATGTCGGACTGTTGCTTTAAGTACAAAATGGACAGTTGAACTGATTTTAAAATACAGAATGAAACATATTTATGCAGGTCAAACTGCACTTCAATTGAGCTTTTTATTCAACTAATAATCAGAAGAAAACCTCCATCAGAAAACCAAATAACAAAAACACATATTAAAGACCGCCTCATGTAACCACAGGGAAGGGAAAAGCTGCAGGAATGTGGAAAGGAAAGAAGAAGCATGGACCTAGAATGATCTAAAGCTGCTCTTAGACGGCACCATAATAACTGCTCATTATTTAGCTGTGTGCGTGTGTGTGTGTGTGTGTGTGTGTGTGTGTGTGTGTGCGTGTGTGTGTGTGTGTGTGTGTGTGTCCTCCTGACGAAAACAAACGCACCCTCTTCCTCCCTCTGAGACCAAACCAGCAGATCAATATCAAATTAAAAAGGCAAACATGCTGCGATCTTTACTGCGTGTTTACTCTCTTAGAGGTGTGAGAATAATTCCTGCTGCTGATGTGAAGTAGGAGTTTGGTCCAAAAGGAACTTTTGGTTCATGAATTCAGAGAGAAACAGAACATTTCAATCAGTCAACAGTTCTTTTCATTGTCGATTAATCTGATGCCTCTCAGAGCCCAACATTACGTCTTCACTTGTCATGTTTTGAGACCAAACGTCCAAAATAGAAATATGTTTCATTGCCTTCAGAAGGTTTTTATCAGAGGAAGGTCTGCAGCTTCCTTCATCTCCGTCTTCCTCGTCGCTTTGGCGAAATGGAGAAAGAGAGAAAAGGTCAACAGGCCTGGACGCAGCGAGCTGGCTGAACCCTTCCAGCTTACGTCGGTCGAAACCAGTCAAACACAACGTCCATCCGCATGTTCTGAGTCCCGAGTTGAAGGGATCCGCAGTATCTTAATGTCCTTGACCTCTGGAGCCGACGGAGAGGTCAGCGCTGTGGAGTGACGGGTGTTTGTGGGAACCTGCACATGTTCCGTTATCTCAATCAAACGCGTACCGGAGACGCAGCAGCAGGAGAGCTGCACGTCTCTGATGTGGTGCTTCTGGAGATCTGCAGCTCAAAGGGTTACTTCACCCAAATAACGATTTATAAATAACAACTATAACTTCCTCACTTCCCTGTAGTATATATATATAATATGCATATTCCCCCCTTCAATGTGTATTTCTTTGCAATATTTATATTGTCAACAACTTTCAGAAACACTTAACTTGTAAATAGATGTTTTATTTATGTTGTTGGTGCTTTTATATATATTTATCTTTTGTATATGCATTCTTATACACCCCGTCTATTTGTTCAGCTCTGTTGTCCGTGTTCTTAGCTGTTGTGCTTATTTCTCTGTGAGTGATCACATACTTGGCCAATAAAGCTCTTAAAGTTACTATCTTTTAATGTGCAGTCTGTCTCAGGACAACTTGCAGTTGCAGCTGACTTCAGTATTTAAAATCTCAGTCTCACACACACACCGTCCTGCTGCCACAAATACTCACTGTGGATCAATCCGCCTCTGAAAGTAGTCCCAAGTAGATCGATTAAAAACCACAGTGACCAGCTATTTTAGGACATTACTGAACTTTTTTTAACATGAAACTATATATTTGTGTTTTTATAGATTGCCGTCCAATGGGCTCAGAGCTGAGAGCCACAGACAGGAAGTCAGACAGTATTGAGGGACGAACTAACATGTTTACGAACGGGAGATTTGTAGAAAGTTATTTTACTCGCTCAGTGTGAAGGAGTTAAAACAGCATACAGGGAAGCTACGTTTACAGAAGGTAGAGCTGCACTGCTGACTGTAAATGAAATGTATGGAGGTAAATACATCCGGCTCTTCTTCCTCCCTTTGAAAGGGTTTCTGGGGAGTTCTTCCTGTCCCAGTGTGAGGGTCCCGGGACAGAGAAGGTCGCATTGGGTACAGATTGTGAAGCCAATACAAAATAAATTGAATTACTTGTTAGCAGATACATTCATGTTGGTTTGAGTCTCGACATAATAATATTGAATTGACCAGACTCATCTTTAACATTGTGTCTTTTATAAACACAAGTGAGTCAATATTTTGGCAATACATTTTACAGCTTCATCAAGATATGTTTGTGTTAATAGAATATTTAAATGTGCATCATTTATTGGAAAGGGAAACTTTATTTCCTGTCAGCTGGCAATAAAGTTTGACCCTTTTTAGAATGTTCCAAACAGAGAGAGACAGTCTACATGTGTTCAATTACTGGTTTCTGTATTTGATTGATACTTTTGATCATTTTATTGGTTTATTGATTGATTCACAGTGGATCACACTTCACTCATCAACTAACCATTAAATTAAACAGAGAAAAAACACTAAATCTGTGGAACAAAGCAGCTTCTTCGCTGCAGTTTTATGATTCACAATTGAATATTCTAAGTCGGACTGAAGGGGACACAGTGGATCGTTCCTCAGTGGCAGTGTTGGTCTCAGTCCTCCGCTGTGTTCAACACAGGCTGCTTCCTGTCCTTGAATTGTATGAGAAGGTGACCGAGCGTCAGTCCAGTGTTTCCTCAGCAGCTTTCTGTTTGAGTGCAGCCTCAGAGCGCACGGCGCTCCTCATGGCGCTCTGCATCAGCCAGGTGGCCAGGTGGACGGTGACGAACGCACCGCCGGCGGCCCACAGCCAGTTCCTCCTGAGCCAGCTGTGAGGCTTCATCCCGACACCTCTGCAGGGGGAAGAAGACACAGAAACCTGATTGATATGCAGGTGAAAGTACCAGGGCTCATACACGTTTTTACTCAGACTTTTCCAAGACTCTGAGGCAGAGGCTAATCACAAAACTCCTCAGCCAGGTCTCTATAAACACTTTTTATCAAATGACCACGATGCGTTCTCAATATATATTATTTTCTGGGATTTGGGTGTTTCTATAATCTGGAGTACTGTGATCGCCATCTTGTGGCTGTTTGCTGACCAGCAGGTGATAATGATCCGAGTTAATTGCTGCCTGCTTGTCTCCGTCCCTTACAGATCGATACGGTGCTTTAGAGAGAGAAATAAACTGTTTATCTGGAGCCTACCAGAGTGCGGACCTCCTTTTATCTTCTGCAGTTTAATGTAGTTTATTTATTTATATTTTTCGTTTATTTATTAAGAAAATATCCAGTGTGTCTTGCTCTGTGCATTTGTTTTGAAGCCTCTGACCCACGTTTGTATGTATTTATGAGTCTGATGGAGAAACGCATTGAAAATAAAAAGATCCGTGGTTAGATGTTTGCATGATGAGCCGCCAGTCTCTACTTCATACACTTGATGTTGCTCAGAAAAACCCAAATCGCTGCTAATGTTCGAGTCATACGTCTGATTTACGCTTCAGTCTACCTGAGCGGCTTTATCGATGGTCGTTTCACGGTTTGCGGTCAACAGACACATTCAAAGTGAACACTGTTTGAACACAGTATTGCACTTGTTGTGTAAAACCTGCATTCGATTTGTATTGATGGAGAGAATTATGGGGTTTTCCCATTTTCTTGGAGCGACAGCTAGTGGACAGAAGAGGTACTGCAGCTGAACACACCTCAGCCGTGGTGGTGGTTGATTAGCTGAGCACAGGAAACCAGCTGCAGGTGCTGCAGGGCGAAACACAGTTTAATACCTCGGTTTGAGTTACTTGCTCCTGGCAGCAGCCGGAGGAGCGACAGGCGGAGAGACGTAAGTGACGATGCCGGGCTCGGGAATGTACTCCTCTCTGACTTTGCGTAGCTGTGGGTTTGCCTTCAGATTATACCAGCCCCAGTGGATCAGCCCCAGACTCGTTCCCATCACAATCAAGACTTTGTAGCCGTGCCAGAACTCCCGCAGACCCATGACTGACAGGCACTGAGCTGGGAAACAGGAAGGACGAACGTCAGCTCTCCATTCATAGATCTGATTCTATTGGTGTCATTTCACCCAATAATACTAATGAACCAAAATAATACTCTGGAAAGAAGGAGATACGATGTATTGTATTTATTTAGTTTTCTTGTTATCACACAGATGATGTTTTGTGATTCACTTTCTTGTCATTTTACGATCTTGAACGAGCAAAGTGTTGAAACCATTTTATTCTGATAACATGCTTATTGGTTTTCTTGCATATAAAACAAAGCTTCTCTGGTCCCAGCTTCTCCAATTTGAGATTTTACTTTTTTATAATTTTAAATTACCTTTTTAATATTGTTGCAAATGGAGTCTTTGGACTGAAAATGTCACCTTCAGTAAAACTGGAAACTTTGTGATGGACATGTTTCACTATTCTGTTGCATAGGGGAATAATAATCCGATTAACTGGTAGTGGGAATAATTGTTAGGTTGTAGCCCTAAACTAATACGTGGGGTCTGGGAAATTAAGATGAGCACTGATGTTGTATCGACTAATTATTACACAATCAATTTGACTGATTTGTTGAACTGTATACTGACAGGTGTTTCTATTATTTCGCCCACCCATGTATATAAAGGAGGGCTGCCCTTCATAACAAACAGCTCTGTGTGTCACAACAGCAGCACAACCTACACACTGAACATCATAACCTTCATGTTGTATCAGTGGTGGAATAAAACTTAGAGCTACACAAGTACGGTACTTATGTGACATTGTGAGGTACTATACATGAGTATTTACATGTATTGCTGTTACATATATTGTACTATTTACTTCACTAATTTGCATGTATTTGTACTTTTACTTAAGTGAATGATCTGAACACTGGCATTAGACTGCAGTAGCTAGGTGTACCTAATCAACTGAGTGTAACATCACAATATAACCGCTTGTGAGCATGTTAAAGAAGTCCTGGCAGCCTAAACTAGCTAATATGATCATTTAATAACACTCCAAACTAAACAATGACCGGCGCCTCAGCAGTTACCTAACCTGCTAACAGTTGTGTAAGCTAGCAAAGCTAACAGTGGCATGATGCTAGCAGACTGTTAGCTGCCCACTCGGACCCGTTGGTCGTCTGTTTACGCAGTTGAGCAGCAGAAATCTAACTTTAAACAAACATTACAATCATAAACGAACCTGTGATGATATAATTTATTCGCTCTCACCTTCAGAGATCAGCTGTTTCCCCTGTTCAGAGCATGATGTACAGATAAAGGCGGCCGACTAGCTGCCTGAACAATTTGATGAGCGGAGTTCAGCAAGGGTTAGCTTAACTGTTCTCAAAATATGTTATAAATTATGAAGCATGTTTATTATTATATATATTTATTATACATGGGACACTTGATGAAATATGAATTCAAACAAAGCGTTAAACATTGGTTGGTGATTTTATGACGTTTTACAGTCGGGCATCAGCGTAGACGTTCATATTGGTCACGTGACTTTTTAAGCCTACAATTTCACAAATTGTCAATCAGAAACAGCAAAATACACACATTCAAACTAACATAACAAGGGCAACCGCAGAGGATTAAAAAATAGACAGAAATGAATGCATAAAAAAATAAAAATAGAAAAACGTAAATTGATAATATAAAGGGACACAAAGGCACAAACTCATGTAGGCCTACTTACATATATCACAGGAAATGCATGCCATTACTCTTCTCATGTCCTTTATGTTGTTACAGTATTTAATAGTTTATAAATACAGTTCAAACCTTTTGTACGTTTTCGGAGAATGTTGCCTGGAAAATTGTCATGTCTATGATTGCCCGACGGTTCAGTTACAGTTCAGTGTTGAATATAATGTAACTTTATACTTCTGCTCCACTTCATCTCAGAGGAAATATTGTACTTTTCACTCTAATACATTTAGAACAGAACTGATGCTAGGTACCTGCCACCTTGTATTGGTACAAATATACAAAACATGTAATAAAAATGAATGTGTGTGCACTTACTCTGAATTTATTCAATCCAAATGTAAATAAAAAAACAACTGGAGTGAAAGTATTAAGGCTCATCGACATGGTTCTTATTTAACTGTAACACTGACACCCACCTCTACCCATTTATATGAATATATTTACTGTGTAAAAATTTAATTGAAAGACGTTTCCACCTTTAACAACAACGACAGATTAACAACAATACTGGATTCGGTCTTTTGAAATATATCACAGGGATGTTTTCTAATCAAAATGGTGGATTCATATTTTTACAAAGTAAGATGATTGGTACATTTGTTTGGGAAAAGAAAATCATATTTTGATATTATTTATCATGTGGAACCTTGATTGGAAATATATACTTTGCTTTTTTGTGTGAAAGAACTTTGTTATACCATGAATCAGGTCAAGATTGTTTTGTGTAGTCTGTGTAGTCAGAAAAAAAAGTCATAATTGAATTTTTCTAGCAGAGTCAAGTTCCAAAGCCGAGATGACACAGTTGTGCAGTAAATTGCACCAACCGCAGAAAAGATGGACGGAAAGTGTTTCATCTGGGGAATCCGAAGGGATCACATGCCTTTGCTAAGAACAAAAGGAGATTTAGGCAATTTAAAGGGCGGATTGCGGTCCCAAAGGCAGTTAGGTAATCACCAAGTTATGTCATTAGTTGTCGCCATCTTGTTTTTTTTTAAACCAGAAGTTACACGAGAGGGTGGAGCTAAGTACAACCGAACGCTGAATAAGACATTTGTAGGCGACCTAAAAGGTTACAATGAACTTTTATTCACTGAAAACAGTGGGAAAGGGTTGAAGTTCTAGGACAAAAACATGACAATATCAAGATGGGAAAATGGCGCCTTCGTGACCTGTCACTCACAAGGTAGCCCCGCCCTAAAGCATACCCTGCTTTATGGTCCATTTTAATCTAAATGGACCATCATTTACTAAATGTACATCATGCTGTGTTGAAGAAGACTTGAAACTAGAGATTGAGACATAAACTCATGTTTACAATGTTTACTGAGGGAATAAATCAAGAGAGAAGTAGAGTCATTTTCTCATAGACTTCTATACAACCAGAGGAGTCGCCCCCTGGTGGTCAGTAGAGAGAATGCACGTTTAAGGCACCTCCTCATTGCAGCCTGTGACAAACAGACAAACCAAATCAGAAACATACTCCAGGACTAAACCTCATAAACTAAACTGAAGTATGTACCTAATAAATAAATAAATGTTATTTTTTTGAATGAAAATCAATTATCTGTTGTGAATGATTCCCAGGCTGAACGTATTAATAAACTGTTGCAGTGACACGTTATGTTTTTGACGATGGGAAGACGTCAGGTGCTGCATGTGAAAAAAACTCGCCAGACATTCGAAGGTGGGAAGCGCGACAGCTGCCCGATAAGACAAACACACGACATCAAGGCTACGCTCACATACCGAAGCTTTTTCAAAAGAAAGCAGTTAATTAATGACTAGAGTGGTCAACAATCGGTCATCCACCTTCTAGAAAACACTGTTTCTACATTATCACGTGCAGCCATGAAGCTTCTCCTGAGTCAGAAAATGTGTTTGAAGTGAAGAACAGTCGTAATATTTGTACTGTTTTTCATAGCAAACTGTACCACAGAGAAATTTAAAGTTTATAGAAATGGAATTTTAAAATACGCAGAAAAGTACACGGTGACTAAACTTTGTTGTGCTCTGGAAGTATTCATGACCTCAGCAATTCAAAGTCTGGGCTTCAGAACACACATACGCCACACTTTTTTTCATGTGTATTCTGAAGGTTAAAATGAGTTTGTTCATTCATAGCTGGATTTATAGAACCTTGTATTCCTAAAAACATGGAGAAAAGGTATGGCTGTCAACAGTTTTATTTGTTCTGATTTATTCAGTGATTAAAAAAATCGAATACATCAATGAAATAAAACAATAGTTTTGAACCTGGCTTGAGCCAATGTTCATATTTCTGTTCTGGGAAGCTTTGTAAATCAACACATATTTAACAAGATGATGCCTCATTTGCATATGTAAACATACAATATCAGAAAACTTATAACACAAATAATTCTTGTGCCGTTTCATGGTGATATATTGAGTACAAATGTTTACCCTATTCCCCTGTAGTGTCTCCCCTCAAATAAATCACAGCACTTCAACAAAGAGAATTAACTTCAGGGTTTATCATCATTTATAGTAGAGAAGTAAACATCTTAAAACCCCGGGAAACGTCAACCCTGATCCAAGTGAGATCAGACTGTCCAGGGTGAAGCGTTGGGGGGTGATGGCAGGGAGGGTTGTGTGTGTGTGTGTGTGTGTGTGTGTGTGTTGGGGTCAGTGTGGTGCTGCAGTACAGACTCTCACAGCTCGCCTCAGGCTGGCAGCCCGCATGTGTTTGTCACTAAGGTAAGACAAACTTTTATTTTGAAACATTAATAATATAGCTCTGAATGTCAGTGAGCGACTTTGTTTTTTGTGTTTTCTGAGCCGACAGTGGTTCAGTTCGCTGTGTTTGTGTTGAAATGCATCACCACATGTTCAGAGGGTCTGCTTCTGTTTCTGCTTAGAAATGTTTTCAACTGTTAAAATAAAACAATAATTCACAAGACGTGAGAATGAACATTAGATGTGTCTTTGAACGAGATGTTCATAACTGAGGACGTCTCTTCCTTCTCATGCACATTGAGTTGTTAATACATGTGCTTAACATGTTCCATATTTCTGTGCAAGAGGACAAATTAGTAATTTCAAGTATTTCCGGTTGACGGGTGGAGACAACAGTCAGATTCTGAACTCCTGTTCATGGTTTTTACACCACAATATATTTGTGATTTGCATAAAGTTAAACAAAAAATATCTCCTCAAGAGCTTTTACATGTGAAATATAGACTTCGTGACCAAAAAAATTATACTTTAGATTTATTTTAACGTATTTCTTTTAATGTTTTTTATTTATTCTGTTGTGAATTTTCATGTTGTTTATTTTTAGTTCATGTCTTATACTTTTGCACTGTGTTTATCGTTATGAACCAATCACACAGCCAAATTCCTTATATGTGCAAACGTACTTGGCAGAATAAACCGATTCTGATTCTGAATATATCCAACACCAGAGATCTGATCCCTGTTGCTCGTATACTTTAATCACTTAATAAGTGGACTACATATTAGAAAGATCTTTAAAATCGACCATCAAACGACAAACACTGTTGCTTATTATCTTTCAGAGTTCACATATATGCTGCTGGCTTCTCGCGTTCTGTTATATTCTATTGTGCAGACTAATTGCTTCTTGCTCTGTTCACATGTCATTTACAATTCAAACGTTATTAACGATGTCACATGATGTTTATGATGTTTGACCAGAAACAGCCTGATGAAAAGTGTATGTGGAGCACGGCGGGGGGTCGAGATGCAGACACATCTGCCGGCTGAGGACACGAGGTCGACGACGCTTTGACGACAACGAGCGCGCTTTTCTTCTTTTTTAAACTCTCTGACGCTGCAAGGGCTTTGGGAGTGCACCTCAGCAGAATCAAATCACATTGTCTTTATTTTTCCGTTTTCCGTTTTGGGGACAATAGAGCGGCCGAGGGGGTCCACGGTCAGTGTCCACTGTCCGCGGCTCTAATTGATGCTTTGTCCGTCCACGTCTCGCCTCGTTAGAGCCCTCAGAGCCCGCAGGCCGGAACAAATCCAACATGGCATCTGTGGTCAGGTCATGCACATTTCTGAGCTTCATTCACACTCATGCAGATCAATTTGAAGACGCAGCTTTCCTTACGTTCAACAAATGACCTCTCTGAAAAGTCATGAATGAGGCTAAATACATAAAATACCCAAAAATTATAAACAAAGTATTATAAATGTCTTTTGAGACACAACCATGTGTCAACGCTTAAGTCAAATTGAAGTTTCTTCTTAAAGGGACAGTGCGTAATCAGTAGCATCTCGTGGTGAGGTTGCAGATTAAAACCTACCAAAGATCACTCCGCTTCCCTTCCAAGTGCAAAACTAACGTCCACACCACAATAACAGTACTTTATGAGCAGCGGAAGTCAGGAAGTCACATCTCACGTTACTGCAGTTTCACAAACAAATGAAGGTGGCCCTCAGGAAACGTTAAAACGCAAAAGGCTCCTAGGGCTCGTGTTTGGTTTGTCCATTCTGGGCTACCGTAGTAACATGGCGGACGAAAGAGGACTCGCTCCTTATGTAGATATGTAGGCCTCACTCTACAAAAACACAACGATTCAGGTGATTATAATGAAAACATAATTAGGAATATGAAACATAATACTTCAATTTCTGCTAATAGAGCTCCCGATATGCTTCACACTGGAGACCAAAAACAGAGCTAAAAGAGAGAGAATATTCAACATCAGGCGGACATAAACACAAAAACATTGAACATGATGAAGCAGAACAAAAATGCACATGGGCCGCGTTCGCCATTGCATCTACGGCAGACGGTGTTACCACAGATCCCTGAGACTGTTTGTATTTAGAACACAGAGCAGTATGATGATGCCGTGATCCTCGTCTCTGAACCGCTCTCCCCCAGACTTCCTCCCCCTCCTCCCTCCCTCCCTTCCTGTTCATCAGTACAGCGCCATCTGCAGGAGTGGATCCCACCCAGTCGCCATGGTGACTTTTTAATCTCTGCAGGCAACTGTGACGGCACACATTTACACACAATCACCTGCAGAGATGATCCAGTCGCTCTGCACTGATCAATAACAGCGTCTGATCAAACAACATGTGAGGCTCTTGTGCTATACTTGAGTCTTTACATTTTCTGCTGCTTTATACTTCTACGTCATACATCTCAGAGAGACATATTGCATTTTTTACTGCACTACATTCATGAACGGGCCCCTGGGCACAGACATGCAAGAGACCCCCACCACCTCTACGACAAAGGAAAAAGACACACAGACTTTATAGTTGTTTCGATTATTTCTGCTTTTGTGTCTCTTTGTTACGCATCTCTCTGTGGTTTTGTGTCTCTTTGTGATCATTCTCTGTCGTCATTCTGTGGCTCTTCGTAGTTGTTTTGGTCTTTGCTTGTTTACCCACTTTCTGTAGTTGTGTTGTCTTTTTGTTGCTTTGCTTCTCAACATTGTTGTCATTTTGTGTCTCTTTACAGTTGTGTTGGTCCGTTTGTAGTTATTTTTGTCTGTGTTTGTTTTGCCACTTTTTGTAGTTGTTTTGTGTGTCTGTGTGGTCAATTTGTGTCTTTTTTTCGTCATTTTAATGGTTTTGTAGTTAATCTTGTCTTTGCCTCTTTTGCTACTTTCTGTAGTTGTTTTGTGTCTCTTTGTAGTTGTTTTGGTCCGTTTGTAGCTATTAAATACCTTGATGTCGTTCATAGTCGACATCTCATAGTCGTTGTGTGTTTCTTTGTAGTCGTTTTATGTCTCCTTGAGGTCATTTTGAGTCTCTTCCTGGTTGGTTCGTGTCTCTTTAAGTGGCATTTTGTAGATGAAGGCAACTGGGGCTCCTGACACTTCGGTAATCCATCCATGAATACATTTAGTGATTTACAGATTCAGATTAATAATACAAAATCGACTC